>NC_053399.1:6805433-7122991 GCF_905171765.1 Bufo bufo | reverse complement strand
CGAGAGCAGACATTCACTTTACATTATCCATTCACTTAATAATTACAAATATGTGATCGTCTTGTTGAATGGCCACCAGCCATCTAGCATAGCCGTGTATAGGAGGCTCCTTTATCTTCGCCTGCCTTGTTCTCAGCCGTCATGATGCTGCATTATTTGTAAGTGAAATATTTTACAGCTCTTCCCGGCATCTTATTAACTGAGATTAAGATAAAAAATATTTCCCCGAAGCGCAATAGAAAACTGATTACTTTTGAATTTAGCACCTTAGCAAATGAATAGTTATAATACTGATCTAATCATATAATCCCTTTAAGACAAAGTAAAAATTGATTGTAAGAATAAAAATGGAGAGCGCAAACCTGGAAGAAGCACTCTAGAAGTGAAGTATCAAAGCCGGCCCTCCAGTCATAATTTGTTTCCGATACAGCCGCTTGCTAGAACAAAATAAATTGATTTGTAAGCTGACTTTCTCAAACTTTTAGACGGATAGCAGAATACGGAAAACTTAAAAGGAGATGTCTTGTTATTTCTGAGCAAGTTAGATTATGGATGTCTGGAGGTTTTTGGATCAATGACTTGTTGTAACTTCTAGGGTGGTGATACCCTGCAAAGAAGACAATTCTAGTCCAAGTTAATGGTCTTTTCTCACAAACAACACTTGGGTAGGGGATCTGATCTATGGGTCCAACCACTCGGAGCCCCAGTCATCACAAGAATGGAGATCACCAATGTGAATGATGGGGTAGTGCTTATGTGTGACCAGCACTCCATTCATGTCTATTAGGCCTCATGCACACGACCGTTGTGTGCATCCGCGTCCGTTCCGTCATTTTTCACAGTTTAGCGGAGGTCCTATTCATTTCTATGGAGCTGTGAAAAAAAACTGATAGTCCTCCGTTTTTTCTCCGCGTCCGTGATCCGCGATTCCTTTAGGTGGGAGCAACTCAACTTTACCAAACACAGCTACAATGACAGTGGTACCTAAACTTAAGATGGTGGTCAGTTTAAGAAAGCATAGTAGTCTTAATGGTTACACATCTCAGATGAGGCACAAAATCATATTGGTTACACGTAAACACAAGGTGAAACTTTAGCTAAATCGTCACAATGATTACAAGAACAGTATTGGAAGCTTCTCTCTCTAAGTTCTGTCCACTTTACAAGTCTTCCCCACTTGACCAAGTTGCTTCCTTCAGGCTCAAGTAATCCCACACCTTCCACCCAATGGCACGTGGTGGCTGAATTCACCTGCCTAAGGCCTTAACTCCAAGTACTTCACTACCTTTAGTCTTTCCCCCAATAGCAGCTAATTTATAGTATTTGGGGTACATCATGCAGCTGAATTACCTTATGAACTCAGTCCCAGCCCCAGACAACCAATGCTACCATGCAGCCTATCTTCAACACCCCAGAATTGGCATATGTCACAACACCAACTGGGCCCACTAGCAACCTCTCCCGATTTTGAGCTGAATGCCGCCATAACTTCTCTCTGGGTCCCTCCATTCTGAAATGACTCCTACAGCCACAGTAGACTCTCTTACCAGAACTAACCCCATAAATGACCATGGCCTGGCCCCATCTTAGCTTACCTAGCCCCAGTAACTCTATAGAACAATATAATTTCCACTTTCTGAGTTTTTCTTCAGCACACCAGGAAATCACTCTGCGCTGCCTTCCTGTCACGACCCTTGGCTAGGTCGTGACTCTGTGTCTGCACGTGCGGTTGCCTTGGGCAACGTGGTTTGCATGTGAGGCACATTTCCATGGATGTGGTGTTTCCCCATTTTGGTATGCACGGGGTTAAGGTGTGTCTGCTAGGTGTGGTGGGTGTGACCTCAGGCCTCCTTATATGTTTTTGTGTTGGAGCCTGTGGTCAGTTTGATTTTGTTGTCTGCCTGTGTAGGAGCTCTGCTCCCTGGCTGAATGTCTTAGTCTGTGGGAGCCACCCTTATTTATTATATTGTTTCCCTTGCCTTGTCTGTTTTCCCTCCCTCACCTGGTGCACGTTGTTATGGTGTGGGCCTTGATTGGAGGTTTGTGTTTTGGTGTGTATGCTCCGGAAGGGGCTTGCTTTCCCGGAGGGGTTTAAGCGAAGGCAAGACTGTGGGTTTCCTAGCCTGGAGCCTCCTTCCATCTCGGCTGCGGCAGGTAAGTGTGGATAGCATTGTTATGTCTGTGCAACTTACCTGCCGTACTGTTTATCCCATGGTCTTGCATCCTGTCTGCTACTGGGCCTCTGGAGACACCCTCTAAATTTTTTCTTTCTAGTTTGTCAATCCACCATTAGTCTGCTGGTGGGAACCCTGGGACTCCTTGACGTATGAACTTACCCAGTTTTGGTGAGGCCTTTAAGGGTGGGTTCACATGTGTCGTATATTCCTATATAGCGTTCCGTTCTAACAGGGGTATAACGGAATATAACAGAATTTAAGGACGGAACGCAAAACGGAACCCTTTAGAGTCCTGTCGACAGGACTTTTTTTTCCCGTCTTACATAACGGAACAAGACGGAACCGTTATTTGTGCCCATAGAACTCTATTAGGACGGATCGAAACGGAATGCCTCTAAAGGGTTCAGTTTTTGCATTCCGTCCTTAAATTCCGGTATAACCTCGTTAGAACAGAATGGTATAACGGAATATACGACGCATACATGAACCCACCCTTATTAGTATAATGTGCCCATCTAATGTTGGATTTACTTATTGTTATCCTGGTATGTCAACATTCAACTCTCGGAGTGAAATCCAGAAATATAATTGACGGGATAAACCGCACGTCTCTGCATCTTGCCGTGGTAATGACCCCATCGCCTCTCCCGTCTTTGCTCTTCGCACCCGTCTTCTCTCGTTCTCCCTGTATTTTCTACAGTGTATTCCAGACAGGGTCTATTAACGACTCCGGGTGAGTCCGAACCACCGTTCCAATATGTACAACAGATTTTCCTTTCCACTTCAGTGCGAATATTGATTAACGTGAATATGTGTCTGATGTTCGTGCAGAAGACGAAGCCCCTCTTCCCCCTTCTCCTTCATCATTATTTATACAGCCAGCCGTAGCCGTCATCGGCTCGAGCGGTGGAATTTCTTTCTCGTGAAATCTGTGATGTTCTTTGGCAGTAACCACATCAGAGCGAATTTTCTTTCGGGACAGCTGTGAAAATGGAAGAGACGTTTTCAATCCAGCGGAGATTTAATGAAATGCAAATCACTCAGCGGAAAAGACAGACAAGATGAAAAAAAAAACTTTATATATTTTTTTTTTTTTACTTCTGTGACTTTTTTTTTGTGTGCTGTTTATCGATAGAAATGGCCGCATTTATCTCGGGTTTATGGAAGTGACTTGATACGGCTTTTGAAGACGGAAAATTAGAGGTTTCTTTGAAAGGCCACAACTTCTGAATGTTTTATTTGCATAATCTAATGCAGTTCTTAGATACTGTTGCATTAAGGCGTCCGAGAGCCAATTTAATTAAGAAGCCCATTCTGAAGACAAGCGGTTTTAATATAAATTTAACAGTATAATACATTACATGTAGCACGCTCAATTTTAATAAAACGGCATTAGGGAGAGAATGCGGAGAAGTTCCCGGCGCCTGATTTATGAGCCGTTCTCTGCACAGAGGTAATGAGGTATAATCAATAACATTTATGAAGCGAATTTCTGAGATTCTCCTGCAGTGCTGACTAAACAAGTCGGATTTTCCCGAATGCAAATAAAGTGCATCTTTTTCATCTGTCATCCCTGATGGATTTTAATACATTTTTCTATGTAGAAGATTAAAGTATTAAGGTGTAGATGTCAGATTTTTTTTCCAGCCAATTAAACAGATCATATTGAATGCATAAGTACATTTCCTGACATTTAAAATGAATCTCAATAAAGTTAACTGGTTGATGGGGAGATAATTTGTATCGAGATGGCGTAAGAGAGTCTAAAGGGGGAGTGATCCGCTGCCGCTCTCTCCCAGAATATACTAGAATATACTCCAGAGCTTATTCTTCATTTTTCAAACCTGGATCTGAATATTTTTGTAATTGCATTTAATGAAACATTTTGCATAGCAGCTGAGCTATTCAATAAAATGTATCTGTATAGCGCCACCTGCTGTTTGTTCTTTTCCATATTTTATTTTATCTGTCTCACTGGGCTGGTCGCACACGCTCAGTTTAAGGGCTTATTCAGACGGTAATAGGCTGTCTGCAAAAAAAAGGATCCACATTTTTGTGGACAGCATACGGCCGTCTGAACGAGCCCTTAAACGGAACTGTCCGCAAAAAAACGGATCCGCATTTTTCCGGACAGCATACGACCATACGGCCATCTGAATGAGCCCTAAATCTTCAACTGCCACCAGCCATATCTTTTCTTAGAAGCTGTGGCAGTTACGAGGAGAGAGCTGCAGCAGAAAGGACATGCCCTCCTAGCTGCCAGACTTAAAGGGGTTATCCAATTTCTCAAAACTCCCCCACATGTGCCGGGCCCCTCACCAATATACTTATCCCGCTCCCGGCGCCGCTCCTGGTCCCTGCACCACCGCTGCTGCTTTTCCCTGCACACGGAGGAAAACAACCGGTGTCGGGGGGAGCAGCCAACGGCAGGCGGGGACGAGCCTCCCTAGCATCGCGGGTGACGCTAACAAGGCTCGTCCCTGTCCCCGCCTGCCATTGGTTGCTCCCCCTGACAACGGTTGTTTTCATCCGTGTGCAGGGAGAAGCAGCAGCGGTGGTGCGGTGACCAAGAGCAGAGCGGGGTAAGTAGACTACCGTAAAGGGCCCGACACATGTGGGGGAGTTTGAGAAATTGGATAACCCCTTTAAAATAATCTAGCAGAACAATTGGAGCCGTGAATGTGGAGATCCTTGTGAGGTACAGGCTGGTTCGTATTGTCATGTACTGTATGATGTCTGATTTTCATTTTTTACATCAATCATGGCATAACCCCTTTAAAGGGGTTGTGCCACCATTACATGTTATTTTAATATAATTCAGCACGGAAAACTAGCCACTTTTGTAACTTACTTTCTATTATGAAAATGCTCCTTTTCTGAAATATTCTCTTTACTTCATTAGAATAGCACCCCTGGTGTTTCATCTGTATAGTAATGTGCACGTTCACTAGCTGAGATGGTCGCACATATATCTATATGTAGTAATCTCCTGAGCTCCCTCTAGTGGTGGCTGTATATATCAGTATGTAGTAATCTCCTGAGCTCCCTCTAGTGGTGGCTGTATATATCTGTATGTAGTAATCTCCTGAGCTCCCTCTAGTGGTGGCTGTATATATCAGTATGTAGTAATCTCCTGAGCTCCCTCTAGTGGTGGCTGTATATATCTGTATGCAGTAATCACCTGAGCTCCCTCTAGTGGTGGCTGTATATATCTGTATGTAGTAATCTCCTAAACTCTCTCTAGTGGTGGCTGTATATATCTGTATGCAGTAATCTCCTGAGCTCCCTCTAGTGGTGAATGTATATATCTGTATGTAGTAATCTCCTGAGCTCCCTCTAGTGGTGGCTGCATGTATCTGTATGCAGTAATCACCTGAGCTCCCCCTAGTGGTGGCTTTATATATCTGTATGCAGTAATCTCCTGAGCTCCCTCTAGTGGTGGCTGTATATATCTGTATGTAGTAATCTCCTGAGCTCCCTCTAGTGATGGCTGTATATATCTGTATGTAGTAATCTCCTGAGCCCCCTGTAGTGGTGGCTGTATATATCTGTATGTAGTAATCTCCTGAGCTCCCTCTAGTGGTGGCTGTATATATCTGTATGTAGTAATCTCCTGAGCTCTCTCTAGTGGTGGCTGTATATATCTGTATGTAGTAATCTCCTGAGCTCCCTCTAGTGGTGGCTGTATATATCTGTATGTAGTAATCTCCTGAGCTCCCTCTAGTGATGGCTGTATATATCTGTATGTAGTAATCTCCTGAGCTCCCTCTAGTGGTGGCTGTATATATCTGCATGCAGTAATCTCCTGAGCTCCCTCTAGTGGTGGCTGTATATATCTGTATGCAGTAATCTCCTGAGCTCCCTCTAGTGCTGGCTGTATATATCTGTATGCAGTAATCTCCTGAGCTCCCTCTAGTGGTGGCTGTATATATCTGTATGTAGTAATCTCCTGAGCTCCCTCTAGTGGTGGCTGTATATATCTGTATGTAGTAATCTCCTGAACTCCCTCTAGTGGTGGCTGTATATATCTGTATGCAGTAATCTCCTGAGCTCCCTCTAGTGATGGCTATATATATCTGTATGCAGTAATCTCCTGAGCTCCCTCTAGTGGTGGCTGTATATATCTGTATGCAGTAATTTTCTGAGCTCCCTCTAGTGGTGGCTGTATATATCTGTATGCAGTAATCTCCTGAGCTCCCTCTAGTGGTGGCTGTATATATCTGTATGCAGTAATCTCCTGAGCTCCCTCTAGTGGTGGCTGTATATATCTGTATGCAGTAATCTCCTGAGCTTCCTCTAGTGGTGGCTGTATATATCTGTATGCAGTAATCTCCTGAGCTCCCTCTAGTGGTGGCTGTATATATCTGTATGCAGTAATCTCCTGAGCTCCCTCTAGTGGTAGCTGTATATATCTGTATGCAGTAATCTCCTGAGCTCCCTCTAGTGGTGGCGTATATATCTGTATGCAGTAATCTCCTGAGCTCCCTCTAGTGGTGGCTGTATATATCTGTATGCAGTAATCTTCTGAGCTTCCTCTAGTGGTGGCTGTATATATCTGTATGCAGTAATCTCCTGAGCTCCCTCTAGTGGTGGCTGTATATATCTGTATGCAGTAATCTCCTGAGCTCCCTCTAGTGGTAGCTGTATATATCTGTATGTAGTAATCTTCTGAGCTCCCTCTAGTGGTGGCGTATATATCTGTATGCAGTAATCTCCTGAGCTCCCTCTAGTGGTGGCTGTATATATCTGTATGTAGTAATCTCCTGAGCTCCCTCTAGTGGTGGCTGTATATATCTGTATGCAGTAATTTTCTGAGCTCCCTCTAGTGGTGGCTGTATATATCTGTATGTAGTAATCTCCTGAGCTCCCTCTAGTGGTGGTTGTATATATCTCTATACAGTAATCTCATGAGCTCCCTCTAGTGGTGGCTGTATATATCTGTATGTAGTAATCTCCTGAGCTCCCTCTAGTGGTGGCTGTATATATCTGTATGTAGTAATCTCCTGAGCTCCCTCTAGTGGTGGCTGTATATATCTGTATGTAGTAATTTCCTGAGCTCCCTCTAGTGGTGGCTGTATATATCTGTATACAGTAATCGCCTGAGCTCCCTCTAGTGGTGGCTGTATATATCTGTATGTAGTAATCTCCTGAGCTCCCTCTAGTGGTGGCTGTATATATCTGTATGTAGTAATCTCCTGAGCTCCCTCTAGTGGTGGCTGTATATATCTGTATGTAGTAATTTCCTGAGCTCCCTCTAGTGGTGGCTGTATATATCTGTATACAGTAATCGCCTGAGCTCCCTCTAGTGGTGGCTGTATATATCTGTATGCAGTAATTTCCTGAGCTACCTCTAGCGGTGGCTGTATATATCTGTATGTAGTAATTTCCTGAGCTCCCTCTAGTGGTGGCTGTATATATCTGTATGCAGTAATTTCCTGAGCTCCCCCTAGTGGTGGCTGTATATACCTGTTTGCAAAAGGCACCTGAGCTCCCTCTAGTGGTGGTGGTAGGCAGACAGAATCTTATCATTTAACTGTATACAGGGGATATAGAAGTGTTGGGATCAGAGCTCTAGCTTTTATAAAGGTTACTCATAAGAACACAGAGTAGCTTCTACATGAAACACTGTATAAAATAAAAAGGCAATTTATTATAGTAGATTCCGTGGGCCGCTATTGCTCAATGCTAAACATAGGATTGCTCCATAGTGTTTCTACATATTCACTTTTTCAGCCCCATGTGCCGTCGCTGATCATAAAGATACAGCAAACGTGTCATATAAAATCCATTAGAAAAGCAGCTAGTGACATTCCCTTCAATTTGTGCAAATTGCTTTCTGTACTAAAAGAGCCCAGTGTAGGCTTTATATTAAAATACTGTTTGATGTTTTCTGCCTAGTTCTGTGAAACACAAATCTTAAGTAAAGTGCAAATTTTGCAGATTTTCTTTAGGTCAGGTTTTCATCTTGGAATATAAACTGCATCTTTCATCCTCGGCAGAATGATCATGATAAACTCAAATAAATTAAACCTTCAGCTTTTAGAATAAGACTTCCGATCACATAAAGACTGTTTCCTGTTCTCCTAATCACTTCTGAAAATGTTTTCATCCTCCAAAGTAATGGCAGAAAAGCAGCAAGTCAAAAATATATATAAACCGTACATAAAGGATATAATAAAGGTAAGAGGACAAGCGCAGTGAATGAATATGTGCGTGGTGGATGGCACCTGCCTGTTATTATTGGTGGCATGTGTAACATTGCCAGTGGGCACCACATATAGGGCCGGCTATATTACCACTGCGGCATCGCTACCAGATTCTATAGGCAGCCCCAGTATAGAATAATATACTATATAATATGGTGACCTGATGCTAAAAGAAGGCGGGCAGAGTAATGAATGTCTATTATTTTCCAGTAGTCCTGCATGTGACAGGTGGATAAAGGTGGAACATTAATGGCCACAAATCTACAATGATTTGCAGGTGACACAGAAGAACACTGAATTGTATAGTCATAGAGAAGGGAAGGAAAGAAGAACGGAAGGAAAGAAGGGAGAAAGTGGGTTACAAAGACAAAATGTAATGAAGAAATCGCAGAAGAATGGAAGTAAAAAATCAAGGAAAACCAGAATGGAAGAATGGAAGGAAAGAAGAAAAGGGTAAAGAAGAAAAGAAAAAAGAAAAGAAGAATGGGGGAAGAAATGAAGCAAAGAAAGGAAATGGAAGGAAAGGCAGATAAAAGAAGAAAGAGAAGTAAAATATAAGTAAGGAAGAAAATAAAAGGATTTGAAGGGAAAGGTTAAGGGATCGCAGAAAGGAGGGAATAAAATGAGAGTGAAAAGGAAGTGAGTGAGAAAGGAAGGAGGAATGACGGAAGGAATGAAAGAAGAATGAAAGGAAAGAAGGGAAAAAGAGGGTGAGAAAGAAAAAATGTAGTTAATTAATAGCAGAAAGAAGGTAAGAATAATAGTAGTAAAAAAAATCAAGGAAAGCCAGGATGGAAGAATGGAAGGAAAGAAGGAAGGAGGAAAGAATAGAGAAAAGAAAAATGGAGAAAGAAATGACGTAAAGAAAGGAAATGGAAGGAAGAACAGAAGGAAAGGCAGATAAAAGAAGGTAAGAAGTAACAGAAGTAAATGAAGTAAGGAAGAAAATAAGGGAATTTGAAGGGAAAGATTAAGGCACAATTTCAGTCAGTTTTGAATGCGATTGCGTTGTTCAGTTTTCATTGCGCGGGTGCAATGCGTTTTGCACGCGCGTGATAAAAAACTGAATGTGGTGCCCAGACCCGAACCCCGACTTCTTCACTGAAGTTCGGGTTTGGGTTCGGTGTTGTGTAGATGTTCTTATTTTCCCTTATAACATGGTTCTTAATACAGAATGCTAAGTAAAATGTGGATGGAGGGGTTAAAAAATAAAAAGTAACTCACCTCATCCACTTGATCGCGCAGCCGGCGTCGTCTTCTTTTTTCTATCTTCATTCAGCAGGACCTGCGCTGACGTCACCGCGCTCACCACCTGGTCAGCGCAGGTCCTGCTGAATGAATAGAAGAAAGAAGACGACGCCGGCTGCGCGATCAAGTGGATGAGGTGAGGTCATTATTATTTTTTTTTAACCCCTCAAGCAATATTTTACTAAGCATTCTGTATTAAGATATTATGTTATAAGGGAAAATAATACAGTAAATTGACTTAAATCTATTTGCTAACATCATCTCCTAGCAACCATGTGTGAAAATTGCACCGCATCCACAACTGCTTTCAGATGCTATGCGATTTTCACGCAGCCCCATTCATTTCTATGTGGCCTGCGTTGCGGGAAAAACGCAGAATATAGAACATGCTGCGTTTTTCATGATACGTGCAAGTTATGCGTGAAAATCACCGCTCATGTGCACAGCCCCATTGAAGTGAATGGGTCCAGGTTCAGTGCGGGTGCAATACGTTCACCTCACGCATTGCACCCATGCAGAATTCTCGCCTGTGTAAAAGGGGCCCAGGGGAATGCAGAAAGGAGGGAAGAGAATGAGAGTAAAAAGGAAGTGAGGGAGAAAGGAAGGAGGTAAAGAAGGATGGAAGGGAGGAAAGAAGGGAGGAAGGGAGGAAAGAAGGGAGGAAGGGAGGAAAGAAGGGAGGGAGGGTAGGGAAGAAGAATAGAAGAAAAGAGGGAATGGGTGAAAACGAATGAAGGACAGAATGTCACCGCCAGTTCTGTGAGAAGGTCTGTTAGACGTTCTTCTCTACCTCTTGCATGACGTTCTTTGTTTTGGTTTCACTTTGTCATCTCCTTTCCTTCTCCCAGCTGTCACCTATTCACACTAATTGTCTCCCTTTATATTCCCTCCCATACTGCCTCACTTTGCGGTTTATACTTCTTCCCGGATGAGTTGTTCACTGCTGGAGACTGCTACTCCTGATTCCTCAGATAAGTCTTTTTCCTTTATTTGTGTTTGCTTGCTGGCTTGATTCTAGGTGACTCCGTCTGTATTTAGTGCAGGGAGCCGGTGGTCGTGTCCCCTGACTATTATAGCGTTTTCAGGTGTCACACAGTATAAGGTACGTGGGCATGCAATCGTCTACCATAAAGACCTTTGCATGGGCATAGCAGTCAGGGAGAGCTCTAGGGGTTTAGTTTGTGATCAAGCCAGTAGGATGTTTATTTATAAGTTCCAGCTTTCTGCAACATCATCCGTGACACAGAAGTAAATAAGGATGAATAGACTAAAGAAGGAAATAAGCACGGAGGAACGGAAGGAAATAAAAAAGGGAAAGAAAAGGAGATGGAAGAATAGAAGGAATAAAAAATGGATGGAAGGATTAACTGAATGAAGTAAGGAATAACATACAAGGATGGAAAAGGGAAAGGGTGAGGAAAGGTAGAAAGGAAAAGAAGAAGGAAAAGAGAGTAATCATAAGGCAGAAGAGAAGAAGGAGAGGAAGGGAGAAATGGAAAGAAGGAAGGAGAAAGTGATAGGGCAGATCCTGATGGGGTCTATGAGAGAACAGAAGGAGGGAAGACGCGTGACGTCACCGTGCTGTCACAGTCATCAGCCTGACTATTGTAATGTCCTCCATTATCTTTGTTGTGCACCAGACATAAGAGAAGGGCTTTATATGATATTTCATCATGTTACGGTGTAATACTCAGAGAGCTGAGAGACACAGGAAATGATAAAAGAAAATTGAAAAATTGGCAAAGGGAAAGGCATCAGATTTAATACCGATGAAAATGCATGAAATCTGCATAACGGCAGAGATGTGGAACAAAGTGGAAAATGAAATGACGCCGTCCTCGATGTGATAACGTGCATTGTCTCATCCCCAGGAAGAATACTGCGCAATTCACATTCAACAGAAGAAACCCAAATAAAATGCATTATGATCAGTCACTCTGCCGCCTCAGGGTTTCATTGTGTATTTCCTCAATAATTAAATTGTCTCTTGGGGGCTTATAAAATGTAAAGGGGGTTTTCCAGGACTACTTATTGATAGCCTATGCTTAGGAAAAGCCATTGAAATCAGATGGTGAGGATCCGATACCCTGCACCTCCACCAATCAGCTGATTGTAGGGGCCACAGCGCTTAGTAGTGGCTATGTCTGGTATTGCAGCTCAGTCCCATCACTTGAATGGGACTGAGCTCCTCTTAGTTGTACATAAGCCATAACTAGAAGTACCTAGAAAACAATGTAGGGGATACACTGCTCATCAGACAGCCGCAGGTCCTTGAATCAACTGACCAAGAAGGGGGGAGTTCTATCCACCTGATCTAATGATCCTTAATGTTTTTAAGCCCTGAAGAACCACTTTCCATATAGTTAGAGATTATCAAAGCCTCCTGTCCGGTATCATTCACACTTGTGCAATAATTTTTGAATAAGACATAGCTGAGGAGGAGCAGGAGGAGCTTAGCAGATTGATATATCGTTTTGTGGGAGAAGATTCAGTAAAACCTGTAATTTATTCATCTAAATCCCTGCTCTTTCTATGATTAGGAGTCCAGTGGGCGGTCCTATCAGTGTCTTTGTATAACTCATTGATAGGGCCGCCCATTTGACTCCTAAACATAGAAAGTGCAGGAATTAAAGTGAAAGTTCTACTGAATATTTTCCTGAAAAACTATATGTCAGTCTGTTCAGCCCCTCCTGCTCTATAACATGCGGCTGCAGATTGGGCTGTTCAATTATACATTTGAATGCAGCAGCGGAGAGCTCCCTCTAGTGGTGGCTGCAGCCACCCAGATTTGTACCATGACTGTGCAGGAGGTTTAGAGCTCTGTATCAGATATATTAACTATCTATGGAAACCATTTAGGTGGCTAGGGGGGTCCTGTGTCAGTAATAACAGCAGTGGACTGTCCCGGGGAGACTTTGTAGACGTGAGCAGTTGTCGGTGTCAGGCACTGTGTCAGTGACAACTGCTTCCTCACCGTAACCTAGAAGCCAATAGGAAAGTCTACTATTGATTTGCTCTTTATCACGTCATAAATTTGAGTCCTCGGGCTGTGACATGTGTGATATATGTTTGTGCTGATTAGGCACGTCTAATAAAATTACACTGATTTACGGGGGACATTTCCGCAGCTCTAAATGATGGCCCATAACAAAGCTGATGTTTTCTTCATCGAGGCATCAATAGCGATTTAGAGGCCACGTGTCGATCTGTAAGTAGAAGTGTTTTCGGGGGCCATGAATCATTCTGGTTTGGATTAATAGCCAAGATAATAGGAGAATTTCTTCAGGATTCAGCCCAGTTGCTGATGACGGGATTGTCACCATATGGCCACATATATGTCTGTAGGGCCTCCATTACACAAACTGGAGCAGATTAAAGTGGGAGTGCCACGTAATATCCGCTGAATGGCCAACACGTAGCTACCATTGCAACAAAAGCCCCAACTGTGGGTGGTTTGCTAAAGAAATAAAGCCCTTATTGGCTGCTGATCGTTAATGGCCACACGATTGGCCTAACGTTGCCCTATGGGGATTTCTGCAACTTGTTGTGTCTACTTGCTGGATCCGTTGCTTTGAAACCCAGTCATGTGTTGCCCCGTTCAGAAAATCTTACATTCACCAATGTCATGTCCTTTATAAGATTGGTTCAAAAACGAAGATTTGTGTTTTGGAGTGGCCAAGTCATCATCCTGACCTTAACCTTACTGTGAGGTGGCCTGGAGAGTCCTGTCCTTAACCCTATGGAGATGATGTGGTCTGACCTGAAGAATCCTGTCCTTAACTCTATGGAGATGTTGTGGCCTGATCTTAACAATCCTGTCCTTAACCCTACAGAGATACTGTGACCTGACTGGAAGAGTCCTGACCTTAACCTTATAGAGATGATGTGACATGACCTGAAGAACCCTGTCCTTAACCATATGGAGATGTTGAGACATGACCTGAAGAATCCTGTCCTTAACCCTATGGAGATGCTGTGATCTGACCTTAACCTTAAAGAGATGATGTGGCATGACCTGAAGAGTTCTGACCTTAAAGGGGTTGTCTCATCATGGACAATGGGGGCATATCGCTAGGATATGCCCCCATTGTCTTATCGAGAAAGGAGCCCCGAAAGTGAAGGAGGGCGCACTGCGCAGCAGCCCTACATTCATTTTCTATGGGTTCGGCGAAAATAGCTGAGGGCTGGCTCAGCTATTTCTGTCGGCCTCATAGAAATGAATAGTAGCAGGGGCCGTGCATGCGCAGTATGCTCCCGTTTACGTCTATGGGGAGCCGGCTTGGCGGTGGCCGGACCGTAGTCCTCCAGCCACCACCTTGCCGGGCTCCATTCTCAATATAGGTGCGGGTCCCAGTGGTGGGACCCGCACCAATAAGACAATGGGGGCATAGCCCAACGATATGCCTCCATTGTCCATGATGAGACAACCCCTTTAACCCTATAAAGATGCTGAGGAATGACCTGAAAAGTCTTGATCCTAACCCTATGGAAATGCTGAGGCATGACCAGAAGAGGGTTTTTCATGCAAGACATCACTGAAATATTGGTGAACTGAAGAACATCTGCAGGGAGGAATGGTCCAAAACTCCCCCACAACATTGTCAAAATCTTATTTGCAGCTACTGAAAACCTTTGGTGGAGGTGATTGCTGCTAAAGAGGAATTCACTGGTTATTTAAGGGTTCACTTACTTTTTATTTCTGCACTGTGGATGGTTACTCAATAAAAGACATGAACGGTACAAGCGCTTCCATGTTATTGGTTCAGTTACATTGTGTTCGTCTATAATTGTGACTTAACAATGTGATATTAGTAATCGATGGAGAGATCCATGTCATTCCAAAGGGTTCACTTACTTTTTCTTGCAACTCATCCTATTTCTAGTTCTATAGCCACAGATGATGAGTCTCTGGTGGATCATGCTGAAATCCAATGCATTAAAAAGGACCTGAAATGGGCTATTTTTGCTGCTTATACTAATGAGACCCGCCCTGGTGACAAGTTCTTCCTCTCACCTCACTTTTCATGCAAGGGTTAATTCATGACCTGCAGAGCTGTGCTCATTAGCTCACCTGTGCTTGCCTCAGACGTCTTCTGCATTTTAAGACTTCTTGGAAATGTGTTATACCTGCGCTGTTTTTATATGATGCTAAGGAAAGGCAGGTGGCTGCACTCCAGAGATCCCCAGGTGTTCATGAGAATAGAGCACGTGCGCGCTTGTTGTAAAGACCTCACCGGTGGGCACATGGATTTTCCAAAGATATAATGAACAATTATTGACTTGGAAATGATCCTAGCTGTTCTAGTGCACGTCTTCACCCCTAGGGGTCAGTATTCTAATAGTGAGAGTTAATATTCATCCATCACTCCTCCGAGCTATAGGTGCAAAGCGCTGCCCTTTCATGTGGTCCTTGGCAGGAGGGGCGGTCACAATGCACCATGATGCCAGGAGACCATATGGAATATATTATGTCTAATTAGCTGAACAGAGCAAGCAACTAATGGGGACCGACCAAGATGAGAAGAACAAACCAGGAATCGATATAAAGCAGAAGGGTGGATCTCACGCTCTGCTGTCCTCAGTAAAAATTACAAGATTTAAAAAAATATAAAATTCCATGCCTGCACTGTCTGGGAGCACACTAGAGAAGAAACTAGATAGGGCAAGTGTTTTTCCTATATAGCTTATAAGCACAGCGCCGTATATTGTATAGTGGCTGTGGTTGGTATTGCAGCTCAATCCTTTTCACTTGAATGGGACTGATCAGCACGAAGGCAACAAACATGAAATGCCAAAAACTGATCAGAGGGAGCGATGGGAGCCTCCACCAGTCTGATATTGATGACCTATCCTGAGGATGGGCCATTGATACTTAACTCCCCTTTAAAGTGCCATTAATTTTAAATAAGAACTCTAGCAACATAACCAGAAGAGGCATGGCCGTAAATAAAGCATAGCAGCTCCTCCGTTCCAGCCATAGGTGCTGTCTTCTGACATGTGTCTCATGCTTAACAAGGACTGGTCACTTCTTCTGACATTCTGCTTAAGGGCTCATGCACACGAACATGTGCCGGCCGAGCCCGTATTATGGCCCACATATACGTACCTCGGCTGTTTTTGCACCACATAACATATGCAAACCCATTCACTTGCATGGGTCTGCAACCCGGAAGGTGCGGTGCGGAACGGAGGCACAGAACCCCATGAAAGCACTACAGAGCGCTTCCATGGGGTTTCTCTCCGTGCCTCCGCACCGCAAAAAAATAGAACATGTTCAAGTTGAATGGGTCTGGATCCGTCTGCAGCAGCCACACGGATGGTGCCCATGCATGGAGACCGCATATTGCCTTCCCTAAGTTGTGAGCTCCATGTTATAAAAATTCTGGAGCGTCAGACTACAATAGGACACATCCCTTTGGCAAGGGGAATGATACTGCCCAGTTGCCAATTTATTAATGCATTTTCAAGAGGAATAACAGAGGATCGGAAAAACATAGATTTATCAGAAAGGATGCGCCAGACTCATGGGAAATACAAGTGTGTACTAAGCAGACGTGTCAGGAGAGCTACAGGTCTTCTTTAGTGGCGCAGATACTTTTTACCATTACTTTGACGCATCAGTAAAGGGCAGTACGAACTTTAAAGTGAACCTGACACATTGACAATGATGTAGAGCAGGAGGAGCTGAGCTGATTGATATATAGCTTAGCGGGATAAGGTTTAGTAAAGTATAGTTAGGAGTCCAGTGGGCGGTCCTATCAGTCACCAAGATCTGGCAGACGTTCTTCTCTACCTGTTGTATGATGTTCTTTGTTTTGGTTTCACTTTGTCATCTCCTTTCCTTCTCCCAGCTGTCACCTATTTGCACTGATTGTCTCCCTTTATATTCCCTCCCATACTGCCTCACTTTGCGGTTTATACTTCTTCCTGGATTGTGTTCACTGCTGGAGGCTGCTTCTCCTGATTCCTCAGATAAGTCTGTTTCCTTTATTTGTGTTTCTTACTGGCTTGATTGTAGGTGACCCTGACTTCGTCCGTATTAAGTGCAGGGAGCCGGTGGTCGTGTCCCCTCACTATTATAGGGTTTTCAGGTGTCACATAGTATAAGGTACGAGGGCATGCAATCGTCTACCATAAAGATCTTTGCATGGGCATAGCAGTCAGGGAGAGCTCTAGGGGTTTTATAGGGCTCACCCATATGCTCCTTAGTTTGGGATCAAGCCAGTCGGATGTTTATTTATAAGTTCCAGCTTTCTGCAACACCATCCGTGACACTTGACTCCTAAGCCCAGAAAGAGCAGATATTTAAATAAATACATGTAATAATCACGTTATACTTGATTTTTTCCCTACAATTCTATATATCAATCTTCTCAGCTCGTTCTGCCCTATAACCTGCCGCCTGCAGATTGCACCGCATTTTCTACATGATAGGTTCCCTTTAAGATAGAGAATCTAATGGAAGGAGCAGCTGCGCAGTGAATTAACTGTTAAGTTCCATTCACGCAGCTATTTTGTGCTCTGGTCGGGATTTCAAGGTTGTCTTTCAGATGTCATTTGACGGTCTCGTGGTAGGAGGGTTGATTTCCATAACTGGCAGCACAAACGTTTGTTTAGCGCAGATTATTGATGGCTTCGTGGCGGCTGCTGACACATTGATAGTTAGGGAAGCGGCTGCTCTGGAGCTATTGGCAGGGAACCGGCACGGAGAAGAACTCAGTTGTGTACATTTCGAGTAAACTCGGAGCACTTTGGCTGAGAGTCTCATAAATCTATGGGCATAATATGGAATACACATTTCTGGGTTGGATCCTTTTTTTACAGAGAGCGAAATCCGTGAATGTGCCAGAGGACGGCGCCGGCGTCTCGCTGCTGACTCCCAACTCGTGTGTGCAGTACTTCAGTGGTTTATTCGACTGTGTTGGGGGGAAATTAAAAGCTGGTGTCATCAGAGACAGTCAACCACTGACTGTGGGTCCCGCACCCACTGTGAACAGCTCATATTGTCCGGGAAAGCCGACTCAATTCATCAGACACTTAAAGGGGTTGTCTGGCTAGCAAAATATGTTTGCAAACGGGACATAAAAAACAATGGAGGTGATTCCCCACTGCTTCGGTCCCTGTGCTCCTGGGTCCCCACCGGTCTCTACACCTGGACCCAGGAAATAAACTATCAACCAATCACAGGCCACAATGGTGACCCACCCGAGCCACTTATTGGCTGAGCAGTCATTTCCTGTGTCTCGAGAGGGATCAGGAAGTAGAGACAAGCAGGAACCCAGGATGCGTCACAGCAGGAGAGATGGAGGATTGGTGAGGCATCACTTTTTTACTTTTTTGGGGCATTTTTAACCTCTGGACAACCTTTTTAACTTGTATCAGCCACTGGGAAAATGTAGTATTAAAGTGGCTATCCCATGACTAATCAGACATCATCTAGTTCATGACAGTCTCTAATAAAGCTAGAACCAGCCCTGTACCTGACATGGATCCAGGGATCTCCCCATTCATTGCTCTGCTACATTTATATCAAGCTGACAGGGGCGTATCTTTTCTGCAGCAGCTCAGGGGGCGTGTCCAGGCTCTGCCTATCACAGCTCAGGAGGCAGTTGAAGGATGAGACTGAGCATGTGCGGCCCTCTCAGTGAGCAGGACAAAGAAATAAGAAAAAATCAGCAGGTGGCGCTATACAGATACATTTTATTGAATAACTCAGTGACTAGGCTAAAATTTTAATTACATGCAATTGCAAAAGTATTCAGATCCAGGTGCTGGTTTGAATATTTTTAGTGGGGCAACTCTTTAAAGTGCTCATGTATTACATGGCTGAATGACCACCTTGATGGCAGCAGATAACCACCATTCATGCTATAATTAATGCAGTTTGGTGGCAGCTGCTGAGTACTGCCCATGTTGTTACTGAAAACCCTGTCTACGGATGGTCAGACACTTTGGATACAAGTCGGCTGAATGCTCATCATTCGGTCAACATCTACCCTCTCCAACCTCCCCATATACATGCATGACACACTTGGCTTGGGAATAAGCCATAGAAAACGATTGGGCTTGTTAAAATCTAACAGCCCAATCCTTCTTGTCACTCATTGCAGATGTCAGTACACCCTCAGATAGTCGGCCGTTCCTGCCGAAAGCATCAGGTTTGGATGATATTAATCTGATGTGTATGACCAGCTTATTGCTGCATCTCCGGCCTTGCTTCCTAATGGTGGCTGGAGAAGCCACTTGTTCTTCATGAGGTTCACTGTCAGGAAGGGTGGTGAGGAGATCAGGCTTTGCAGCACTCAGTGACATCGGAGCCCTCAGGATACTGGTATGGGGGTCCTGTGGCAGACAATGTATGGCCTGATACATCTTGTCTTCCTAGGAACAGAAAATCAAGATCTACTGTAATGGTCTCCAACGTGCGGCTCCTCAGATGTTGCAAAACTACAACTCTCAGCATGCTGGGGATCCTTCTCATTTATGGCATACAAGGGGATCCTAAACCCATAATGAGATAACCACTTTATGAAATTAAACACAAAGACTATTGCTTCTTGCACTTGCAGTGATGATTAATCTTTTACAAATTGACCCAAAATACACACAACCTTCATTTGTCAAATTAAGTAGTGCCAAGGGGTTTTCCAGGTAGATTTATATATATATTTTTTTTAAATGTGGCACAGAATATGTTAAAAATAAATAATCATTACTCACCGATACTGCATTTCCTCCATTGCTCCGGTCTCTGCTGCTCTGCACTTCCTGTCATGCTAGCTCAGCCAATCACTGGTAAAGGCGGGTCACTGCTAAGGCCAGTGATTGGTTGAGCAGGTCTTTTCCTAGCATTTCCAGCTGTGTGGAGCCAAGCCAGGACCGGAGCAGCAGAGGAAACAGAAGAAAAGCGGTAACAGAGGATCGGTGGAGGTGTTTAACAATTGTTTCTCATTTTCAACATCCCCAGAAAACCCATTTAATGTATAAGTTTTCAGGTCATTAAAATTCAACCTATTCAGAGGGCTCATTTACAAAATTGATTATTTGGCCAATTTGAATCAGGACATGACTCTGAACCATCAGGGTGAATTGTGGACGCGTTGGTATTAAATGCTGGGTTTCTGTTGGAGAGAAATAGCCGGAGAAGTTCTGTCTCTTTGGCTTGGACATATCACAGTCAGACGAGTGATTCGTTTCGATTTCCAGTTGGAAGCAAAAGTTTATAGTAAAGCAATCTGGACAATATTATGCAAATCATTTGGATCTTAAAGATAATCCGTTTCAACAGCTCTTAAACTCGCCAACAGGCCTGTTCTCAGTCCCTGTGATTGCACTGCCGTACCTCCAGCTGTGGGCCTGACAATCAAGAGAGGGGAGAAGGCTGGGAAAAGCTTTCTTGGTCGGGATATGGACCCAGCTGCATTTAGTGCACAGTCAGGCTGGGCCTCTGTGGTCAATTTGGGGGTTATTGTGACCAATATGCAGTCTTTTTTCTATGGGGAAGAATGGCAAGAAGCCCTCCATGGTTGGAATTCTTGGTATTGTTCCTGGCCACCCATAACTCTTATCCCATAGAAAACCATTGTGATTGCGTAATGTTGCGTTTTTTCCATAATCGTCACTTAATCAAATAGGTTACATTATGTAAATAAATTATATAAATATTTTGTAGAGAATTTTTGGTGATTTATTTAAATATTCCAAGTCACTACCTATGTTAAAAAAATCCTAAAATCTTAAAGTGTTTACACTGAACCTCGTAATAGTCTGACACTTCCTGTTCTATAGAGATCGCTTCTCAGCAGTCATCTTCTTACCATCATAGGCAGGATTACAATGACAGACAACACCTATATATATAGACAACACACGATCCACCATTCACAATAGGTGATGTCACAGCTTATCTACTCCTCCTCCCTGCACAATAACCTCTGCACAGGTCGCAAAGCATGCCTACTACACTTCTCCATAGGAAACATTGATTCATCTGCAGTTTACAGGTTCCTATGATCCATGTGGCTGCTCTAAAGGAAATCTGTAAACTCAGACAAGCTCAGGTAAAATGGCCACCCCCATAATCAAGTACAAAAAATAGAATAAAAAAAATCTACAGTCAGAAAAAACTGATTAGAAATAGGTAATATAATTGCAACGACCGGGTCCGCAGGGGGAACACATGAGGCTACGGTGGGCTAATGGGGGTAGTAGTTCATTTACTCACGGTTAGCAGAGCCTCCCTGGGCCGGTGTGCAGTGATGAGGAAGACAGCACTAAATCCTCCGGGCACTCTATATTGCAGGGAACACCAGCCAGATGGAAGTTGAGGTGCCCTCGATGGTGTAGGTGTTTAAGGTGCTTTGGTGGTTGGGCCCCTGTGTTCGAGACGCCAGCACCGTAAGATGCAAATGTTGAGTGTAGTATTAGTAATGAAAAGTCAGTTTTTGTAAAACAATTGAAAATTTACTTGAATCAATAGTCTCAAGGCAGATGTTACAGTCCATCAATAAAGTGCATTCACATGGCACCAGTAATGATTCAGATGTTAAGGTTATTGTAATCCTTGTATCAGGTTTAGGCAATTGTCAATGGAGGGATTTTCTAATGCTGTTACTTGACAGGCAAAGACTGAGTATATTTACTTTAAGTCCCAACTATAGCTCTCTGGTACTAAATATGCTGTTTTCTACTTATCTTGAGCTATCCAATAAGGGCTATCTCCCTTGTGGCAGGCATCAGTCTTCTGCTCCATTATTTGCAGGATGCTCTCCTTAAGTAATCAGGTTTTTAGGTTTTCACTATATCCCGGAATGCTTCTAGTGAATAAGGACAATTCTGCGCACTAATTATCCATTCGTGTCCCGGCACTTGGAAAGTTGCTCTCAAGCACTTGTGCTGGTGAGGTCCATAAGCTAGACTCAGCTGTAACCCTCACTAGGCTTACTTCATATTTAGACATGGACTTATGGTCTTGTGCTTGGCTGCCGTAGATAAATGTTCGCTGTACTCCCTTAGCCTGGCCATGACCAAGTGGTAGAATTAGCAGACGACCTGGTGGACGATGGCTGTTTCTCTCCTCCATACACATTGTATTAACTAACTTCACTTCCTCTCTACAATCCACTCTTTACTAAACACACCCAAGCTATATATATTATGTGGTGCCAGCACCACCTAGGGGCGAATGGGTGAAATGACAATGCCAGCCTGATAATAGGAAATACTATGCAATGCAAATACATAGACAGATGTTTAAAGTGTCCCTTGGATGGATTTATTTGCATATAATTTCATGTCAATAAAGACACTTTGGGTTAATGTCAAAGCCTTCTTAGTTCTACTTTGAGATTTTAGGAAAAGTCTCAATAATAAGTTTTGAAGAAATCTACTTATTCTATATACAGCTTCCAGGCCCATCTATGTGTCACCATCATTACAGGCTAGAAATAAACCTTATATATAATGTAAGGCAATCATATGTGACTTCACTCCCTCTACCACATCTAGTCGTAAAAGACAGTAGAAGAAGGAGCAGATTTCCTGTCAATAGCCCCACCCCTGAGGAGCCATAGGACTTATTTTTCTCCCATTTTGAACAGATTTATTTGTAATTTGTTCACGGTATTTTGACTGCCAACATCGTTAAGAAAATGTACATATAACATTATACAAGTAATTCAATTTAAAATAGAATAAAGTATTGTCTAAAACCTTCACTTATTCTCCTAGTTATACAAGAATACAGTTTGAAGAATAGCGGAAGGCTAAAGGTTAATTATTAAAATGAAATGCGGCGAGCAATAAAATTCAGAGAAGATATGAAGAAATTGTTAATTTGATGAAAGCATCACGGTTCTTTGTATATTGTGTAAGAACAAAGATTCATTGTGTGACTAATTATGATTCATTATGTAGGTGCTTGTGTGATAAGAATGTGTATTGAGGTTAGTGATGGAAGGGGATTTTATGCGGGATTAATGAAGAGCCTCGTGGTTCTCATGACTCATGCAAGTACGTTCTTTAAATCTTTCACCAGAGATTATGTTTCTGCAAATGTTGGAGGACAGAAAACTATTGGCCCAAAGGTGATCAGAAGTGAAGTTGTCAAAAATGGGTCAAAAGTTTGTCAAATGTTTTTCTGCTGACAAAAGTTTTTAGTTGTTTGGCAAATTCTCAAAAATGTTGCACAAAGATGCGGGAACTTGACCCAAGTTTTACAGTACATATAAGAATATGCTCGCCAAGTGCTGCTCGTGTAGTGCACATCTGTGCAGATAGACCCTTCTGCACCCAAGACCTGGCTTGACTTGACAATGGCTGACCCAAAAATTTTGGGAAGAAAAAAAAATATTGCATGTGCCTCCTAAGGCTCAGACTTGCAATGCATGGATCAACAACACCTAACAACACCCAAGGAGAACGTGTGAAAGAGAGGGAGAAGACACTGGGGAGATTTATCAAAACAAGGGAAAAGCCATGATCCTATATCATATACTGAATATCCCGTTCACGGAAGCGGGACAATAATAACATACAGGGGCATCTGTGGCGGAGCTGGCACACCCTGTTGTGGGACAACTTGTAGTTTAAAGCGGTTGTCCTAGAATGGGATTGGTAATGTGTCTAAATGTTGGGTGTTCCAACGGTCCGACAGTCCCATAAAGGTAAGATGGAGCAGCAGTGCTCATTTATCGAAATGGAAGACACATGACACCTGTTCTCATGATTGTTGGGGTCTCAGCGGTCAGACCCCTACCGATCAGACATTTTTTACCTATACTGTGGAAAGGTGATAAGTTCTCATTCTTGGAATCCCCTTTAAAGAGGTTGTCTCATGAGGACATTCTCTGTCCATTTTGATATTTTGTGCTGGACTACAGTATTGCCGGCCTACTTCTGTTGTCTCTGCCTACTTGTGTTGCCCAGTCTTCTGTCATTTTGGACTTGGAGCCACTTTTAGGTTTTTTTCCATGGCCAATTCGCCCCTGGTGAAGTGCACATGATTATTGGGAGGATAGGATATACAGTTGAAACCAGAAGTTTACATACACTATATAAAAAGACACATATGCATGTTTTTCTCAATATCTGACATGAAATCAGAAAAAACCTTTCCTGTTTTTGGTCAATTAGGATTACCATAATTATTATTATTTGCCAAATGCCAGAATAATGAGAGAGAGAGAATGTTTTAAAGCATTTTTATTACTTTCTGCAAAGTCAAAAGTTTACATACATTTCATTAATATTTGATACCATTGCCCTTAAACTGTATGACTTGGGTCAAACGTTTTGGATATCCTTCCATAAGCTTCTCCCAATAGTTGGTGGGAATGTGGGCCCTTTCCTCCTGACAAAACTGGTGTAACTGAGCCATGTTTGTTGGTCGCCTTGCTCGCACCTGCCTTTTCAGCTTTGTCCATAAATTTTCAATAGGATTCAGATCGGGGCTTTGTGATGGCCGCTCCAAAACACTGACTTTGTTATCCTTAAGCCGCTTTGTAACCAGTTTGGCAGTATGCTTCGGGTCATTGTCCATTTGGAAGACCCATTTCCGCCCAAGCTTTACCTTCCTGGTTGATGTCTTGAGATGTTTCTTCAGTATTTCCACATAATCTTCTTTCCTCATGATTAGTGATGACCGAGCATGCTCGGCCGAACACAAGTTCGGCTTAAGCATCTCAATGCTTGGCACATGGCACTATTTGGCCGAGTACCGCATGTGCTCGAGCGCAATGCTCGAGTCTCCTTCCCACACGTTTCTTGGCTGCTACGCAGTCAATAAACGTGTAGGTAAGTACTGCCCTTCACTGTAATGCCGTAGCCATGTTGGCTACTGACATTACAGTGATTGGCTGGCCGGAACGTGTCATCGGGTATAAAGCACCCGATGACGCATGTTCGGCTCAGTGAGAGCTGAGCATAGGAAGGGAAAGACAGTGTAGGGAGTGTTATTGGAAGATTTTTATTACAAAAACTTTTCAGAGACCCAAAAGTCCTTTTAAGGACTATTGTGCATGACAGTAGTAATATATATTTTTAGCGCATCCTGCGCTAAATAGCCTCTAATAGGCCGATGCGGACAGTTAAATTATCCGTGCCACATCTCCTGTGTAAAGTGTGCGTATCCCTAAAATATCTGTGACATCCAGTGTACTTTTTCCATAGACGGTGTCCGCTGCGGACAGTGACATTAGCTGCGCCACATCTCCAGTGTAAAGTGTGCGCATCCAAAAAATATCTGACATTTTTACGTAGACGCTGCGGACAGTGACATTACCAGTGGTACCTCTCCTGTATAACGTTCATCCCAAATACCTGTGACATTCCCTGTAATTCCCTGTAATTTTTTATTAGCCGCTGGTGACAGCATTGACATTATCTGGGGGATATCTCCTGTGTGACGTTTCCACATCCCAAATACCTTTTTACATTTTTTTGCGCATACACTTCCAAATTCTACGCTATTGTACGCATGACAGACTTTCAAGCATATATCACATTTAAAATGAAGAAGGCGAGCAGTAAGGGACGGGGAAGTGGCCGTGATGCTGATGGTGCACGCAGAGGCCGTGGCCCTGGGCGCGGTGAAACTGTGCCTGATGCCAGAGCACAAGAAACACACTCATCCACGATACCTAGCTTCGTGTCCCAGTTTGCAGGGCGGCGCAGGACACCACTCTTGAAGTCAGACCAGTGCGTCCAGGTGGTCGGTAGGATTGCAGCAGATAATGCTTCCAGTCGGTTAAGCACCACCCTATCTTTCACCAAGTCCAGTCTCAGTAGCCAAGAGTCAGGTCAACAGAATCCTCACCCTGATCCTCCTTCCTCCCACCATGGAGAGTCTGGCCAAACAAGTGATCCCACACTCAGATATTCTGAGGAGCTCTTTTCCACGGCATTCCTTGATTTGGTTCTCTCGCCAAGCACGCTTGAAGAGCGAAAGATCTTGTGCCCTGATTCCAAAACTCTTGAGCATCCACAGTCAGAAGGAGATGACGGTGGGGAACCAAAATTACTGTTTAATTAGGTGGATAATGATGAGACACAGTTGCCAATAACTCAACAGCAATTACTGTCTCAAGAGGTTGAGGATGAGACACAGTTGTCAATCACTGAGGTTGTGGTTAGGTCAACAAGTCAGGAGGATGAGCAGAGTGAGGAAGTGGAAGAGGAGGTGGTGGACGATGAAGTCACTAACCCAACCTGGGAAGGTAGAAAGCCAAACGAGGACAGCAGTACAGAGGGGGAGGGATCTGCAGCACCGCAACAGGCTGGAAGAGGCCTGCAGGCCCTCGCATATAATTTTTTAGAGGGTCAGCTCACCAGCAGGCCTTCACCTACAATCTTTTACAGGGCCAGCTTACCTGCAGGCCCTCACCTAAAATCTTTTAGAGGGTCAGTTCACCTGCAGGCCCTCACCTAATTATACTTAATAGGTAATTTTCGCGCATGCTGCCTTGCTTGGAAGTGGTAGCCGTAGCTGTTTTTTAGGCTCCCTCTCTGGAATCAAACCCTGATTTCCCGTTACCCGTGGTCACCGTGGTTGGTGCAGAAAATAACATCGAAAGTTGATAAAGCAGACATCCAAATGGATCGTCGCTGTCACGGGGACATGCGATCGGGCCCAGGTTATCTAGGGTCACCAAAGCGGAACCCGGCCCTTGCCCATAAAGTTTTAGATAGTCAGATAAGCAGGCCCTTGCTCCAAATGTTTTTGAGGGTCACCAGCAGGCCATTAATTATAATTTTTCAAGGCTGTGTATGATGCCCTCCTTTATGTGTAATAAAGGGTGTATTGGAGTGCCGGTTCCTTGTAATTTTTGGCAGCCCTTTCCCTTAGTGCATAGGCTTTATGAGTGTAGAAGTCCCACTACCTGAACTATTGTACCACAATGGGAATGAGGCCTCCTTTATGTGATATACAGATTGTATCGGAATGCCTCTTCCTTGTAATTTTTGGCAGCACTTGCACTTTATATACAAGTAAATATACAGGAAAGAATGTTTCCTAACAATTTTTCCTCTAAAATCGATTTTATCTTCGGTTTTGTGCATATTATTGTCAGTCTGTAAAAGTGGTGTACTACTCGGACAACATGGTTCCCAGCAGCGACCTGGGAGTCCAAGATGCATCCAGACATCCTCCCCATACTGTTCCCGAACCATTTCAGTGGTGTTTCCATAAATTTTTGAACCAGGCACCCTCCCCTCTTCAGAGCAGGGGGTGCCTGGTTTAATGCTCGTGCTCTCCCATTGACTTCTATTATACTACCGAGCACCCGAGCATCCCGATGTGTTCGGCCCGAGCACTAAGGTGCTTGATCAACACTACTCATGATGCCATCAATTTTGTGAAGTGCGCCAGTCCCTCCTGCAGCAGAACAACCCCACAACATGATGCTGCCACCCCGTGTTTCACAGTTGGGATGGTGTTCTTAGGCTTTCAAGCTTCTGTAACACCCCAGAGTTGTGTTACAAAACTCTTCTACCCCGCTACAATCTGTTAAGAGCTTTTAACTTTGTCATCTGATGTAATTTTACAATATATCTTCCCAGATGTGCATAAAACCTTGTTAACTCTAATAATTGCTGTAATTTTCATGTTCACCAGCAGGTGGCAGCAATGTGTTAGCAAGGACTTAGGTTCAGTTTAATACATCTTAGCTGGAATAGTTCATTCCAGCTTAGCTCCCCCTCTGTGAGAAGAGTGGGCTGTGCACATATCCTGCAGCATGGGGAGGGAAGGAAGTTAGAGGTGATTGTAGCCCACCCTCTGCTAGGGGTAGGGTGTGCGTGTTAGAAGCTCCCTAGATAGAGACATTGATCATCATCCCCAGCCTGAGCCCTGCAGCCTCAGCTGGATGAAGCAAGCAGACAAACTTCAGTTCCAGGAAGAAAGCATACCCTGAGAATATAACTGTGAGTAAAGTCCAGAGAACCAGGAGAAGCCATATTCCTCCTCAGCTAGTCAGTCCCCATACAGCAGAAGATAGAAAGTGCAGAAGCCAAATTCCTGCCACATATTTAGAGCTACAAAGCAGACGTCCTTTCCTGCAAGCTCCAGGTTGATAGAGCATAAGATAAATTCCTGCCATACCATTGCCAATACCTGCTGGGACCAAAGACAAAAAGCTGTATCTTGCTTGGATGAAAGTTACAATCAGTAAAGGCAAGTTTGAACCTTACCAAAGGTCTGGATCTCAATTACTGCTGCAAAATCCCTCTATTATTCCTACTATCACTACACTCAATTTATTGCTAGTGAGCCAGGAGTCCAGCCGTACCCAGGTAGGAGACACTGGTGACACCATTATCACCACCATACAGAGACATTACACCACTCTGGCATTCCTAACCTGGGGCGTGAGTTATAACACCTTGGAGGGCCCTGTGATTGTACCCTGTGCACACTGCAATTGGCGTCACAAACAAACTTACAGACTAATATATCCCGTTCCTGCTCATTGCACTTCTCCCTTTTTCCTCCAAACGTAACGATGATCATTATGGCCAAACAGTTTAATTTTAGTTTCGTCAGACCAAAGGACATCTCCAAAATTGTAGGTCTTTGTTACTGTGGTCATTTGCAAACATTAATCTGTCTTTTTTATGTTTCTTTTGGAGTAATGGCTTCTTCCTGGCAGAGTGGCCTTTCAGCCCATGTTGATACAGTCCTCGTTTCACTGTGGATATTGACACAATCTTACCAGCTTCCGCCATCATCTTCACAAGGTCATTTGCTTTTGTTCTTGGGTTGATATGCACATGTCGGACCAAAGCACGTTCATCTCTGGGACACCAAACCCGTCTCCTTCCTGAGCGGTATGATGGTCGGACATTCCCATCTTGTTTGTACTTGCGTATAATTGTTTGTACAGATGAACGAGGCGCCTTCAAGTATCTTAAAACTGCACCCAAGGTTGAGCCAGACTTGTGCAGGTCCACAATTCTCTTCCTGATATCTTGGCTGATTTCTTTAGACTTTCCCATGATGCTACACAGAGAAGCAGTGTGTTTCAGGTGTGCATTTAAATACATCCACGGGTGTGTCTCTAATCACCAAACCTAACAGAAGCTTCCAAACACATGACATCATCATATGGACAGTCCAGAAATGTTTAAAGGCATAGTAATCGTAGTGTATGGAAACTTTAGACCTTGCCGAAAGTAATAAAAATGCCTTAAAACATTCTCTATGTCACTGTTCTGGCATTTGGTAAATAATAATAATTATGGTAATTCTAATTGACTAAAAACAGGAAAGGTTTATTCTGATTTCATGTCAGATATTGAGAAAAACATCCATATGTGTCTTTTTATATAGTGTATGTAAACTGCTGGTTTCACCTGTAGCTATGTTATGTGTAGGACCGGCTTTACTTAGACTGCAGCAACAGAAAAAGAGTAGCTTTTCCTTGTTGGAGGCAGTGACCTATTCTATAGCAGGACAGAATGATAAAACTGGCAGAATGAGGACACCCTGTTACCACTCCGTTTATGGCACTGATGACAGCAGCAGTAGGAGAGTAGTGTGCTGATTTTCTGAGAGGCAGTGACCTGTCCGCGCACGTGTTTATGCCAGTAATACTGATAATGCCTATAACAGGGCAGAGTCATAAAACTGGCAGAAGGTGGCTGATCTGCTACCACCCAGGCAAGTGCTGTTACAGGCAGTGGGTGCGGAACAACCAACAGATTTGACTTTGGGCTAATCCTAAGAGCATTATCCTGGCAGTCTCCTGGTTTTCACTTTTTAATGACCCCGGTGGAGCACTGAGGGATCAGGCAAAACTGTAGTCGGGGAAGGCCGAGGTCAGGGCAGTGGAGTATGTGCAAATCCTCGAAACAGGTCTGGGGTCAGGGCAGGCAGCTAAGGGTCAATATGGTAATCAAGCACATGTCAGGTCAGGCAGTGGAGGTATAAGGCCAGACAAACGGAACAGAACACCTTTGCAGGGATTAGCATGCTAGAAACACCTATTGTTTAGCCACCTTACTCTAGGGGAAGGTGCCTCAAGTACCCTAAGATGACCAGCCATAGGCTGGAGAAGATTAGCGTACGCGATGAGTGTGCGCACCCTATGAAGTGGCCCGGCTGGCAAGTGCAGGGTGTGGCATGTGGCTTGTGAGCATGAGACTCTGGCAGTTGGGCCACAGAGGAGGACCAGAGGACCCGGACCACAAGTACAGAAGAGGCCACAGCCCCAGGAGGGTAATTTGATTGGTGCCCATGCCTGCATGGAGAAGTTGGACAGTGGCGGGTCCTGGCTGCCAGCATAACAAGGGCACTGATGGAGAGGAGTGTGCTGATTTTGTGGGAGACAGTGACTTGTTCATTTTGTACGGACAGTACTGTGTGTGATTTTTCATGCCAAGTCATGAAGGAATGATAAAAATGAAGATAATTAGGAATTCACAAATGAATAAAACAGTGACAGAATGAAAGAAAAGAACTGATATAACTGAGTTGGTGCAACGTCTATGATTCGAGAATAGCCGATCACATTGTGAAGGGCTGGTAATTGGTTAGAAAATAGTTTATCTTTTAGAAACAGTAACTCTCCTCATGGGTTGTACCTGTTTTTTTGTAATACCGGACACAGCCACAAGGGTGGCGCTGTTTCTGAAAATAAAAAGTAGACTTTCTACTAATGTATATTTATTTGTTGCTTTTTATACCTATTTTTGCAGTAATCACTCGAAACCTCTTTTTCAATTAGAGGGAGCTTTATAATTGTAAGACGACATCTTGTTATGAAGGTGGCTTAACCTTAAGGGATTACTTGGTTACTGTAATGCCATCAAGTACACGTTGCTTTCTAGCTGCGCTCACTGACTAATATTCCCAGATGAATAGATTTTGATTACAATCCAGGAGTGAAAGTCAATTGTACCAAACGTTGCGTTCCCAGCACCATTGGTGATTAATGCGCTCGTCGTGCCGCTCGCGCTTTGAATGCTTGACCAGGAACCCTACTGCAAACAGCAAATGTCAATGTATATGTTAAATGCTGGAGGCGCCCCCGGGGAGATGGCAGACAAATGCATTGTTGGATTGAAGTTGGCGACTAATGTTGTTAAGCCTGATGGAGATCTTTCTTCATAATTAAATATGTGCCGTGCCGGGCATTTCATCCGGGTTGTTCCAATACTTGGTGCAAAGAACTGCAAAATATAAAAAAGCATAGTATATGAGAAAATGTTATATAGTACAGTGCTAATTAAAGATACGCTATATGGAATAAATATGTGAACCCCCTCCTAATGATCGAGCGTTTTAGCCTCATTTATTGCATATAGGCTCATAAGATCAAGCACACAGCTCTCCATGGACATTGGTAGTAATAGGGTTGTACTGTAGATATGGCGCTGTCATTTTGTGGTCACCACTGTAATCCGCTAGGTGCATTTCCTCTGGCGGTGCCTTAGAGTCTTCAGATGGTTTAGCAATTAAAGGTCCTTTGTCAGCAGATTTGTCCCTTTGACACTGGCTGACCTGTTACATGTGCACTTGGCAGCTGAAGGCATCTGTGTTGGTCCCATGTTCATATGTGGCCGCATTGCTGAGAAAATGTTTTATTATAAGCAAATGAGCCTCTAGGAGCAACGGGGGCGTTACCATTACACCTAGAGGCTCTGCTCTCTCTGCACTTTGATTGACAGGGCGACGAGTGATGATGTTTTCACTGCCTAGTCCTGTCAATTAAAGTGCAGAGAACACAGCAGCTGTAGAGAGAGCTGAGACTCTAGGTGTAATGGTAACGCCCCCATTGCTCCTAGAGGCTCATTTGCATATAATATAACATAATTTTTCTCTGCAATGCGGGCACATATGGACATGGGACCAACACAGATGCCTTCAGCTGCCAAGAGCACATGCAACAGGTCAGCCGGTGTCATGGGCACAAACCTTCTGACAGAGGCCCTTTAAACCACCAGACATATAATACAATGGGGCTCTTCCATGTATTCACTCATATCATCACATGCTCCATCTTTTGGAGCCAAGAGAACCCAATACTTGTTCTGACTATTCATCCATTGGGTTGTTGGAAGCCTCTTCTGATCTGGTTCCCCAATCCCTTGTTTAAAGATGTTGAAGAATAGGGATAACCTTGTCCGAGTTGTCTCCTTCCAATTGGGAAAACCATGGGACCTTTTAATAAGGGGCCCCATAGTAGCCTCATGGGCTACCTCTGTTGCAGGGGTGGCCAAACTTACAGACACAAAGAGCCAGAAAAAAAAAATGTATGACTGCCAGGAGCCACAAGCTATACATTTACATAAATACAGTCAGGTCCATAAATATTGGGACATGGACACAATTCTAACATTTTTGGCTCTATACACCACCACAATGGATTTGAAATGAAACAAACAAGATGTTCTTTACCTGCAGACTGTCAGCTGTAATTTGAGGGTATTTACATCCAAATCAGGTGAACGGTGCAGGAATTACAGCAGTTTACATATGTGCCTCCCACTTGTTAAGGGACCAAAAGTAACGGGACAGAATAATAATCATAAATCAAAATTTCACTTTTTAATACTTGGTTGCAAATCCTTTGCAGTCAATTACAGCCTGAAGTCTGGAACGCATGGACATCACCAGACGCTGGGTTTCATCCCTGGTGATGCTCTGCCAGGCCTCTACTGCAACTGCCTTCAGTTCCTGCTTGTTCTTGGGGCATTTCCCCTTCAGTTTTGTCTTCAGCAAGTGAAATGATCAATCGGATTCAGGTCCGGGGATTGACTTGTCCATTGCAGAACATTCCACTTCTTTCCCTTTGGTTGCTTTTGCAGTATGCTTTGGGTCATTGTCCATCTGCACTGTGAAGCACCGTCCAATGAGTTCTGAAGCATTTGGCTGAATAGGAGCAGATAATATTGCCCGAAACACTTCAGAATTCATCCTGCTGCTTTTGTCAGCAGCCACATCATCAATAAATACAAGAGAAGCAGTTCCATTGGCAGCCATACATGCCCACGCCATGACACTACCACCACCATGCTTCACTGATGAGGTGGTATGCTTAGGATCATGAGCAGTTCCTTTCCTTCTCCATACTCCTCTCTTCCCATCACTCTGGTACAAGTTGATCTTGGTCTCATCTGTCCATAGGATGTTGTTCCAGAACTGTGAAGGCTTTTTTAGATGTCGTTTGGCAAACTCTAATCTGGCCTGCCTGTTTTTGAGGCTCACCAATGGTTTCCATCTTGTAGTGAACCCTCTGTATTCACTCTGGTGAAGTCTTCTCCTGATGGTGGACTTTGACACACATGCACCTACCTCCTGGAGAGTGTTCTTGATCTGGCCAACTGTTGTGAAGGGTGTTTTCTTCACCAGGGAAAGAATTCTTCTGTCATCCACCACAGTTGTTTTCCGTGGTCTTCCAGGTCTTCTGGTGTTGCTGAGCTCACCGGTGCGTTCCTTCTTTTTAAGAATGTTCCAAACTGTTGTTTTGGCCAGGCCTAATGTTTTTGCTATCTCTCTGATGGGATTGTTGTGTTTTTTCAGCCTAATGATGGCTTGTTCTTACTGATAGTGACAGCTCTTTGGATTTCATCTTGAGAGTTGACAGCAACAGATTCCAAATGCAAATGGCAGACGTGAAATTAACTCTGGACCTTTTATCTGCTCGTTGTAATTGGGATAATGATGGAAAAATACACACCATTTTGATGGTCAAACACACTTGGTGTGATGGGCAGTGGCCCCTGTGAAAAAAGAGGCAGGGCAGGCAGAGAGAGAGAGAGAGAGAGAGAGACTGAGACCAGCAGCATCCATTTCAGTTAGATTAGAGCCAAAGCTGCAGAGTGGCAGTAATCTGACTAAAATGGCTGCTGCGGGCCTCTGGGAGTCACTCTTCCACTGCTGCTCTGATTGAGTGCCCACTGCCCTGCCCTGCTGCCCATTATTAACATTCATTAAAATGTACTATGGATGGAGCTTTGGCTGCTGCTCACTCTGGCTGCTGCTGGAGCAGGTCCTCCTTGCTTACTGCGCCACTTCTTGCCGCCCCCACAGATCCAGCCTGCGGTCTGATGAATCTGGCTGCTGGGCTGGCACTGAGAAGACTGGGGGTGGGCATTAGGTCACACAAAGACACACTCACAGATGGGGGCGTGGGGCCGTGGGCAGGAACATCGGTGGCTGGCGGCGGGGATAAGCCCTGCTCTATAGTATACACGCCTATAGGTGGGTGATCTACAGCTGAGGTGTCACTACCAGAGCTTTGGGACGTTCTCACAGCTCTGTTTCTCCACCCCTGTGATGATGTCACTACTAGAGCTGGGAGGAGTTCTCACTGCTCTGTTTACTTTTGGTTTCCTTCCTCCCAGCTGTTCCTCATGCGTTTGATTTCCCTCTCTTTATATCACCCCTCCTCCTATTGTAGGGCGTGGATTATAGTTCTCATTTCAGTTGTAGCTCTTGCTTTAGTATCTTCACTTGTAGCTATCAGTTCACTGGACCTGTGTTCTGCTGCAGCAAGCACTCCGGATATTGCCAGCTGTCCTTGGATCCGTCTTCTCTGCGGCTGCAACACCTTCAGCTAAGTGTACAGACATTGTTGTGTACCTGATTATTTTCTGACTGGATCTGAGGTGGCCACGGTTCCCTCCATATACTGAGTAGGGCACCGGTGGCCGTGCCCCTTCCACTATTGTAGGGGTTACAGTGGTCATCAGTCTTAGGCACGTGGGCATGCCTCGTTCCGCCATTTGGATCCGGGCATGTGCTTTAGCAGCATAGGGAGAGCTTTGAGGGTCGGACAGGGGTCACCCTTTATCCTTCCTAGTTTGGGTCCGGTCAGTAGCTCTTTTACTGTGTATACTATTGTTGCTCACATACAGCCGTGACATTATAATCCACCAAAACCGTCCTTTTTTTACATGGATCCACTTTCTGGCCTGGTTGACCGCATGCAGGGTCTTTCTTTGGAAGTAGCGGATCTCCGTCAATCTATGACTCAGCTTCAAGCATTGGGCTCTGCTCCGGCTCATGGAGTCTGTTGCGAGCCAAAGGTCTCACTTCCGGAAACGTTCTCCGGGGGCATATTCGTCCCTCAAAGTCACCTGTGGCCGCGGGTTTTTTTTTTTGTTAAAAAAAAAGATGGCTCTCTGAGACCTTGCCTAGATTTTAGGGAGCTGAACCGTATCACGATTCGCGATCCCTATCCCCTTCCTCTGATCCCGGACCTCTTCAACCAAATTGTTGGGGCCAAGGTGTTTTCCAAATTGGATTTGAGAGGCGCGTACAACCTGGTCAGGGTCAGAGAGGGGGATGAATGGAAAACGGCCTTTAATACCCCTAACGGGCATTTCGAGAATCTCGTTATGCCTTTCGGCCTGATGAATGCTCCGGCCGTCTTTCAGCATTTTGTTAATAGTATTTTCTACCATTTAATGGGGAAATTTGTATCGGTGTATCTTGATGATATTTTGATTTTTTCCCCTGATGTTCAGACCCATCAGGATCATCTTTTTCAGGTTCTGCAGATTCTGCGGGAAAATAAATTGTACGCCAAGCTGGAGAAATGTCTTTTTATGGTATCGGAGATTCAATTTCTGGGTTTTCTCCTCTCTGCTTCTGGTTTTCGCATGGATCCGGAGAAGGTCCGTGCTGTACTTGAGTGGGAGCTTCCTGAGAATCAGAAGGCATTGATGCGCTTTCTGGGTTTTGCGAACTATTACAGAAAGTTCATTTTGAATTATTCCTCTGTTGTCAAACCCCTCACTGACATGACAAAAAAGGGGGCGGATTTTTCCTCTTGGTCGGAGGAGGCGCTTGCAGCCTTTTCTAAGATTAAAGAGAGTTTTGCGTCTGCTCCCGTCTTGGTGCATCCCGATGTTTCCTTACCTTTTATTGTTGAGGTGGATGCTTCCGAGGTGGGTGTGGGTGCGGTTTTGTCCCAGGGCCCTTCTCCTGCCAAATGGCGACCCTGTGCCTTTTTCTCTAAAAAACTCTCCCCGGCAGAGAGAAACTATGATGTGGGAGATAGGGAGTTGTTGGCCATCAAGTTGGCTTTCGAGGAATGGCGCCATTGGTTGGAGGGGGCCAGGCACCCTATCACCGTTTTTACCGACCATAAGAATCTGGCATACTTGGAGTCGGCCAGGCGTATGAATCCGAGACATGCCAGATGGTCTCTGTTCTTCTCCAGATTCAATTTTGTTGTTACATTCCGACCTGGGATAAAAAATGTGAAGGCTGATGCTCTCTCTCGCTGTTTTCCGGGAGGAGGAAACTCCGAGGACCCGGGTCCCATTTTGGCGGAGGGGGTAGTTGTTTCTGCTCTATATTCCGATTTGGAGGCCGAGGTCCAGGCTGCCCAGACTGAGGCACCTGCCCGTTGTCCTTCTGGGAAGTTGTTCGTGCCTCCTGAGCTACGTCACAAACTCTTTAAGGAGCATCATGATACGGTTCTTGCTGGTCACCCCGGGAGTAGAGCCACGGTAGATCTCATTGCTCGGAGATTTTGGTGGCCGGCTCTTCGTAAGTCGGTGGAGGGTTTTGTGGCTGCTTGTGAGACGTGCGCTCGCGCTAAGGTCCCTCGTTCACGGCCTTCAGGTTCCCTTCTCCCGTTACCCATACCTTCCCGTCCTTGGACACACCTGTCCATGGACTTTATCACGGATCTTCCTCGTTCCTCGGGGAAGTCGGTGATCCTGGTGGTGGTGGACCGTTTTAGCAAGATGGCTCATTTCGTACCTTTCCCTGGTTTACCCAATGCTAAAACGTTGGCGCAAGCTTTTGTCGACCATATTGTTAAATTGCACGGCATTCCCTCTGATATTGTTTCCGATAGAGGCACACAGTTTGTGTCCAGGTTCTGGAAGGCTTTCTGTTCTCGCCTGGGGGTTCGGCTGTCCTTCTCTTCTGCTTTTCACCCGCAGTCGAATGGTCAGACTGAGCGCCTCAATCAGAATCTGGAGACATATTTGCGCTGTTTTGTGGCAGAGAACCAGGAGGATTGGTGTTCATTTCTCCCTCTTGCTGAGTTTGCTCTGAACAACCGTCGTCAGGAATCTTCTGATAAGTCACCATTCTTTGGTGCATATGGGTTCCATCCGCAGTTTGGGACATTCTCGGGAGGGGCTCTCTCTTTCTGGTTTACCTGAGGAGGAGAGATTTTCCTCGTCTTTGTCTACCATTTGGCAAAAGATTCAGAGTAATCTTAAAAAGATGAGTGAGAGGTATAGGCGTGTGGCTGATAAGAGACGTGTGCCTGGTCCGGACCTGAATGTGGGTGATCTGGTGTGGTTGTCTACAAGAAACATTAAACTGAAGGTTCCCTCCTGGAAATTGGGTCCCAAGTTTATTGGGCCTTATAAAATCTTGTCAGTCATCAATCCTGTTGCCTTCCGTCTTGATCTTCCACGGGTTTGGAAGATACATAATGTATTTCACAGATCTCTCTTAAAACCATATGTCCAGCCCACGGTACCCTCCTCTTTGCCTCCTCCTCCGATTTTGGTTGATGGCAATCTGGAGTTTGAGGTTTCCAGAATTGTGGACTCTCACATTGTCCGCGGTTCTCTTCAGTACCTCGTTCATTGGAAGGGTTATGGTCCTGAGGAGAGGATGTGGGTTCCGGTGTCGGACATTAAAGCCACTCGCCTCATCAGGGCATTTCATAGGGCTCATCCTGAGAAGGTGGGTCCTGGGTGTCCGGAGTCCACCCGTAGAGGGGGGGGGGTACTGTCACTACCAGAGCTTTGGGACGTTCTCACAGCTCTGTTTCTCCACCCCTGTGATGATGTCACTACTAGAGCTGGGAGGAGTTTTGGTTTCCTTCCTCCCAGCTGTTCCTCATGCGTTTGATTTCCCTCTCTTTATATCACCCCTCCTCCTATTGTAGGGCGTGGATTATAGTTCTCATTTCAGTTGTAGCTCTTGCTTTAGTATCTTCACTTGTAGCTATCAGTTCACTGGACCTGTGTTCTGCTGCAGCAAGCACTCCGGGTATTGCCAGCTGTCCTTGGATCCGTCTTCTCTGCGGCTGCAACACCTTCAGCTAAGTGTACAGACATTGTTGTGTACCTAATTATTTTCTGACTGGATCTGAGGTGGCCACGGTTCCCTCCATATACTCAGTAGGGCACCGGTGGCCGTGCCCCTTCCACTATTGTAGGGGTTACAGTGGTCATTAGTCTTAGGCACGTGGGCATGCCTCGTTCCGCCATTTGGATCCGGGCATGTGCTTTAGCAGCATAGGGAGAGCTTTGAGGGTCGGACAGGGGTCACACTTTATCCTCCCTAGTTTGGGTCCGGTCAGTAGCTCTTTTACTGTGTATACTATTGTTGCTCACATACAGCCGTGACATGAGGACAGGTATAAGAAGAGAAGCATGTCCATAGAGAACCCAACTGCCGCCAACATCTGCCAATGCCATGGGGGTTAGTCAGGACACCTCCATAGACATTAGATTATCGCACGGTCCCGGTGGAATTATTGGGTTCAGTCTGCATGTGATGGCCACCCTTACTCAAGTGGCAGCAAGACTTACTGCACAGTTCCCTATATACACAGCAAATATGGAGAATGTAATTAAATCTATAGATGTGACCTCATGTGAACCTGAATTTTTATCATCAAGCCAACTTCCGTTCTCCATTTCTGATCAAAACACAAAGACAGACGGGAGGCCGAGATGCACTTATCGAGAATGTAGGAAAAGTGGATTTCACGTAAAGCGGAAGGACAACCTAAAGCCAAGTTGTGTAATTTTGAGAAGTGTTTGCAGTTCTGGCTGTTCTCATAACCATCATGACCGAGCCCGCTCACAAATCTTTCTCAATCTCTTGTATTTGTCTCACATTTTGACTTCATGACCAATTTGTGCCACAAACATTGGGTTGGCCCTGTCCCTTATTTTCAGTCTGACCCTCCACAGACATCGTAACATTATCAAAGAGGGGACCTGTCCCAGGATGGGGTCCATCATAAGGCCAACCCTACCTATTGAAGATTGATGGTAATGTAGGGTCCATCATAATGAACTGCAGCTAATTCCAATAAGACGACTTCTTTGACCGCCACCACCTTGGTAGATGCATAGAAACGTCACATATTTTTTTCCTTTCACTTACCTTTTGGGGTTTTTAGTTATGGAGAATGTAGGAAGGGCTTTGCAATAAGCGCTTGCCTAATTTATGGTAATCACAGTCTGCTTAAACTAATAACACACAAAGAATTAAATGTTACCATGTTTTTATTGAACACACCATGTAAACATTGACAGTGCAGGTGGGAAAAGTATGTGAACCCTTGGATTCAATAACTGGTTGAACCTCCTTTGGCAGCAATAACTTCAACCAAACGTTTCCTGTAGTTGCAGATCAGACGTGCTCAACGGTCAGGAGTAATTCTTGACCAATCCTCGTTACAGAACTGTTTCAGCTCAGCAATATTCTTGGGATGTCTGGTGTGAATCTCTTTCTTGAGGTCATGCCACAGCATCTCAATCGGATTGAGGTCAGGACTCTGACTGGGCCACTCCAGAAGGCGTATTTTCTTCTGTTTAAGCCATTCTGTTGTTTATTTACTTCTATGCTTTGGGTCGTTGTCCTGTTGCAACACCCATCTTCTGTTGAGCTTCAGCTGGTGGACAGATGGCCTTAAGTTCTCCTGCAAAATGTCTTGATAAACTTGGGAATTCATTTTTCCTTCGATGATAGCAATCCGTCCAGGCCCTGATGCAGCAAAGCAGCCCCAAACCATGATGCCCCCACCACCATACTTCACAGTTGGGATGAGGTTTTGATGTTGGTGTGCTGTGCCTCTTTTTCTCCACACATAGTGTTGTGTGTTTCTTCCCAACAACTCAACTTTGGATAGCAGTGGCTTCCTCTGTGGTATCCTCCCATGAAATCCATTCTTGTTTAGTGTTTTACGTATCGTAGATTCGCTAACAGGAATGTTAGAAAATGCCAGAGACTTTTGTAAGTCTTTAGCTGACACTCTAGGATTCTTCTTCACCTCATTGAGCAGTCTGCGCTGTGCTCTTGCAGTCATCTTTACAGGACGGCCACTCCTAGGGAGAGTAGCAGCAGCAGTGCTGAACTTTCTCCATTTATAGACAATTTGTCTTACCGTGGACTGATGAACAGCAAGGTACTTTTATAACCCTTTCCAGCTTTATGCAAGTCAACAATTCTTAATCGTAGGTCTTCTGAGAGCTCTTTTGTGTGAGGCATCATTCACATCAGGCAGTGCTTCTTGTGAAAAGCAAACCCAGAACTGGTGTGTGTTTTTTATAGGGCAGGGCAGCTGTAACCAACACCTCCAATCTCATCTCATTGATTGGACTCCAGTTGGCTGACACTTCACTCCAATTAGCTCTTGGAGATGTCATTAGTCTAGGGGTTCACATACTTTCTCCACCTGCACTGTGAATGTTTACATGGTGTGTAAAAAAAACAATAAAAACATGGTAACATTTAACTCTTTGTGTGTATTAGTTTAAGCGGACTGTGATTGTCTATTGTTGTGACTTAGATGAAGATCATATCACATTTTATGACCCATTTGTGCAGAAATCCATATCATTCCAAAGGGTTCACATACTTTTTCTTGCAACTGTATATAAGACAGGGTACGGATCTAAACCCCATCCCTGAAGAAGGAATCAGCGCATTCTGAAACGCGCTGGGTATGTTTCGATCCCCACAGGCTTCTGTACCTACAGAGTGTGACGTCACACAAGAAGTTTCATGGAGGACACTTGCAAGCTGTATACGAGCATTCTAGCCACCTGCGGAGCTAAGCGTGTATGAGGTAGACCGAAGAGGAGATACTTACCTACAGTGAGGAGGCTCAGCTCCATCAACCCCTCAAAACCTGCAGCGAGTGGGACACCGAACGGACTGGATGAATAAGACAAGCGACTACTGGGAGGTACCGTAGAGCCGCGCTGTACGTGTGCCAACAGCCTATTGTGATGTATAGCATATAAGCGATATAGGAAAGAGCACAACAGCGCTGTATCTGGATTTATCGGGGCGCGTATTCTTCAGCATCAAGTGACGCTATAATGCAGCGCATACATGTGAGGAATCGGGGAGCTAGAGTTTTCTAAGTGCGCTAACGCAGATACTTTTTTATACACATGATAGTGGTCTGTAATGGTTACTGGACTGGCTGGTTGTCTACTATTTTGCTGCAGCAGAAGTAGTGTTAGAGGTGGTAGAGCTAGTGTACTCATCTGTTAGACCCCCCGCCAGCGCTACGTTACTCCCCACCCATACTGATGCAGCAATGATGGGCCTGTCGACACTTGTCTGCTGCAGCCAATCATTCGCCTTAGTGTTCTCAAACTATACACCGCTGAGGCCATGGATTGGCTGCAGTGGTCATATGAGTAGACAAAAACTGTCAGGAAGCACCAGAGTGGTGGCGCTGAAGTGACAGTGAGCAGGGGGGTATTGGTTCATTTATTATGTTGCCTACTTTTGCCCAATTTATTTATGATCTTGGACAACCCCTTTAAGTATCATATTCTGGGGTTGCCTGGTTTGGAAAAACCCTTAAAAAAAAACTATTAGAAATGATATGTTAGCATATGAGGGTCCCCTCTTCAAGACCCTAGCCTATAGAGCAGAAGAGCATCTAGTAAGAGCATCTCCATTGATTGCATTAAGAAGTGTGTAATGCTATTTTTGCCCTGTGGTGGCGCTGCAGGGAGATTGAACACTTCCTGCGGAGTTCCATCACTTATGTCAGCTGATTGCTGGGACTCCCACAATCTTGTGATCAGCTAAATCATTGAAAAGGGGGTCAAACAAACCCGAGGGGCAGGTTCAGTTCACTAATTTGGGTCATAGCCCGCTTTTGGCCTAATTAGAAGAAGAAAAGCCTTTTTTTTTCTTTTAAAGATAAACTATGTTTAAGAATCCTTGATTTCAGCACATTCTTAAAGTTATTTGTCAGCAGGATAAAACCTGGTATACTGCCCGGTAGGGTTGATCCTGCTGATTAAAATGATACCTGTCTTGTGAAAGTAGGTTGCGGCGTTCCTGAGAACAAGGACTTTTATTCTGTATGCCAATGAGAGGGGCGTGGCCAACACTGGAAAGCTGAGGTGCACTGAGAGGATAGGCCACGCCCTTGGTGCACTGAAGCCCTAATTTCCATAAAGAATAAAAGTAATTTTTTCTTGGGAGCCGATTTTCACAAGACAGGTGTCATTTTATCCAACAGGATCAACCCTACTAGACACAATCTCTGGTGTAATAGGGTCGATCCTGCTGACAGATGTTCTTTAAGATCTCTAAGTACAGGCACAAGAATACTAGTATAATGTGTCACAAGAATAAGTATAATGTGTCAGAGATTTTTTGACACATTTTTTGCAGTGTCATCAGGAATTAAAAGAGCGAGCAGAGATTTTCCCTCTCCGCAACTTCCTCGTGTCAGTGGTGCTGATCTTGGTTTTCTGCAAGAGGAATGTTTGAGAAATATGAAATATTCATCAAACAATGAACTCTATCTTTGAGGACATAATCACCAGGGTTAAAAGGCTTAAGCTGCTTCATCAAGTTGCTGCTGTTTGCTCTGTCTGGCTCTGGTTGTCAGACGCTGCAGCATTTTTGTTTGTATTTTTTTAAAGAAACATTTTATAAAAGTTGAGATTTTCTGAGTAAGTCACAAAGTGGTCGAGGTTAAAGGAACTTTTAAGTTTTATTAATCGAATTTCTAAAAGTAAAAGTAAAGAAGTTCTCTGCTCTCACAATGATTGTTTCAATAATAATTTTTTTCCCCATACACCTGCTTTTCATGTCAGCGGTTTCCTTCCCCCAATTCCTGGCATCGCTGCATCCTGGCAAAACTTCCTGTTTTCATCAGCTGTGTTTTATCCCTGTCCTGTGACATCACTGTGTGTATTATCCCTGTACTGTGACATCACTATGTTTATTATCTCTGTACTGTGACATCACTGTGTTTATTATCTCTGTACTGTGACATCACTGTGTTTATTATCCCTGTACTGTGACATCACTGTGTTTATTATCCCTGTACTGTGACATCACTGTGTTTATTATCTCTGTGCTGTGACATCACTGTGTTTATTATCCCTGTACTGTGACATCACTGTGTGTATTATCTCTGTACTGTGACATCACTGTGTTTATTATCCCTGTACTGTGACATCCCTGTGTTTATTATCTCTGTACTGTGACATCACTGTGTATATTATCCCTGTCCTGTGACATCACTGTGTGTATTATCCCTGTACTGTGACATCACTGTGTTTATTATCCCTGTACTGTGACATCACTGTGTGTATTATCTCTGTACTGTGACATCACTGTGTGTATTATCCCTGTCCTGTGACATCACTGTGTGTATTATCCCTGTCCTGTGACATCACTGTGTGTATTATCCCTGTACTGTGACATCACTGTGTGTATTATCTCTGTACTGTGACATCACTGTGTTTATTATCTCTGTACTGTGACATCACTGTGTTTATTATATCTGTACTGTGACATCACTGTGTTTATTATCTCTGTACTGTGACATCACTGTGTTTATTATCCCTGTACTGTGACATCACTGTGTTTATTATCCCTGTACTGTGACATCACTGTGTTTATTATCTCTGTACTGTGACATCACTGTGTGTATTATCTCTGTACTGTGACATCACTGTGTTTATTATCTCTGTACTGTGACATCACTGTGTGCATTATCCCTGTACTGTGACATCACTGTGTTTATTATCTCTGTACTGTGACATCGCTGTGTTTATTATCCCTGTACTGTGACATCGCGGTGTGCATTATCCCTGTACTGTGACATCACTGTGTTTATTATCTCTGTACTGTGACATCACTGTGTTTATTATCCCTGTGCTGTGACATAACTGTGTGTATTATCCCTGTACTGTGACATCACTGTGTTTATTATCCCTGTACTGTGACATCACTGTGTTTATTATCTCTGTACTGTGACATCACTGTGTTTATTATCCCTGTACTGTGACATCACTGTGTTTATTATCCCTGTACTGTGACATCACTGTGTTTATCATCCCTGTACTGTGACATCACTGTGTTTATTATCCCTGTACTGTGACATCACTGTGTGTATTATCCCTGTACTGTGACGTCACTGTGTGTATTATCCCTGTACTGTGACATCACTGTGTGTATTATCCCTGTACTGTGACATCACTGTGTGTATTCTATCTGTACTGTGACATCACTGTGTGTATCATGCCAATATTTTGACACTGACATTGACTCTGTGTGCACATGCTTTTACTGTGACTACACTGTGTGCATTATCCTTGTACTATGACATCACTATGTGCATTATCCTTGTACTATGACATCACTATGTGCATTATCCCTGTACTATGACATCGCTATGTGCATTATGCTTGTACTATGACATCACTGTGTGCCTTTGCTCTGGTAATTTGGGAGACCAATCATAAGCGTTTCTGAACACGTTCCTGGAAGTAGTGATTGTGGAGTGGGGCCCCATGGTGACTTGATACACCCCTGCCCTTTAACTATGATCAACAGAATCTATGGCGCTGGTTGTTCATGATCCCAACTTGTCTGACGTTTTACTAGTCAGAGTTGAGATAGTGCACTGAGGCCGATTATATGACCTGTCGTCGGTATAAATGTCCGTCATTATTACACTGCGTGCAGAATTATTAGGCAAATGAGTATTTTGACCACATCATCCTCTTTAAGCATGTTGTCTTACTCCAAGCTGTATAGGCTCGAAAGCCTACTACCAATTAAGCATATTAGGTGATGTGCATCTCTGTAATGAGAAGGGGTGTGGTCTAATGACATCAACACCCTATATTAGGTGTGCATAATTATTAGGCAACTTCCTTTCCTTTGGCAAAATGGGTCAAAAGAAGGACTTGACAGGCTCAGAAAAGTCAAAAATAGTGAGATATCTTGCAGAGGGATGCGGCACTCTTAAAATTGCAAAGCTTCTGAAGCGTGATCATCGAACAATCAAGCGTTTCATTCAAAATAGTCAACAGGGTCGCAAGAAGCGTGTGGAAAAACCAAGGCGCAAAATAACTGCCCATGAACTGAGAAAAGTCAAGCGTGCAGCTGCCAAGATGCCACTTGCCACCAGTTTGGCCATATTTCAGAGCTGCAACATCACTGGAGTGCCCAAAAGCACAAGGTGTGCAATACTCAGAGACATGGCCAAGGTAAGAAAGGCTGAAAGACGACCACCACTGAACAAGACACACAAGCTGAAACGTCAAGACTGGGCCAAGAAATATCTCAAGACTGATTTTTCTAAGGTTTCATGGACTGATGAAATGAGAGTGAGTCTTGATGGGCCAGATGGATGGGCCCGTGGCTGGATTGGTAAAGGGCAGAGAGCTCCAGTCCGACTCAGACGCCAGCAAGGTGGAGGTGGAGTACTGGTTTGGGCTGGTATCATCAAAGATGAGCTTGTGGGGCCTTTCCGGGTTGAGGATGGAGTCAAGCTCAACTCCCAGTCCTACTGCCAGTTTCTGGAAGACACCTTCTTCAACCAGTGGTACAGGAAGAAGTCTGTATCCTTCAAGAAAAACATGATTTTCATGCAGGACAATGCTCCATCACACGCGTCCAAGTACTCCACAGCGTGGCTGGCAAGAAAGGGTATAAAAGAAGAAAATCTAATGACATGGCCTCCTTGTTCACCTGATCTGAACCCCATTGAGAACCTGTGGTCCATCATCAAATGTGAGATTTACAAGGAGGGAAAACAGTACACCTCTCTGAACAGTGTCTGGGAGGCTGTGGTTGCTGCTGCACGCAATGTTGATGGTGAACAGATCAAAACACTGACAGAATCCATGGATGGCAGGCTTTTGAGTGTCCTTGCAAAGAAAGGTGGCTATATTGGTCACTGATTTGTTTTTGTTTTGTTTTTGAATGTCAGAAATGTATATTTGTGAATGTTGAGATGTTATATTGGTTTCACTGGTAAAAATAAATAATTGAAATGGGTATATATTTGTTTTTTGTTAAGTTGCCTAATAATTATGCACAGTAATAGTCACCTGCACACACAGATATCCCCCTAAAATAGCTAAAACTAAAAACAAACTAAAAACTACTTTCAAAAATATTCAGCTTTGATATTAATGAGTTTTTTGGGTTCATTGAGAACATAGTTGTTGTTCAATAATAAAATTAATCCTCAAAAATACAACTTGCCTAATAATTCTGCACTCCCTGTATTTTAGCATAAAAATGGAAATTTCTGTTTTGCCGGTGATGGGAGCGATTCAGGTTCATGGAGCTGTAAAGGACGGAGCCGTCAGTGATCCGGGCGCAGCACCGTCTGTCATCAACATGAAGACATCATAAATCTGACAGAACCAGCAGTATGATAGCATCATCCACCGAGACTAATAACACCGGGGCTGTGGATGGAGACCGGCGGGTGTACGTGCCACCGCGTACCTCACGGATACGATTTATGGCGCGGATGTTTCACCGCCAGTTTGTGTATAAAATGCAGCACAACCGACTTCTCTTTTATTATCTTACCGCATACATTGGAAGCATTTTTATAGGTTACATTAGCAGAAGGACCCGGCTTTGCTCGGGTATATTTCATCCGTTTCATTTAATGTTTGTGTCATTAAAAGATATCGACAGTATCCCCCTTAACAGTGACCTCCACAGCAGCCCACCCCCTTAACAGTGACCTCCACAGCGGCCGCCCCTTCATTAGTGACCTACACAGCAGCCCACCCCCTTAACAGTGACCTACACAGCAGCCCACCCCCTTAACAGTGACCTACACAGCAGCCCACCCCCTTAACAGTGACCTCCACAGCGGCCGCCCCTTCATTAGTGACCTCCACAGTACCCCATCTCCTTAACAGTGATTTCCACAACACCCCGTCCCCTTAACAGTGGCCTCTACACCAATCTTCCCCTTAACACTGACATCCATAGCGGACCATCCCCCTAACTGTGACCTCCACAGCAGTCTGCTCCTAGGGTGGCCAGAGGTCCAGTTTTAGGCCGGACAGTCCGGCTTTCAGACTCCCTGTCCTCCATCCGGCGCAGGGCCTGGACGGACACAGGGATGTTCTTTTGAACAGCTCACTCTCAGACAGCAGCACTGTGCTGTCTGAGTGTGAGCTGCAGGGAGAAAGTCACCCTCCCTCCCACCCCTGCAGCTGACAGAAGTTGATTTTTACCTTCATTTTTTCAATCTCCATCGGCTGCGGAGTGGGAGGGGGCGTGGTATAACCGAGTCGTGGGCGCTGCTTAGCGGGACCTGGGGGCGGGGTTTTAAGTCCATCTTTTGAGGGTGGCCTGAATGGCCACTCTACCTGCCCCCTGAACTGTCACCTCCAGAGCACTCCGCTCCCTAACAGTGTCATCCACAGCTCCCTGCCCCTTTAAAGCTGACCTGCAGCAATGAAGAAAATTGGCTGGGTTGTTATGGAAACCTGGTGTAAAACTGTGTGTATGTGGAGACTAAGAGCCGGCAAGCTTCTATTGGCTGATAAGGGACATGTGACTGTGTGTATGGCAGTTATGATATGAAGAGAAAAACCTGCAGGGTTCTATTGGCTAATGTAGGTCATGTGATGTTCCATATTTGCATTTTTTGGGAATATCTCAGGAACGGTACGTGCTAGAGAGCTGTGACCCCCACATGATTTCTTTCCAGGTAGCAAGGGTTGTGTATACCGAGTTTCGTTGAAACTCCTGCAGTAAGTCAGTCACCAAGTCAGCGCTCAAAGAGTATCACCACCTAGTGCATAAATAGTGCTGCCCTGTTGTGCTAAAATGATACCACCTTGTAGGGCCATAATAATACTACTAAACAGTGCACAAAAAACAGCACATAACAATACACAGATAATACTGCTATACTGTGCTTAAAGAGGATCTCCCCTCTCCTGACAGGTTGGTAAGGCTGATTGGTCAGCCTGCATTTGTGGGAGGGGCGGAGGCTCTTCATATACGAGGCACAGCCGCCGCTGGGTGTCATTAGCAAACTCGCTTCTCTGGTGGTAGGAGTCTTTCTTTGCAGCATGGAGCCAGAATAGAGCTTGTTATATTTGCTCTCTGCTACCGTAGCATGCACGCGCCATACTACGTAAGTAGGTTGGGCCGCGGCCGTCTCTCCAGGCCAGTTGGAACCGACTTTGCTAGCAAACGGGAGGCTTCGCCTCAGAATCTGCTACCTCAGGTTTGCTCGTTGGGGCTAAATACTTCTATTTCTTTTCAACTTTGTTGGTAATAGGAGTTAGTTCCTATAAGGCCCCTTTCACACGGGCGGGTATTCCGCGCGGATGCGATGCGTGAGTTGAACGCATTGCACCCCCACTGAATCCCGACCCATTCATTTCTATGGGGCTGTTCACATGAGCGGTGATTTTCACGCATCACTTGTGCGTTGCGTGAAAATCGCAGCATGTTCTATATTGTGCGTTTTTGACGCAACGCAGGCCCCATAGAAGTGAATGGGGTTGCGAGAAAATCGCAAGCATCCGCAAGAAAGTGCGGATGCGTTGCGATTTTCACGCACGGTTGCTAGGAGACGATCGGGATGGAGACCCGATCATTATTATTTTCCCTTATAACATGGTTATAAGGGAAAATAATAGCATTCTGAATACAGAATGCATAGTACAATAGCACTGGAGGGGTTAAAAAAAATAAAAAATAGTTTAACTCACCTTAGTCCACTTGATTGCGCAGTCGGCATCTCTTCTGTCTCCTTCTTTGCTGATTGTAGGAACAGGACCTGTGGTGACGTCACTCCGGTCATCACATGATCTTTTATGCTCTGCTGTTATCCTGAGCGGCATTTACACTTTCGGCTTTTATTTCATGTCTTTATGCTGCATCCGCACGTCCTTACTGTCCAGCACTTTCCTACTCTTGGTTCGTATTCACTCAGATTGGTCTCACATTCAAGCTGCGTTCACCTGTTGTCTGTTACATCTCATTCCGTCCCCAGCCGACAGCCGGATCTGTATTACACGCCTGTTATTACATGTTGTGTACTCGGCTTACAGCTGCTACTGTTACTCCATTTTTATTCTCGGGACGCACCACCCTGGTGTTCACACCTTGCTCCACTCACAACCAGAGCTGCGTTCATGCGTCGACTAGTATACCATGTTTGCTCTGCTCACTGTGAGAGCTGTGTTTACACGTCCCCTGTCACAACATGTTCATACTAGGCTTGCTTCAGAGCTGCATTCACATTCACTGTTACATCATGTTTATGCTCCACTCACATTTAGAGCTGCTATTCTTCCAATTTCATTCTCGGGCACACCCAGAGGTGCATTCACACTACGCTGTCAAATCATTTTTTGCACTCCACCCATGACCAGAGTTGCATTCATACGTCTATCGGTACATCATGTTTGCTCTACTCGCACTCAGAGCTGCGTTCACACTTCTTATGCTACTACAGGTTCTTTCCAGGCCCATTTCAAGAACTGCATTTACGTTGCTGTTACATCCTATGTTATGCTCCGTTCACAACCAGAGCTGCTGTTATACCAAATTTCATGCTCTGCTTATACCCAGAGTTGTGTTCACACTTCTACTGCTACACCAGATCGTATACCCCACTCACCAAAGCCGCTTTCCATGTCTGCTGTCACATCAAGTTAATATTCTGTTCACATCCAAAGCTGCGTCCGCATGTCTGCTTTTACATCTTGTCCTATACTCCATTCACTACTAGAGCTGCGTTCACGTGTCTGCTTTCACATCACGTCAATACTCTGCTCACTTTCAGATTGCATTTATACGTCTGCTTTATACCATGCTTTTCATGCGCTACCCATACTCAGAGCTGCACCCATACCATGTTTTTTAGGTACCACTCACATCCAAAGCTGCATTCACCCATTTGTTGTTACATCGTGTGTTGTACTCTGCTCCCACTCAAAGCTGCATTCTCCTGTTCATTGCTACGTCATGGTTTTACTCAATAACCTCACCTGGGCAGTCTGCACCCACCGCTCTGGTACCGCTCTCCCGACAAACATAACTGCGTTCTTTTCAGGCTTACGTTCCCTTCCTCGGTGGTCTGTTACATTCCATAGGCCTACTTTCTGTTTTAATCCTGGTTCATATTCACTCAGACTGGTCTCCTTTTACTTCTGGTTTGTATTCACTCAGATTGGTCTCCTGCCCCAGTTTACCAAACAGCTCCTCAGCGGAGGTCAGTCGGCCAATAGGAGTAAGTTTCCTGCTATGTTTTCACAAGCTGTTCATTTGTTTGTCATGATAAGAGACTTAGCGAACTTGCAATGCCTCAGGCTCTTGTTTTTCTCTTATCTCTGTTTCAATTTCATGTTTACGTTTTCTGGTTCGCGGTGGTTAGTGTTTTATGTATGCACGTGCTTCGGATTACTAATGTCTATAGCAGTTATGTTCCTTAGGCCACCTTCCAGCCAATCCAATTATTCAAGTCGCTGCATATCCCATCAGGTCCGGCTTATGTTTTAACTACTTATCGTCACCGCAACGTCATCCCTCTGGCTTCGGGGGCCCTATGACTGATTCGGCCTCATGGCTCCGGGGGCCGTTGTGCCATTCCTTTATTATTTCTACCATAAGTTATGAATGAATTGCTATTAGCCTTCAGTAAGGGTACAGAGGGGGGTAACCAGTTGGGGGGGTGTCCCTGCACAGACTCACTCTATCCAATCAGTGCTGCCATTTTCAGTCTGTACAGGGACACCCCCCCCAACTGGTTACCACCCCTCTGTACCCTTACTGAAGGCTAATACCAATTCATTCATAACTTCTAGTAGAAATAATAAAGGAATGGCACAACATAGAGACATAAGAATAGAGGCTCCAGACATGTTATTACATGGGGAATGCAGGAACCTATTAAAACAGGCATGTCAGCAGAGGGGAGAGCGCCTCTTTAATCCCTTAGGCTCAGTTCACACCTGAGCGTTCTGAAAGGAGCGCTCTGTATGCGCGATTGTACGGGCGTTTACAAGCGCGCATACAGAGACAAGTGTACACACAGTGTCGCGCGTTCCCGAAAGTCTATGTACGGGAACGCGCGACAAGCGCCCAAAAAAACGCTCCTGTACTTGTGTGAGCGTCGGGCGTTTTACAGCGCGATCGTACGCGCTGTAAAACGCCCAGGTGAGAACCATTCCCATAGGTAAGCATTGGTTTCTCCTTGTTGAGCGTTTTACAGCGCGTAGGAATGCGCTGTAAAACGCTCAGGTGTGAACTGAGCCTTAAGGACCAATTCAATTGGCAGCACCGTGTTCCCTTCCAAGAGCTAAAGCTTTTTATTTTTCCATCAACTTAGCCATATGCACAGCACTGTTGAAAGGATTAATGAACACTGAGAGACTTTTGGGACTTTCTAGATTTCTAGCTAATAATATAAAGGGGGTCATTTTACACAGCTACCATAAGGTTTAAAGAAGGGCATGTTTTAGAGGAAAAAAGCCAGACTTGTTTACCACCAAAACCAGACAGACTGACCTTTTGAATGTCTGGTTTTAGCTCAATTATTATGTCTGGAAACTTGTTTTTGCTTGGAAAAACAGCTTTATCATTTCCTTTAGGCATCATTGAAGGTCTAATGTAAGTCTATGAGAGACCACGATTGTAACATTGTATTTGTTTGGGTTATGTCTCTCCACCCCTCCTACTAGAAGGTTCTAGTAGGCTGTACAGTATATAAGGAGAGCAGTCAGAGCCCCTTGTTGTTTTCAGTTAGGGATCAGTGCTTAGAAGAAGCTCATGCAAGACTTCATGGGTGACCAGAAGAAGACACTTAGGGCTCTTTCACACCTGCGTTCTTTTCTTCCGGCATAGAGTTCCGTCGTCGGGGCTCTATGCCGGAAGAATCCTGATCAGTTTTATCCTAATGCATTCTGAATGGAGAGAAATCCGTTCAGGATGCATCAGGATGTCTTCAGTTCCGGAACGTAACGTTTTTTGGCCGGAGAAAATACCGCAGCATGCTGCGCTTTTTGCTCTGGCCAAAAATCCGGAACACTTGCCGCAAGGCCGGATCCGGAATTGATGCCCATTGAAAGGCATTGATCCGGATCCGGCCTTAAGCTAAACGTCGTTTCGGCGCATTGCCGGAGCCGACATTTAGCTTTTTCTGAATGGTTACCATAGCTCCCAGGACGCTAAAGTCCTGGCAGCCATGGTAAAGTGTAGTGGGGAGCGGGGGAGCAGTATACTTACCGTCTGTGCGGAGGACGCTAAAGTCCTGGCAGCCATGGTAAAGTGTAGTGGGGAGCGGGGGAGCAGTATACTTACCGTCTGTGCGGCTCCCGGGGCGCTCCAGAGTGACGTCAGGGCGCCCCAAGCGCATGGATCATGTGATCGCATTGGACACATCATCCATGCGCATGGGGCGCCCTGACGTCACTCTGGAGCGCCCCGGGAGCCGCACGGACTGTAAGTATACTGCTCCCCCGCTCCCCACTACTACTATGGCAACCAGGACTTTAATAGCGTCCTGGCTGCCATAGTAACACTGAAAGCATTTTGAAGACGGATCCGTCTTCAAATGCTTTCAGTACACTTGCGTTTTTCCGGATCCGGAGTGTAATTCCGGCAAGTGGAGTACATGCCGGATCCGGACAACGCAAGTGTGAAAGAGCCCTAAGATGGGGACGCGGAGCCACAGACGATGGGTCACCAGCCCTGTGAGCAAGATGCCAGTCGAACTACTGAGCCACAGACCATGGCTGGCATCTAGCTTTTGGCCAGGGTACCAGCCAGAAATGCTGTAAACTTTATTCTGCAGGTCGAGAAAGTTACAGTGATTCCAAATGTATGTTGTTATGTTTTACTATTTTTCAAAAATTTCACCATTTTCTGAAGCCTATAATATTTTTATCTTAAGGGACCAGTGTGATGGCTTGTTTGTGGAGTAAGCTGCAGTTTTATGGATACAGACAGCAGTTCTGGTATTGTCTCCATGTAGGCACAGGGGACAGTTGTGTTGCCCTCTCTTAAACCGCTGAGGAAGGGGTGTATACCCTGAAACGCGTCTGGTTCTTTTGGGACAGTGAGCTTCATCTTCAAGGATTCATCTACAGGATTTACCCATTTCTGCTATTAATTGCACCTTTGTGGACTATCAGAGTCGCTTTCAGGATCAACTGTGTACTGCCTTCCAATTGGATGCGCTGGAGTACGTAGAGCGCTCGACACCGTACCGCTGATAAGCCGAGGAGTCACGTGAGGCGTCACGTTGGAGACTCCATACCACGTGGGACGCTGCAGTGGGTAGAACTCTTTGTGTGTTGGACAAATCTAAAGTAAAGTATACCTGCCACTGCCAGTATTATTTGCTTATCCTGCTGGGCAGATAGATACATCCACGGATGTTGGGACATTGTATAGTGCTTACGTAGCGCTGCCGGCAAGAGGCAGGAAGTGTCTGTCTGTTTATCCTGACATGTCGGAGCCTACCGCTTGGCCACTTATATAGGATTGTGACTCGCGCATGATCATTATCCCTTGCAAACATTTACGGTCATCATTTGCCATAGAGGCTATACCGGGACTTCTCGGTACTCGGTGTCCAGATTTATCTGGGATATGGTTTTATTACTTATTTGATTTTATTCATAGAGTTGTTTTTATTGATTGGCCTATTGCATTAAATACCTGGCTCACTTGCCTAGTGCTGTCTATCAGTTCCTGAATTCAGAGTGCCCCTCATCCTTCTTTTTCTATTTCCATATATATTATTTTGCTTTTGAATCAATGTAATATTATCAGTCACAATATCTGAACTGTGCCAAGAGCATAGATGCATAGAGTATCCACCACTGAGACAGAACAAACTAGGGAATGAGGCAAAAGACCAGTGCTAAACAAATCAGCTTCCTTCTCAAGCAAAACAGGTCCTCGGGGGAGGGACTTTTGAGTGGTAGCTTCCATCATCCTCTTTTGCAAAATCGCTATTATTGTGGAAGCTGTGTGACACTACAATTCTGATCAAAGGGGTAATTGGATGGAATGGATATCCAAAGTGTAAACTCTGGTGTTTATGTTGGAGTAATCATCTTAAGGAGGGGCACACATTGATTTTGTTATATATACATTCAGGATATGTCATAAAAGAGCCATGTTTAGTGTAAATGTTGCATTTTTTTATTTATTTTTTTAAGCTCAAAGACCTGATATCCATTTATTTCTGCATGCTCTTTAACAGGAGAAGCTTCACTAGTGCACTGTCTGGACCTTTCACTCCCTGACACATACTGTAGATGCATAGTGTATCCACCGTTGAGACAGATCCTGCCAATGAAATGAGATATAAGATATTCAAAAGACCAGTGCTAAACAGATCACCTCCCTCTATAAGCACAATGGATCCTTAGGGGAGGGACTTTTGAGTGATGGTTTCCATCATCCATTGGAAGATTGCTATTATGATGGAAGCTGTGTGATGCTACCCGACAGATTAGAGGAATAATTATCTCTTAAGGACCCTCAGTGACTATAACAAGAACCTATATGCTACAGGCTACATCATAAAAGCCCCAAGTTTAGTTGAAATCTTGCATTAAACCAGTTATTTTTCTTAATCTGCTCAAGGATTTATCTTGATTCATGTCTTTCTACAGGCTCTGCAATAGAAGAAGCCTTACTAGAGCACTGCCTGGGCCTTTCACCCAGTGATGTCTCAGTTTAACGTTTCATTGCTGCCGGGTGGATGCCAGAGTTAGGGGTAAAGGGGGATAAAGGTGCAGCCTTAATGTTTAACCAGATAACGACTATAAGGGTGTATGTAACTGTTATGTGTTGGAAGTCATGTCCTCTGTGACTTGTTGAGAGGTACAAAATATTCTTCATGAATACAGCACAAATACAAATGGAAAATTGCCCAGCAGATCGGATTCCTTAAAGGGCTCTGGATAACACGACATGGTAAACTAGTCGACTGGTACATAGCGATAGATGTTGCTTCGACCACTGTGATAATTCACTCTTCTGTAAGTGACAGCGTTCTGCAAACCATGTAAACATCTCCCCTCCTGAAGACTAACTTCTAATGCATTGTCCTGTGCCGATATCATCGCGGCTGAAAACTTCCCTGCAGCGGTAGTTGATGAATGGGCTCCGAGCTTGTCATGCAGAGTTATGGCAGCTGCTGTACACTTTAAAGTCAGTTTGTTTTTGAGATAAGAGGGACAATCATTTTCACCATTGTCCTCGTTGTTGCTTGGCTACAATAAATTCTCATGTATTTAAAAGAAGAAAAAAAAAACACCTCTCCATTTAGCTGACACGCCAAGGTTAGAAAAGTTCCACGATGGAGCCAAGTTTGTGGGATTATTTGTCATGATTTTGAATTTTGCAGCAAATAAAGAAATATTACCATCGCGCTTCTGTCTTAAGGTGGACGTACAAACGAAAAAGCAAACACAATGCAACAGCACTCTGCAAACAGAATATATGGACTACTACTGTATCTGCTATAGAGAATTAATATCAGGTACTTGGCATAGATTTTTGAGCAAAATCATTTGTGCCCATCCACCGCGACAAGGTGACCTCCATCTGGATGGGAACCTTCTCTATGATTCCTCTCTCCAGCCTCTTAATTCATGGAGAGCAGACTACAGCTATGTATACTGCACTGATTAAAAACAGCTTGTGGAACAGATGGGTTAGTTAGGAGTGACACAGTATACACGTGGAGCCTACTTACCCTGAATTAAAAGCCAGTTGGAACATGGAGAGGTATCATGGACTAGACTCAATCAAGAAAGCCAGAAAGAGGTCACCTTACCATGTTAGATGGGCGCAAATTATTTTAAACCATAATGACGTTAAAGGGATAATATTTGTTATATTGACATCATACAGAAAAGCACCCTCTAGGAGCCAGAACAGTAAACTAGTCCAGCTTTGGTGGGCCCAGTCAGTCAGTAATGCATGTGCACATCAACTACGTCAGCAGAATAGTGAGTGCAGCTCTGGAGTATAGTACATGATGTAACTCAGGATCAGTACAGGATAAGTAATGTATGTACACAGTGACTCCACCAGCAGAATAGTGAGTGCAGCTCTGGAGTATAATACAAGATGTAACAGGATCAGTACAGGATAAGTAATGTAATGTACAGTTGTGTTCAAAATAATAGCAGTCAGACATCACTAAACTGCTCAATCACTGTTTTTGGTAGAAATGATATTTCTACATGGCAAATAATTTACTAGCAAGTGTAGTAGAGTAATATAAATCCAACAGACCCAACAGTCATGACATGCATGCTGCTAATTCTGTGTAATTGAGTCACTATTTGAAAGGGGCATGTTCAAAATAATAGCAGTGTGGAGTTCAATAAGTGAGGTAATTCATTCAAATGTTGTACCTGCCGGTTACAGTGCATTTCTCTCTAAAATTCAGAGGAAAATGGGTCGTTCCAGACATTGTTCAGAAGAACAGCGCACCTTGATTAAAAGGTTGATTGGAGAGGGGGGGAAACATATAAAGAAGTGCAGATAATGATAGGCTGCTCAGCTAAAATGATCGCAAATGCTTTAAAATGGCAACCAAAACCTGAAAGACGTGGAAGAAAGCAAAAAAACTACCATTCGAATGGATAGAAGAAAAGCCGAAATGGCAAGGACTCAGCCAACAATCAGCTCCTGGAAGATCAAAGAAGGTGTAGAGTTCCCTGTGAGTCCTGTTACAATGAGAAGACGCTGATGTGAAGCCAAGCGATCTGCAAGAAGCCCCTGCAAAGTCCCACGGTTAAAAAAAAAAGACATGTGCTGAAGAGCTTACAATCTGCCAAAGAGCACATTGACGGCCTAAAGAGACATTCTGTGGACTGATGGAAGTAAGATTGTTCTTTTTGGGTTTAGTTTGTAAGACGACCCCCAAACGCTGAATTCAAGCCCCAGTACACTGTGCAGACAGTGAAGCATGGTGGACAAGCATCATGATATGGGGATGTGTCTCATACTACGGTGTTGGGCCTATTTATCACAGACCAGGGATCACGGATCAGTCTGAATCCATCAGAATACTGGAAGAGGTCGTGCTGCCTTATGCTGAAGAGGAAATGCCCTTGAAATGGGTGCTCCAACAAGACAACGACCCCAAACACCAGTAAACGTGCAACATCTTGGCTCCGGACCAACAAGACTGACGTTATGGAGCGGCCGGCCCAATCCCCGAAACTTAATCCAATAGAAAATTTGTGGGTGACATCAAACATGCAGTTTCTGAGGCAAAACCAAGAAATAGAGAAGAACGGTGGAATGTGGTCCGATCATCCTGGGCCGGAGAACCTGGTCACAGGGGCAGAAGGTGGTGACTCCGAGCAGCACAGACGTCCAGCAGGTCTCAGAGACAGCGGTTATACAACTGACTATTAGAGACGGGATTCAGAGGGAAGAAAAGCTACTGACATTTCTCAGTTTATAGGGTGAATGTGTGAGTTTGTAAAGAAGAAGACAAACACTGCTATTTTTTTTGAACAGTCTAATATTCACTTTTCTTCAATTTTTTTTAGAGGAACAACCCAAATCTGATATTTTTTTTCTTTATGTTTTGATTTGGAATAGAATGTGTAGTGTTCCCAATGCATTTGTGTGTATGGAAATAAAAGCTGTTAGAAGGATTCTGAGCTTTATTCACTTTTTTAAACACACTGCTAGTATTTTGAACACAACTGTATGTCGGATTACTGGACTCTATAGCGGTTCTGGTACTTTTGGAGTGGGGTGCCTTGGAATGCTGACCCATTCACAATACTCTGTCTTTTAATCTGTAAGGAGTCATGGTGCTCTGAGCTGCTTGCCTGGAGAGACTCCTGCTGCAGGAGAGGGGCCTTCCCCTCACTGCTCCATCTTTCATGTCTTCTCAGCTCCACTATCGAATTGACACTGGACTAGACTAGAACTGACCCTAGCTTCCCACAACCCCTCCCTTGGAAGGAAGCAGGACTAGCCTACTTCTGCCCAAAAGGGCGAGGAGGAATGGTAAGTTCCATTCTATCTAAGGATTTAGATCTCTCTCTGCCAAATACACACCACCATCTGCTGAACAACCAGACACATAATATGAACGTAACAATTTTATAGCAATATTATCAATGTACAATGTAGGATGACCTGTAATAGATACACAGATGACATTATTGTTAGCCATTAGAGACAGTAGCGGGGTGTAGGAATGGGGTACTCTGGGGTACTACATTTCCATTGCTCTATGGCCCAGTTTTGGTGCTCTCAAGGTCATTGTAAACACTTTCGGCAGTGGACAGGGGTCAGCTTTTCATTTTAACAGCTCTGCAGCTTCTCATCCACATACACAGCAAAACACGCCCTGTGTCCTGACATCTTTCTATCATCATTGGCAGGAACATTGTCAGCAATTTGCTCTACAGTAGCCATTTGGTGTGCTTGGACCAGATGGTCTCGCCTTTATTTCCCCCACCGATATGAATGAGCTTCAGGCAGAATAGTGAGTGCAGCTCTGGAGTATAATACAGGACGTAACTCAGGATCAGTACAGGATAAGTAATGTATGTACACAGTGACTGAACCAGCAGAATAGTGAGTGCAGCTCTGGAGTATAATACAGGATGTAACTGAGGATCAGTACAGGATAAGTAATGTATGTACACAGTGACTGCACCAGCAGAATAGTGAGTGCAGCTCTGGAGTATAATACAGGATGTAACTCAGGATCAGTATAGGATAAGTAATGTATGTACACAGTGACTGCACCAGCAGAATAGTGAGTGCAGCTCTGGAGTATAATACAGGATGTAACTCAGGATGTAAATCTGGTGGCTCGGATGACAACACTTTTTTATGTAGGTTAACTGTGACCGATAGAATGGTATAGTTTGGTGATTATACGCTGGGATTGGGGATGCTGTATGGCATTACATGGAGCCGGCAGTTGTGTCAGTCTTGGAGAAATGAAGCTTACAATGCAGCGATATTAGAGGGGTCCGATATATACACCCCAGTCTTCAGGCCATAACCATCTAAAAGCTGAAATGCTGTGGATTTAGTAGAACGGTTGTTTGTTTTGTTTGTTTGTTTTTCTGCCTCATTAAATGATTCATTAACCTCTGCATGACGTCTCATTATCCTGAAGTGCCAATACTCTGCTGCAAAACTAAATGCAAAAAATTATATCCGCTCCCAAATAAATCATTCTCCACCCAAGCAGACCCTGCTCACATCAGAGGTAAATGCAGAGAGGTTTTATTAAACTACTCATGAACTTTGGCATCAATGAAGGTGATTGATGCTCCAGAGTCAGATCGGGGTCCTTGTGCCCACCAGAGCCAATGATTCAGCAGATCCACCACCCATCCAATAGAACTTTCTTGTCATTGCACATGTAGGACACATCATCATATCAAAGACCCTGGTGAGTGGCTCCAAAGCCATTTCCTAATGGGGTTGTCTTCTGCTGGACCTTTTGGAGCCAACTATTGTATCCTGGGCCCAACTTTGTGGGTTCATTTCCATAGTCAGTAGGACCTGTATCACAAAACCAAACCTTTAAAAGACAAAAGCTAAAAAGGGGCAACCAGGTGGTTGGTGAAGGTTGGTAGAGATGCCGAAAGCATGAGGAGCAACAATGAAGGTGGAAACGTCTTCACCATATGGGTTCTTTGGTCTCTCATATTTTTGGCTTTTTAACTTTTATTTTTGCAGAAAAGTCTTCAGTATATTTTCCGGGCATGAAGAATCCTGCGTCATATTACTATTATGCTCCTTATCACTCCAGACAGAAAAGAAGCTTGTGAAAAGCGGACTGGAAACTAATTAAACTGGCAGTGGAAATTACCATTAAGATAATGCGGAGACGGGATGGAAGGCCCAGCTCACCTGTGGTATTTTTCAGACTTTTTATGTGATCTTCCATTTAATCACTTGCGTTCCCATAAGGACTGATCTGATTAAAAAATGTCAGCTGCGGTTTCAACAAATTATTTACAGCCGACAAGAGGTCGAAACATTTGCATCACTAATAATCCATTTTATGCGGCCCCACGATAACCGGCTGTGTGCCAAAATGCGTCGTACTGTGCGTTACAGGACAGAGGGTTTCCTCTATTTATGATGGTGGGTTTACAAATGAACAGAGGGTCCTCACCTATAATCCAGAGTGTCGAGCAGAACAAAGAGCATCTCTCATTCTGGAGGACCCATCCTACCCCACATTACACAGATAACTCAATGATATGATTGGACACTGTGTAATGCTTCAATTCTCCTGTGGTGGCGCTGCAGGGAAATTGAACACTTATTTCTAGGTTTCTGTGCTGATTACATCTGATCGCTAGAGATCCCAGCATTAGGAAGTCTCTTTCTGATCAACGTTTTGACAGGGGGACCTGTCGACAGGACTTTTTTTTTCTGTCTTGCATGACGAAACACGACTGAACTATTATTTGTGCCCATAGAACTCTATTAGGATGGATTAAAATGGAATGTCTCTAAAGGTTTCCATTTTGCATTCTGTCCTTAAATTCCGCTTTATTTCATTATAACCCTGTTATAATGGAATGGTATAATGGAATATACAAAGTATATGTGAACCCACCATTAGTGACACATACACACCCGGCTGTCCACATGATGTAACGAGATCCATCAGACCAGGCTACCTTCTTTCCATAGTTCACTTAGTGCCACCTCTTCCCTAGGTAAGTGACGTACACAGCAGGTCATCCACATGATGTAGCGTGATTCATCAGACCAAACCATCTCCTTCTGCAATGCGCTGCCCCCCAGGGCTGATCGTGTGCCAGGTTTTTAGGATTTCCGAGTGGTGTAGTTCGGCCTTAAAAGTTTTTGTGTGTGTGTCACGGTGCTCCTATCTGGATACCGTCGATCCCCAGGGTTAGGCTCCGGAGCAATAAAAGGGGAAAGTTGTAAGAGGTGGAGAATAAGTTGAGACCAGACTTGATGAAAGTTCAACCACTTTAGGCTACTTTCACACTAGCGTTCGGGTGTCCGCTCGTGCGCACCGTTTGAAGGGGCTCACGAGCGGCCCCGAACGCATCCGTCTGGCCCCAATGCATTCTCAGTGGAGGCGGATCCGCTGAGAATGCATCCGCCTGCCAGCGCTCAGCCTCCGCTCCGCTCAGTGAGCGGACACCTGAACGCTGCTTGCAGCGTTCGGGTGTCCGCCTGGCCGTGCGGAGGCGAGCGGATCCGTCCAGACTTACAATGTAAGTCAATGGGGACGGATCCGCTTGAAGATGACACTATATGGCTCAATCTTCAAGCGGATCCGTTCCCCATTGACTTTCAATGTAAAGTCTGAACGGATCCGCTCAGGCTACTTTCACACTTAGAAAATTTTCTAAGTTTTAATGCAGACGCATCCGTTCTGAACGGATGCGAACGTCTGCATTATCGGAGCGGATCCGCTCCGAACGCAAGTGTGAAAGTAGCCTTACTTGAATTAACTTGCATCCAGACAATATTCAGTGTTTCTCTTGGTTCCAGGAGGTTTTGGGGTAAACTGGCAGGCACAATTGAATACTCTGTTTTATCTCTCTGTGCTAAACTCGGCTTCTGTCTGATTACTGGACTCTGTAGCGGTTCTGGTACTTTTGGAGTGGGGTGCCTTGGAATGCTGACCCCCTCGCAATACTCTGTCTTTTAATCTGTAAGGAGTTATGGTGCTCTATGAGCTGCTTGCCTGGAGAGACTCCTGCTGCAGGAGAGGGGCCTTCCCCTCACTGCTCCATCTTTCATGTCTTCTTAGCTCCACTATCGAATTGACACTGGACTAGACTAGAACTGACCCTAGCTTCCTGCAACCCCTCCCTTGGAAGGAAGCAGGACTAGCCTACTTCTGCCCAAAAGGGCGAGGAGGAATGGAAAGTTCCATTCTATCTAAGAATATATCTCTCTCTCTACACACCACCATCTGCTGAACAACCAGACACATAATATGAACATAACAATTTCATAGCAATATTATCAATGTACAATGTAGGATGACTTGTAATAAATACACAGATGACATTACTGTTAGCCATTAGAGACAGTAGCGAGGTGTAGGAATGGGGTACTCTGGGGTTCTACACTTCCATTGCTCTATGGCCCAGTTTTGGTGCTCTCAAGGTCATTGTAAACACTTTCGGCAGTGGACAGGGGTCAACTTCTCATTTTAACAGCTCTGCGGCTTCTCATCCACATACACAGCAAAACGCGCCCTGTGTCCTGACACCTTTCTATCATCATTGCCTTGGCAGGAACATTGTCAGCAATTTGTTCTACAGTAGCCATTTGGTGGGCTTGGACCAGATGGTCTCGCCTTCATTTCCCCCCCGATATCAATGAGCTTCGGGCACCCATGCACCTGTCTGTCACCTGTTGTCCTTTGACCACTTTTGGTGGGCACTATTAACCTTTACATACCAGGAAGACCACACAAGATTGCCATTCTGGAGATGCCCTAATCCACTCGTCCACATATCACATTCTCCTCTGGTGGGCCCAATAGACCCCAGCCCGACTCCTCTTCTGAGCTGCATCATATATACCTGGCTCCCATAACCTAATGTCGTACATAGATTTGTAGAGTAAAAAACATCTGAACCAGGATCCCCGCCAGCAGGAGACACCTCGGTAATGATGGGCCGTCACCTCCACTTTGTGTTACCAATATCTGTTATAAAGTAATTATGGAGTGCAACATTTTTGATCCACAAATCTCAGAGATTGCCAATGTCCTGCTCTGAATAGGTGGAGATTATAATGACCCTCATCAACTAGATCTTAATGGCCGTCCATTAACCACAACGCTGCAGTGTGATACTTAATGAACTGGATCTATTGGCTTCCCAGCATGAAAATTCATATCTTCACATAAAAAATTATTTTCCTCCACACATGAATGGAAATCAATATGAAGGAGAGGGAAAAAGAAAGAGCTGAGAGGGAAGGACGGGAAATGAAGCCTCAGAAATGACATGGCGCTGAACTGGTGGAGTCTCCATTTTTTCTGGATACATATTTCACAAAAGGCAAAGGCGGCCACATACCTCTGATAGCTTCCTACCGATTGCACCATCAACCTGAGGACAGAGGTGCTGCTGTTTGTGGAAGAAACCCCTTTAACTATGTCCTCGGAGAAGTTCCAATGGTTTTGGCTGATCTCTCCACTTTTTCAAAGTCTGCTTCCTTGTCATGCCAGCTGCAAGCCCAGAGCTCAGTGGGCATTCCCTGTGAAGCATGCGGTCGCTCTCCTTGGCCCTTCTCTCTGTGCACTTACCTGTGGGTCTGTGTCTCCTTCCAACATCTTCTTCCTACACTCTGTAAACTGTGTTCATTCATCATCCTCTTCTCGGACTTCATATCCCTGCGCATGCGCATCATGATAGCACAGGACTGTGCACGTGCTCAGGGGTGGACGGGGATACAGAACAGGGGGAGAAAGAGGTGCATCAAGCTGGAAGGCAAGTTCGTCAAACCTGGAAGTTTGACCACGTTATGCCAGAATCGGTAATGTTAAAATCTCAAGTGTTGCAGGCAAAGCATCTGAATTGTTGCCTACCGGTGTTTAGAGGAATTTACTTCTCCCTGGACAACCCCTTTAAGTATATATATATATTTGCATGTTCTATATGATATGGGTTCCAGGTTAACCTCATGGTAAATGCCTTGGCTTCTGATTACATTTTACGTTAAAGCTGAAGCCTGACAACCTGACAACCCTTCCACATGAGTTGTTAATTGCTGACAGATTGAAAGTCTTTCGGCAGATGAAATTGCATCTAATTAAAGGAGTTAAGCGATGACAAATGCATTTACATTGTCAAGAACCGGACTTTTTATTTTCTTATTTTTATTTTTTGCCCATGTAGCAGGATGCTTGTCGAGGATTCCTATTTCTAAATGATGGTTTGTTCCGATGAGGAAAATGGCCTCTGTTTCAGGATGAGCAAAAACACCAAAAATAAAGATCGTCAATAAATAGAAATCATTGAGTCATGCTCCTCTACCCAGTTAGTTCAAGGGTCCATGATTTTACCCCCATGTTAGCTTCAGCATTCTTTATAGGGGTTGGCAACCTGGTTCGGTTGGAGGACCTTTTGAATTTAAGTTCTCTTCACATTTTGGTTGCAATTTCATCACAAACATTGCATTGGACACCAGAGGAGACTGATATGACCCATTTGACTTATCCCTTGTTGGTTGGGTACCACTGTGGTGTCCCCTATTCTGATGGGAAGTTAGAGCTACATACCAAGATATTCTTCTCATCAAAGCATTGAAATCAGCTACTCAGCCTCCTAATAGAGTCTCCGAGGCTGTGTGAACAGTGGTGCAACATTCGCAATACCAGACACGGCCCGTGAACAAGAGTGGCAATGTTTTCAGAAGAAGAAATGAAACCCTTTTCTCTAATGTTGGACACCCCTTTCATTTCTAATAACTACATTGACAATTAGTGTCTCCTATGCTTAATCATGGTGGCGCACCGTAGACATCCTAAATTTTTAGAACTTAGGAGACCATGGATAGGACTGATACACATGGAATTGTTGGTAATTGTTGGATGAGGGAAGGTAAAGATTTTCCTCCAACCCCAGGATTTATGGACTAAACCTGCAAGATCTTGAGCCCCATGTGAAATCTATAACAGGGTGCCCTCCCCTTCCTTATTGCCTGGCAGAGGGGCCCCTCAGGCACCAGGGCCCAGGTGTGACTCTTACCTTTACACCCCCTATAGCTACGTTCCAGGTTTTCTCCTCTACACCATGCGTCACATATTACACCATAGGCTTAGAGGGGGCTGCAGCGGTGGCCATATTGTTACCCAATTAATTATCACTAGCTACAGAGACTATTAAAAGATACTTCACAAAAGGACAATTTTAGGCAAAATCTTATTTTGAGATGGATCACAGGATATAAAAAAAAAAGGAAGCTGACAATCAAATCAGGTTTATAAAAAAACACCCCGTCTGTCAGAATGGCTGAACGTTGTAATTTCAAGCAAATACTTTTCTACATTGATTGACGGCTACAAAATTACTTTGAAATTCAAATTATTTCATGTAGAGATAATGTCAAGAAGGATAATGGATCATGCATGACAATGACAGCAACGACAACACGAAACAGAACCGGTCAATGAACATGAGCGGAATGTAAGAGAAATTCAGGGGAAACATCAGAACTGAGGGTTTGTTAATAGTTTACTGTATGTATTTTTTGTTACTTTGTTTCTGCTGGTTACATCGTAGCTTACGTCTCCTGTAGGCTCTGCTCACATTCGGATAGGCTTGATTTATTACGGTCTTGAGAGCAGATTACACCAGGATGGAACCTGATGGACCGCGTTATACAGTAAGACAATGGAGACATAAGTGTTAACATAAAGAGTCCTCGTCCGCCCTCCTGACTCCTCTGTTTTAGTAAATACTCGCATTCCCCATAAAATCCCAGACATGTCTAGCAAAGTTTGCCGTGACAACCCACTGCACCTAGGGATTGTGTCACGGGGTGCCTATGGGGTGACAGAGGGAGCCCCTCCTACTGGCTAACTGCCACGGTTGCAGTGGACATAGCATATGAGGGGTTAGGGTTTACCCCTTTGTTAAGCTGTATGTGACAGCTGATCCCCACCTTGAGCTAAACTACTGAGTCAGCACCTACTATATATACAGTACAGACCAAATGTTTGGACACACCTTCTCATTCAAAGAGTTTTCTTTATTTTCATGACTATGAAGGCATCAAAACAATGAATTAACACATGTGGAATTATATACATAACAAACAAGTGTGAAACAACTGAAAATATGTCATATTCTAGGTTCTTCAAAGTAGCCACCTTTTGCTTTGATTACTGCTTTGCACACTCTTGGCATTCTCTTGATGAGCTTCAAGAGGTAGTCCCCTGAAATGGTCTTCACTTCACAGGTGTGCCCTGTCAGGTTTAATAAGTGGGATTTCTTGCCTTATAAATGGGGAGGAGAATTCAGGTGGATACACAGCTGATAGTCCTACTGAATAGACTGTTAGAATTGGTATTATGGCAAGAAAAAAGCAGCTAAGCAAAGAAAAACGAGTGGCCATCATTACTTTAAGAAATGAAGGTCAGTCAGTCAGCCGAAAAATTGGGAAAACTTTGACAGTAAGGGCTATTTGACCATAAAGGAGAGTGATGGGGTGCTGCGCCAGATGACCTGGCCTCCACAGTCACCGGACCTGAACCCAATCGAGATGGTTTGGGGTGAGCTGGACCGCAGAGTGAAGGCAAAAGGGCCAACAAGTGCTAAGCATCTCTGAGAATTCCTTCAAGACTGTTGGAAGACCATTTCAGGGGACTACCTCTTGAAGCTCATCAAGAGAATGCCAAGAGTGTGCAAAGCAGTAATCAAAGCAAAAGGTGGCTACTTTGAAGAACCTAGAATATGACATATTTTCAGTTGTTTCACACTTGTTTGTTATGTATATAATTCCACATGTGTTAATTCATAGTTTTGATGCCTTCATAGTCATGAAAGTAAAGAAAACTCTTTGAATGAGAAGGTGTGTCCAAACTTTTGGTCTGTACTGTATATTTCATTAAAGAGGACCCCTCAGCAGGATCAACACTATTAAACCAGGCGTACTGCTCGATAGATCTGACCTTGCTGATTAAAACGATAATTGGATGGCAAAAATCCTGCTGTTCCATTGAAAACAGAATCTACTTCTATATATAAATTAGGCCTTCAGTGCACCGAGGGATCGGTTCTAGCCCCTTGGTGCACCTCAGCTCCTCCGTTTTCCACCCCCCCCTCGCCTTGACTGACAGTGCCAGGCATCACTGTCCTCGTGCCTGGTCCTGCAGCAGCACAATTTCAGCACATGTGCAGTACATCTTCAACCATTTCACAAGCGCCAAAATTGTGGCGCGTGGAGAGGTTGTCTGAGGTTAGGAAAACATGGCTGATCTCTTCCGCTTTGGAACTGCTGCAATACCAGAACTAGCCACAAGGATGGCGCTGTTCCTGGAAGAAAGTAGCCATATTTTTTTCACTTTATATAGGAAAAAGGATGAGAGGGACGTTGTACCAGTACGGGACGGATAGCGCCACTGAGGCGCCATGTCAGTCGCTGGTTTTTCTCATGGACGTATTGAATCCTTTTCTGAATATTTCTATATTGGACATAGGACAAAGGTTTGATAAATCCACCCATTTCCTTTAATTGGTCCCTCGCACCATAGAAGTCCAAAATATCAGGCATCTCGCCAATCAGAGCGACCCTCAGTAATGACCATCGGCCATTAATATCACTGACGCGTTTCGAAGGTTTTCAAGGCAGCTGCAGAGAGGAGGCGTTTTACTTTTATCTTCCACAGAAGGATTAGTCAGACCATTTTCTTCCTATCACGTCTATGGGGCATAGAGAGCCGTATTGAATGAATTCTATTTCAGACTAGAAGCCTGAGTGGACGAGGTGGTATTGATCTGAGCGCGATGGAAAAATAGTGAAGGCCCGGAGGTACATCAAACACGGAGCGGAGAGCTTAGAAATCTGACAAAATCCCACAACACAATGCCGAGAGGAAGACAGATTTTAGGAGTTGTGTGCGGCTGCTTCTATGGGGGGAAATGAATCTCATCCTTTGTGGTGTTTTTAGCATTCTCGGCAGGGAATTTAATTTTCGGATCAGAGCGCCGCAGCGAATTGCAGCGATATACAAGACTATTCCCATTGACCGCTAGACAGAGTGTGCTCTTCCGTCATGTGCATTCAGGTATTTTAATTAGAGCTCATTCACACACAAACCAAGAAAATGCTTGGGGCCCCCAGAGATCAGGGGGCCCCCTGCTGGCCTCAAGTGATTGGCTGAAAGCAAAAACAAATAAAGGGGTGGCCGGTTCACCTGCAAAGAGCCCCAAGAGATTCTTCCCATCTGCAAGTAGGGATATCGGGCTGAAGGGGATGTAGTTTGGCAGCCAATGGGGCAGAGCTTAGCTGGATGATGGGGCTGAGCTTAGTGATGCGACTAGGTGGAACTTATCTGTGCAATGGAGTAGATCTTAGTGGTGGGACGGGGGCCCCCAGACAAAACTTAGCTTGGAGCCCAGAAATACCAAATCACCCAGTTTCACAATGAAAATATCTGGTACAAATAATAACCAGTTCCGTCCACGAGACAATGGATAGAGCTGTGAAGAACCGATTCCAACTTTTAACAATAGATCAGAAGAGGTGTGGGGTGTTGGACCTCTGCTGATCTGAGGATTGGCCATCAATATCAAAGCCCCTTGTTGACATTGGTCCTACACAAAGGAGGGAAAGCCTTTGTCAAAAATCAAAATGGAATATGGCATCCCACCTCCTAGTTTAAGACTTTGACCCCATCAATCCTAGTTCCTCCACACAAGCAAAGCTGCCAGTCTTCAAGCTATAGCCCTGGTGGGCGTAAGAAGATCTTTTGGTGGGTCCAAGCACAGGCATGGTAGGGATCCAACAGAAGACAGTTCCATGTGGAGTTGACTTTGGACTAGTCATTAAATACTGTAAGTGTCCACAAGATGCTTTCTCCTGGTTATCTCTCGGGACATTTAGGCCAACCCCTTAGTTTCGCATATTTCCCTAATGAAGTAAAAAAGCAATAATTGGTGCGTTTCTGCAGTAAGATAAAAAAGCTGTTGACTTCACATTTCCAAGACAATCTTTTCACAACTCCACTTTCAACAGTATTACCAAAAGAGGAGGCAGGAAACTTATGTGCCTCTTTAGAATGATAACACCCATGCTGAGAATTGTACTTCACCATCAGCTCGAGAGCCACTGGCGGCTGTAGTCTGATCTAAAGGAACAAAAAAAGCCTAAAGTAAGAATACATTAGATACACCTGATACTCCTGCATCTTCAAGACTTACTTTATGCTCTACTTTCTTCCTTACAAAGAAAACAATTAAAATGCTTAAAAAAATAGAAAGTAAATATATTCGTTGGAAAATCCAGCAGCGTTTGTGGGCGTCATTATTTATACTAAATTCAATTAAAATACTGCTGGGCAGAGATTTCTGTATAAAAGAAATAGAAATTAATAATTATATAGAAATAATAATTCAAAAGCAGACTTAAAATATGCTATACTATAAACCTTTCTTCATTTTTATTTTAATTGTAGCCAAAATACATTAATTTGCTAAACTTTGGTGCAGCATGGCCCCATCTTAGGCTGACCCCACATCCACTTCCAATGGGCAGTATGAGTCTGCATGTGGTTCCTCCTTTCCATAGGACTCCACTATTAACAATAAAGAAAGAAGAACAACTCTTCCAACAATGGTCCTCCTACCCCACGATGGGTGTTTGTGGTGGTGTCAGTCAACCCCAGCAGAAGAGCCCAATTTTTTAAAATTTTCTATGAAGAATGTGAATAAGGGTGAGTATGAATATCAGGAAAACATGACAGGGTAGATCCTATGATAAGGAGGTAGAGTAGGTTTGCAGTATGAAGCAGTTGCCCATCGTTGCCTATTCTTGCCCAAATACAAAGTATAAGAAATGTATCTACAATATGTCTCCATAGAACAAAAGACAGCAAGGTAGAAAAAAAGATGCAATTCCATCAGGTTTAGAGCAGTATAAGATCCAGAAGAAGACAACCCCCACCTCCTCATGAAGTTCCTTCATATTAGTGGAAGAAATGTCTTTCTGATGCCAATTATGGAAATCTAAGGTGGCCATACATATAAGAGCAAAGCTGGAAGAACCTGCAGGACTGGTCGACGATGGAGGTGATGCTGGACAACATGCCCAATCCTTTGTTATAATGAGAAAGCAGAGCTTCATCCAAAGGTGTCAGGAAGCATCTTACTGTATTCCCATTGAAAAAAGCAAACATATAGTGTATGGGCACCTTCAGAATTGCACGTGATATTTTCACAGCTATAACATTTCCATATTTTTTCCAAAAATGACCTCAAGTAGATCATTCTCCACAGACACACATATGGCTCTGATCTTGGCGTGTAAGTCATTTCTCTGAGACACTCATCATCTTAAACCAAGCAAAGCAGATGTTGGCACAGATTCACACCCACATTTGATAAGCCCTTCATTCAAATGTTCAGCAGTGAAGAGCTCAAGCTGACTTGATGGATTTTCTTCAAGAAATTGTCTTTCGGTGTTAAGTAACTGCAGATTCTTAGCAAATCCTTACAATATTGGTTTTCCTGCTTAACAGCTACCTGTGGGAGATTCTTTATTTGACTGTGAAAACTTTGGTTTCAGACGGTTTTATAGCTGCTCAGAACTAGACTTCAAATGTTTTCAGAGACAGCAATTCCACTGCTAATATCCGTTACCACATGAAACGTAACCACCATTAGATGCAGATCATATGGAGTATGAAAGTTTCCGTAATCCAGTTCATTTAGGAGTAAGGCTTTGTTCACACAGGGTCAGAACTACTGCTGTAGCAGCCAAAGCAGTTGCTACGGGGCTGGTATTGAAAGGGTGCCCGGCCAGATAGTCATTTTACCTTCAGTAGCTGAGACCATAGCCAACTGAAGGGTGAGACGACTACTGTAACCTGCTCTATCTCAGGCTGTATAGCAGCTAGAGATATGAGCCAGGTCTCATAGAAATTGGGTTGGGAGTGAGATCTGCAAATAACATTTGTAGATCTATTTCCGACTGGTTTTCTAAAGGTTCTATCTCTGGCTGTATGGTTGGCTAATGATTCCAGTCTTAGATTGTCAGCTTTAAAAGACCTGGCTGATATCTCTAGCTGCTATACAGCCTGAGATAGAGCAGGTTAAAGCAGCTGATGAGGATGTGCTGGCCTCTACAGGGAGAGGAGATGGATAAAGATCCCCCTATCCCTGTGTACCTACTTTACATGAACCCAGGGTAGAGGGAAATATGGACTTGCATGTGTGTGTATCACCTCCTCTCCCCATCAATCAGAGATCATACTTGATCTCTGATTGACACACATGGAGGTCCTTTTTTCCAGAAAAGGAGTGAAAAGATGAGAATTTGCCCATCTAATCGCCCCTTCTGTTCCTAGTTAGGCCAATCATTGATGCCATGACCCAGAATTTTAGCAGCATCCGGATCAGTGCATAAGATAAGTTGCACCAAACTCTTGCACCCTGCTCATTATTGTTGCCATGAGGTGGTGGTGGGAGTGCGTTCAAAAGTTTTATAAGGAACCCCTTCTTTCATAGTTACGTCCCTGGTTTGTCATGGACTAGACAGCTGAGGCAGCATCAAAGGGATGGCATGTCTCTGATGACATCACTGGGCTTTCATATGACATACATGGGTCTTACCATAAAAGGACCCTAGAGCTTTCTTTTCCTAATGCCAGTTGTTTGGGCACACTAATCTTCTCCAGCAGACATTGAGCTCTATCATTACAATCATAGTCGTTTGTTGTCAGGATTGCCCGGATGTAATGATAGGTTTTATGCTCTTCTGCCTCTTTTCACCCACAATCCATTTTCATCTGGAAGCCCTTGAGAACAGTCCCTATTGAAGAAGAATGGAGATGATATCACATTTAGTTAGAAAAATTCTAAAATATGGATAAAGCAAATGCAGTAAATGTTCTTCGAATTTATTCATGTAAAAAGCCTTCTTCAAATAAGTATAAAATATTATTAAGTAAATGTGTCATTTCTCATATTTACCACTGATAACATAAAACATCTCTCTGTCTGTCTATCTATCTAGCGCAGGGGTGGCCAACCTGGGGCGCTCCAGCTGTTGCAAAACTACAACTCCCAGCATGCCTAAACTGCCTACAGCTATCAGCCTACAGCAGGGCATGGTGGGAGTTGTAGTTTTACAACATCTGGAGAGCCGCAGGTTGGCCATGCCTGATCTAGCGTATAGTATATATTTTACAGTATATCGTATATATACTATATACTGATGTATATACAGTAATATATAAATTGACATATATTGTACAGTACATGTAGTACAGTATACATAGTATATGACAATAAATATTTTCCATAGTATATGTAGTACAGTGTATATAGGATATGTGGTATATATTTGCAGTATATGTAGTACGGTATATATAGGATATGATGTATATTGTATAGTATAAATATATAGGATATGATGTATATTGTATAGTATAAATATATAGGATATGATGTATATTGTACAGTATATGTAGTACGGTACATATAATAATATACTGTCACTGTATCAATCTCCTCATCAGTTTCATGGATTTTCATCTTTTAATGCATATTGAAGATCACTATTTAATTGCATGTAATTAAATTCTAATCATGTTGACGGCTCTCCTCTTAATGAGCTCACTTACAGTTGCCCAGCCGGAGGCCCACTGCAATTTATTCTATGTGGTAGAAAATAGAAGAAAAAGACAAAATTCCGTCAAGTTCAATAAATTTGATCAGAGCCTGCTGTGCTGATAGAGTCACAAGCGTTTGCCAATTTATCTCACTGCTCCCAGACCTTCTTACATTTATTCTCAGATTAGGCAGGGCTATGGGTGCACCTGATCTATGGGTGCACCTGATCTATGGGTGCACCAGATCTATGGAGGCACCAGTCCCCATTGGGTCACTGTGTGGGATTTTCGGAATAACTCGTTCTTGGCCATTTCGCGTATAGGTGTCACAACCAGACAGTTGAGAAGCTCTGACAGGAGCTTTCCAGATCCTCCTCCTTGAGTTTCTTTGTTTTGGTTAAGTTCCTCACCTCGTTAGTCTATCTCAGCTGTCATGCAGTTGGACTGATTGCTGCCCTTTTAAGTTCCTCCCCAGAATGCAGTAGTGTGCGGCTTATACAACTTCCTGGAGTGTGTGTGCATGCTGTTCCTAGTTCCCTGTCCACAGTCCCCAGTCGTCTGCAAGATAAGTTCTGTTTATGTATTTATGATTTTCTGTTTTCTGGATCCAGGTGACCCTGACTCCCTCCGTGTCTGTGTAGGGAGCCGGTGGTCGTGTCCCCTCACTATTGTAGGGTCTTCAGGTGTAAGATAGTCAAGGTACGTGGATATGCGCCCATCCACCTTTGGGGTGGTCGCATAGGCTGAGCAATAAGGGAGAGCGGCAGGTCTCATGCAGGGGTCTCCCTTTTGTTCCTTAGTTGTGGATCCAGTGAGTCATTGTTTATATTGTATTGTCTTGTTTCCTGTACACCATCCGTGACAATAGGCAGTTCAGACAGTTGTTGCAAGGACCATGACTGAACCCAATGGGTTCAGATTTTTTTTTTATCCAAGCGGTTATGTATTTGCACAGAATCATGGACTGTCTATGAGTAGTGTATGAAGAAGAGGGGGAGGACACATAGCCAAACCCCCAGTCCTCATAAGTGCCCAGTGTCTAGGAACTCCTTTTCACCCTTTCTATGCCCATTGGGCCAATTCCCCACCTCCTTGTTTGCAGTCCGGCACAGGTTGTCCACTCTGCATCCAACAGCAAAGGAGATTTGACCAACCAGGGCTTTGGCAGCTGTCTCCAATTCTTCTGGATGGCCTGGCTCTTTGGAACATGTACCTTTGTAGCCTGCATCCATTAAGGCATATTCCATGTATGCAATTTATTTTAATACTGTAGCTATTTAATTTTTATTTTTAAAACTTATTTTTAAAGCTTCCAAGCTCCACTTATTTCTGTGACCTGTCCCTCCCTGGCTGCTTTGATTGACCGGGTCAGGCAGTAACAAAGCAGCAAGGGAGGACCTGGCCAACAGAAAGGAGCTTGGGTGCAATAAGATCAATAGTGACACCCTTGTTGCACCAAAGACTTAATTTCCATATTGAGCCTTGGATCAACAAAATAAAAACAGTATTTTAATGAGGTGAACCACAGCTATGTGTCTATGCAAAGAGTTGGATGGTGAAGTCACTAGTGACCGATTCCCTTTGTAGGAGCCCAGGAGTACGCAAGCCACAACACTGCTGGAGAACAGGAAATGTATCAACCTGACAGACATCAACAGGAAAAGGGCACCTGGTGAATAGAGGGACTAAGCACAATACTGTTCTGAAGCTGTCCTCAACTCAATCAAGAGTGATCGCTAAGCCACAGAGACTGAGATTTTAAGGTTCTGTAAGGAAGTACTAAGGTCACCACCTGGGCCACAGCCACTGAACCCCAAAACAAAAAACAGACTTCCAAGACCACTCTGTGCAGTAAGAAGCTAAGACCTTGGTTCTTCACCAGAATCCACCATAAAGTCGTAAGGGACTGTACTGCTAGGGGCCCAGGACCCAGAAAACTTCTGAGGGCACACTCGAAGCAGACCTTCCAGAATGACCAGGAAGGTACAAAGAGAAGTAAACAAGCAAAGTGAAAACCAGGAGAGACAGATACGGTCAATGCAGTAAATGAGGAGTTAATCTAAAGACAGGCCAAGGTCAGTCACTAGAAGCAGGAACTGTAGCCACAGGGTTAATCCAGAGACAAGCCAGAAATCCCATCACCGGGAGAAACTACAGGATAACACACATCATGCATAGAGCCGATACAAATGGAATCACAGGCAGGTCAATCAGGAATCCGCAGTCTTAAATCCCCTGCTAAGGATTGGACACAGAGACAGAAGCCTCATTGGCTCAGCTTCCAATCACATGGACAAGTCGACCAGCTGAACTTAGCTGGTCATCACAGGAACCCTTCCAGCACAGCAATGCATTTGACTGGATGAATTCCTGACAGGTTCCCACTATGGTTCCATGAAGATCCTAAGCCTTGTAAACCTTCCGAGATAGCTGAACAATCTTTTGGGGATTAGGGGAGGACGCTATTATAGGATCCATGCCGATGATTTGTAGTCCCCAACTTCCCTGTTCCTTCTCACCAGCATGACCAACATATGAAATATATATGGTACACAACCCATCTGCTCCAGCCACACTCCTCCTCGCTGCTATGCCCTGTTTTGTGGGTGAACCTACCTCAGTGCCTAAACTCAAAGCATTTAATGAGAACGAGGTAAAGAAAACATTTCAGCTCTGCTACATCTGGATTTGTCTGTATTTTCGAATGTTTGCTCTACAGAATGTCCTTGAATCCCTTTGTAAATTTCAGTAAACTAAACGCCACACGGCAGGAATCCACAGAGAGGTGAATTGTTAAAAAGACTGTCTGCAAAAGACAATAACAACTCGTCTCAGATGTGGAATCAAAAAGCTGACCCTGACATTAACTGGGGAAGACACCAAAGAAAAGTTTGAGACTTATGGAAAGGAGATGATTACATAATACACACCGTAAGGAGCAGAAGAAGGGGACTGCGCAACAGGACATCCGCGGGATCTCTATGAGGGATCGCCTGGAAAGATCACACAAAAATACATTTTAATGCAAATCAAGATGAGGGTATTTTTTGAAGTCTGCATTGCACAAAAAGTTGCACGATGTTTGATAGATTTGGTGCATCCTTAAAAATGTCCAGATACAGTACAGACCAAAAGTTTGGACACACCTTCTCATTCAAAGAGTTTTCTTTACTTTCATGACTATGAAGGCATCAAAACTATGAATTAACACATGTGGAATTATATACATAACAAACAAGTGTGAAACAACTGAAAATATGTCATATTCTAGGTTCTTCAAAGTAGCCATCTTTTGCTTTGATTACTGCTTTGCACACTCTTGGCATTCTCTTGATGAGCTTCAAGAGGTAGTCCCCTGAAATGGTCTTCCAACAGTCTTGAAGGAGTTCCCAGAGAGGCTTAGCACTTGTTGGCCCTTTTGCCTTCACTCTGCGGTCCAGCTCACCCCAAACCATCTTGATTGGGTTCAGGTCCGGTGACTCTGGAGGCCAGGTCATCTGGCGCAGCACCCCATCACTCTCCTTCATGGTCAAATAGCCCTTACTTTCAAAGTTTTCCCAATTTTTCGGCTGACTGACTGACCTTAATTTCTTAAAGTAATGATGGCCACTCGTTTTTCTTTACTTAGCTGCTTTTTTCTTGCCATAATACAAATTCTAACAGTCTATTCAGTAGGACTATCAGCTGTGTATCCACCTGACTTCTCCTCAACGCAACTGATGGTCCCAACCCCATTTATAAGGCAAGAAATCCCACTTATTAAACCTAGGATATATTTCCACTGGACCTGGGGTCGAGTGGAGGGGTGGACCGTAGGCGCAAAAGACGCAACCAGAGAATTTTTAGAAACCAATGTTTTTTTTTATTGTTAAAGTGACAACGCGTTTCGGGGTTCTGCGGACCCCTTTTTCAAGTCGGTGGGTGGATACCGCTGGTGGAGAGAGCGCTGCTTCTAGCTCCTGGCACGTGTGGCGTCTGGAGGCTGTTAACTTAACTTATTTACCCTATGAGCGCCTTTTTCTCTCCTTGGCCATTATCTACTTATTAAACCTGACAGGGCACACCTGTGAAGTGAAGACCATTTCAGGGGACTACCTCTTGAAGCTCATCAAGAGAATGCCAAGAGTGTGCAAAGCAGTAATCAAAGCAAAAGGTGGCTACTTTGAAGAACCTAGAATATGACATATTTTCAGTTGTTTCACACTTGTTTGTTATGTATATAATTCCACATGTGTTAATTCATCGTTTTGATGCCTTCAGTGTGAATCTACAATTTTCATAGTCATGAAAATAAAGAAAACTCTTTGAATGAGAAGGTGTGTCCAAACTTTTGGTCTGTACTGTATGTTACCAGATAAATAGCACCGATCCGCCACTTCTTACTTCTTCCCCATCAGCTCTCACAGGAGACCCGCTATTTAAAGTGAAATTCTGCGACAACTTGGTAAAAAGAATGTACCCACCCCAGCTGCTGCAGAACCTCCTTCCGCCTTGTTATTTACACACAGTTTATCCGGGCAGATTCCTTCTCTCCACTGGATTAGGAATCATTGCAGAGATCAGTCAGCACAGGCGGTGATTAGGTGGCAGAGGTGTTCAGAGCTCATTAAAAGAGGCTCCCGCTATGCAAGGTCTGACTAATAGCACTCCGTCCACCACCGCCTTCAACACATATCATTTCTGAGAATGGGTCCAGCTCCTTTACAATCACTGGTGTCGTTGACAGCAAATACGCTCCATCCAGAGCGGGAGCCATTGATGAATTAGCTCTGCTTTGAAATTGGCATTCTGTCTGTAAATTGAAGGAAAGTTCTGCAAGTGCTGCAATTAGTGCTCTCGGCGGAGCTGAGGCAGTGCACACACAGAAGACGGGGAGTAGAACACACCACCCCGGGATTCAGGCCTGCAACACGTATACGGGCATTACAACGACTATAGGGGGCACCGTGTATGGACCACCAGGGCAAAGAGAGGTATTAACCCTTTATCCTCAGCCTGCACCCACAATCAGCTCGATAGACTCAGATTGGGTCACTGTCACTAGTGGGGTACCTCAGGGGTCAGTATTGGAGGGATCACTGTCACTAGTGGGGTACCTCAGGGGTCAGTATTGGAGGGATCACTGTCACTAGTGGGGTACCTCAGGGGTCAGTATTGGAGGGATCACTGTCACTAGTGGGGTACCACAGGGGTCAGTACTGGAGGGGTCACTGTCACTAGTGGGGTACCTCAGGGGTCAGTATTGGAGGGATCACTGTCACTAGTGGGGTACCTCAGGAGTCAGTATTGGAGGGGTCACTGTCACTAGTGGGGTACCACAGGGGTCAGTACTGGAGGGGTCACTGTCACTAGTGGGGTACCTCAGGAGTCAGTATTGGAGGGGTCACTGTCACTAGTGGGGTACCACAGGGGTCAGTACTCTCATTGCGATTTTAATCAACTACTATTACTGTTTTAAAAGGTAATTCTGCACGTTTTTATAAACGTTGTGTTTTTAAACAATCTTATCAAAGCTACCCCTTAATTAACCATTTTTACCACAAGTAGGCGATTACTTTTGAGGCAATTGGCGCCCTATACAGGTCGTTTTTCTTGCGTTTTTTGTCCTATCCTTGCTTTATGTCCACTTCAGGTTTACCCCTGTCTGGACATTAGACCTGTGGCTGCCTACCACCTCTCCAGTAATTAAACACACCCGTATTATACCCAAATTTTGCATCATACACTAACGGTCCTTCTTTTTGGCGCCCTGCCTGGATATCCCAGACTCTTTACACCAAAAAGGGTCTGTGACTAATCCCCTCTTTTTTTCCCTCGTATATCTGTCCTCCTCAAAGCCACATTCCTCCTCTGACTCCTCTTCCAGCGTTGCCGCAGGTCCAGCAAGCGATGATAATAAGGCTGTTTCTGGTGGTGATGGTGACCACAACTCTTCCTCTTCCTCTTCACGCTCATCTACAGCCTGATCCAGCACTCTTCGCAGGGCACGCTCCAGGAAGAAAACAAATGGGATGAGGTCGCTGATGGTGCCTTCAGTGCGACTGACTAGGTTTGTCACCTCCTCAAAAGGACGCATGAGCCTACAGGCATTGCGCATGAGCGTCCAGTAACGTGGCAAAAAAATTCCCAGCTCCGCAGAGGCTGTCCTAGCACCCCAGTCATACAAATACTCGTTGACGGCTTTTTCTTGTTGGAGCAGGCGGTCGAACATTAGGAGTGTTGAATTCCAACGTGTCGGGCTGTCGCAAATCAAGCGCCTCACTGGCATGTTCTTTCACCGCTGAATATCGGAAAAGTGCGCCATGGCCGTGTAGGAACGCCTGAAATGGCCACACACCTTCCTGGCCTGCTTGAGGACGTCCTGTAAGCCTGGGTACTTATACACAAAGCGTTATACAATCAGATTACACACATGTGCCATGCACGGCACATGTGTCAACTTGCCCAAATTCAATGCCGCCAATAAATTGCTTCCATTGTCACACACCACTTTGCCGATCTCCAGTTGGTGCGGGGTCAGCCACTGATCCACCTGTGCGTTCAGGGCGGACAGGAGTGCTGGTCCGGTGTGACTCTCTGCTTTCAGGCAAGTCAACTCCAAGACGGCCTGACACTGTCGTATCCGGGATGTGGAATAGCCCCTGGGGAGCTGGGGGGGTGCCGTTGATGTGGAGCAAGACGCAGCAGCAGAAGAGGACTCAGCCGAGGAGGTTAGCGAAGAGGATGGAGTAGGAGGAGTAGAGGAGGTGGCAGCAGGCCTGCCTGCAAGTCGTGGCGGTGTCACCAACTCCTCTGCAGAGCCACGCATTCCATGCTTGTCAGCCGTCAGCAGGTTGACCCAATGCGCAGTGTAGGTGATATACCTGCCCTGACCGTGCTTTGCAGACCAGGTATCAGTGGTCAGATGGACGCTTGCCCCAACACTGTGTGCCAGACATGCCATGAATTCCTTTTCCACAATAGAGTACAGGTTGGGGATTGCCTTTTGTGAAAAAAAATTCGGCCGGGTACCTTCCACTGCGGTGTCCCAATAGCTAAACATTTTTTGAAGGCCTCAGACTCCACCAGCTTGTATGGTAAAAGCTGGCGGGCTAAGAGTTCCAACAAGCCAGCTGTCAGACGCCGGGCAAGGGGGTGACTCTGTGACATTGGCTTCTTACGCTCAAACATGTCCTTGACAGACACCTGACTGTGGGCAGATGAGCAGGAACTGCTGAAGGTGAGAGGCGGAGTGGCGGGTGGTTGAGAGGGGGCAAGGAGGACAGCAGTGGTTGACGTGGCTGAAGATGCTGGAACAGGAGGAGGATGGTGGCTTTGAGTTTGTGTGCTGCTTGTACTCATCATGTGTTGATCCCATAGGCGTTTGTGATGTGAGATCATGTGCCTTCGCAAAGCAGTTGTACCTAGGTGGGTGTTGGACTTCCCACGACTCTGTTTCTTTTGGCACAGGTTGCAAATGGCATCGCTGTTATCAGAGGCAGACACACAAAAAATGCCACACTGCTGAGCTTTGCAATGACGGCATTCTGGTGGTGGCAACAGCATGCTTTGATTGGCGTGCTGTCTGGCTGACCCCGGGTGCCGATACATGCTGTCTGACTGTGCCACTAGCTCCTTGCGACGACCCCCCCTGCTTCCAACTCGTCTCCTCCTCCTCTCTGTCTCCCCTTCTGAACTTTCCCCCTGTTCTTCTTCTCTTCGAGCGGGCACCCACGTGACATCCAGAAGCAGCAGCGGGTACAACATCATCATCATCACACCGTACGTCCATGTGTGTAATGCTGCCTGACTGAGACATATCCCTGTTATCTACATCCTCTGGCAATAATGATTGCGCATCACTCATTTCTTCCAACTGATGTGTAAATAACTCCTCTGACAGATCAGGTGAAGCGGCTGTGGTGCTAGTGTTGGTGGTGGCGGAGGGCGGGCGAGTGGGAACTTGAGAGGTGCCCGAAGCGGAGCTGGAGGAGGATGGCGCGTCAAGGTTCCGAGCGGAAGCTGTAGAAGATTGGGTGTCCTGTGTAAGCCAGTCAACTATGTCCTCAGAACTTTTCGAGTTCAGGGTACGTGGCCTCTGAACACTGGGCATTATTCTAGGGCCAAAGGAAATCACAGCACCACGACCACGACGGCCCCTGCGGGGTGGCCTGCCTCTGCCTGTCATTTTTTTCTAGATTTGTGGTACTATGCATACAAGGTACTGTGCCACCCTATATGAGTGGTGGGCAGTGGGCACAGTACAGTCTGTGGGCCTGACACTCACTGGCGGCAACTGCAATTATATTACAGAGGAAAAAATTAAATGACTTTTTTATCTGCAAGGTGCTGTTCCCCCCGATATGAGTGGTGGGCACTGGCAGTGGGCACAGTACAGTCTGTGGGCCTGTGGCCTCTCACACACGGGCAGGCAACTGCAATATATATATAGAAAAAAGGAAAAAAAAGCAGACTGATGTACCAGCCCTAAAAAGGGCTTTTTGGGGTGCTGTCAGGACGTTGTCCTTACAGCAGATGAGTCTTTGAGGACTGGAGTGGACACAGAACACTGGCCTAGCTAATGATTTCCCTATTAATTCAGCAGCACTCTCCCTGCTCTCACTAACACTGCAGCTTCAGAATGAATCTAAGATGGATGCCGTCCTTGCTTTTTGAGGTGGGAGGGTCTGGGAGGGAGGGTCTGCTGCTAATTGGCTGGAATGTGTCTGCTGACTGTGAGGTACAGGGACAAAGTTTTCTCAATGATGACGTATAGGGGGCGGACCAAACATCGCATATGTTCGCCCGCCGCGGCGAACGCGAACAAGCAATGTTCTCCGGGAACTGTTCGCTGGCGAATAGTTCGGGACATCTCTACTATCTAATAATCTATCACTAATTTACTGGCACAGTCAGGACAGGACTCCAAATAATATGTATTCACATCAGTTTTTTTTTTTCACAGTGCACAAAGACAATCACCAACCATTCACTGGGCGGGCAGGCAGGCTCCCGCTCTTCCAACATTCAAACTAGGTGGCCGGTGGCAGTGTAACGTGACATCACTCACTCCGTCACGCCGCACGCGCATGCTCCTCCCACTTTATTAATGAAGCAGGCGAAGCAGGCACGTGACGTCGGAGTGAGTGACGTTACGCGGCCGGCTGCCGGGAGACGGAGTCACGGAGCACAGGAGCAGTGGATACACTACAGTATTATATTCATCGTCAGTCGATGTACAGTACAGACCAAAAGTTTGGACACACCTTCTCATTCAAAGAGTTTTCTTTATTTTCATGACTATGAAGACATCAAAACTATGAATTAACACATGTGGAATTATATACATAACAAACAAGTGTGAAACAACTGAAAATATGTCATATTCTATATTCTTCAAAGTAGCCACCTTTTGCTTTGATTACTGCTTTGCACACTCTTGGCATTCTCTTGATGAGCTTCAAGAGGTAGTTCCCTGAAATGGTCTTCACTTCACAGGTGTGCCCTGTCAGGTTTAATAAGTGGGATTTCTTGCCTTATAAATGGGGTTGGGACCATCAGTGGCGTTGAGGAGAAGTCGGGTGGATACACAGCTGATAGTCCTACTGAATAGACTGTTAGAATTTGTATTATGGCAAGAAAAAAGCAGCTAAGTAAAGAAAAACGAGTGGCCATCATTACTTTAAGAAATGAAGGTCAGTCAGTCAGCCAAAAAATTGGGAAAACTTTGAAAGTAAGGGCTATTTGACCATGAAGGAGAGTGATGGGGTGCTGCGCCAGATGACCTGGCCACCACAGTCACCGGACCTGAACCCAATCGAGATGGTTTGGGGTGAGCTGGACCGCAGAGTGAAGGCAAAAGGGCCAACAAGTGCTAAGCATCTCTGGGAACTCCTTCAAGACTGTTGGAAGACCATTTCAGGGGACTACCTCTTGAAGCTCATCAAGAGAATGCCAAGAGTGTGCAAAGCAGTAATCAAAGCAAAAGGTGTCTACTTTGAAGAACCTAGAATATGACATATTTTCAGTTGTTTCACACTTGTTTGTTATGTATATAATTCCACATGTGTTAATTCATAGTTTTGATGCCTTCATAGTCATGAAAGTAAAGAAAACTCTTTGAATGAGAAGGTGTGTCCAAACTTTTGGTCTGTACTGTATGTCATACATTGAAGCTGTGCGGACAGTTCGGGGCTGGCAACCGGGGCTCAAGCGGCAGGCGGCAGTGCAGGAGGCGGAGCACAGGGGTGTGATTAGGGTGTTCCCAGGCACACCCAACACACCCCGTGTGCACGCCTATGCTTTGCATGTAATGAGTCTTTCTCATATGTTAGTTTCACCTTTTAAGTTGCATTACTGAAATAAATGAACTTTGCACGATATTCAAATTTTTCGAGTTTCATCTATCTATCTATTCATCTATCTCATATCTATCTATCTATCTATCTATTTCACATCTATCTATCTATCTATCTATCTATCTATCTATCTATCTCTCACCCAGTTGAACACAGTTAAGTATTTGTAATTATCACTTACCTACAAATTCATTATTCCCCAATAATATCGCTTTTAAATTGCCTCTTCATTATAACGTAAAGCCATTTTCTATAATAAAAACATAATAATTAAAGAGGAGCCATAAAGTCCATTAGCAGTGAGTGTAAGACGAGCGCCGTCCTCTCGCCGCTCTGTTTCATGCTCTCCTGATATCTTTACATAGTAATTATACATTAAAGATTATTGGTATAATAATTCGGAATAACATATTTGCAGGTCATGAAATTCCTTGTCGTTTTCACGCTGATCTCTCGCCTCCATTATTCCTCATTTAATTATATCCATAAAAGTTTCCGAGGCCGCGTTGTCCTCCTGGAGGAATGATTTTGTTTTATTGGGCTGTAGCTTACAGTGATGAGTATTGATATCTGGGGAAATAACTTCTGTTGTCACAGATTCAATGGACATTTTTTATTATTTTATTCGTAGGTGAAATTAGACATGAGCCGCCTGCTCTTTTTGGAGCCTTTTTGTTTGGATGGACATCATTGTAGCATCACCCAACCAATGGGGTCGTACCTTCCATATCATACACGTAAGATTGAATTCACTGTAGAGTTGCACAACCCTTTACGACCTGAGGGCCACACAGTCAGATTGCATCACTATCAAGGACCACAATAAAACGTAAAGGCTATGGACACTATTGGGAGCAAATGTTTTTTATTATTGCAAATTTTGGGCAAATTTTTTTTTCCAAAAAGTTTTTCAACAGTTTGCCTTCAGTTCCACTGCATTTGCAGACTTTTCTTTCTGCTTTCCACTGAAATCCATCAGAAAGCTGGTCTGACGGCTCGATCTGTTGCCCTTACCTGTACTTTCCTGACACCCATTAAGGCTAAATCACGAGCAAACTCAAAAGAATTTAGCTTAAATGAGTGTCTATGAGCAGTCAGGGAACCGGAGATAAGGCCTACAGATCGGAGCAGCAACCTGACGGATTTCAGTGAGCAGCAGAACAGTCTGCAGAGGCAGTGAAACTGAAGAAAGTAGAAAGCAAAGGGTTAAACTTTTCTAATAAAGACCAATTTGAAAAATGATTTTTAGCTCAAAATAACCACAGTGCAATAATAAAAGAAACTTGCACCAAAAGGTGTCCATAGCCTTTAGCTACTTAACCATATCTGCTGTACATAATATGGTGAGGGCTCAGGAGCTGAGCTTGCACCATATGGATCGGGTACTGGCTAGGACTTCAATCTTGGCTGTTTAGCCCCTTTGATGCTACTGTCAACTGGAACTGTTGCAAATAAGCAGATAGATAGAAAAAGGGTGCTCCTACTGCCCCCCTTCCCTAAATAATGCAATCGTAATGTGCCAATCAGCTGCAATGGCAGCCGAGGACTTAGTGAAGGCTCCCAGGCCTTCCCTGATAGGATTCCATTTACATTACTGTAATAGGATAAAAATAAAAGCACAAAACACTGTAATACAAAAGCAACCAATTGTACAAGAGATCAAGCAAACCCATGTTCCCTGGACAAACTGAAAAGAACATGAAAAAACTAAAGTGATAACATTTTTAAAGAATTACCAGAATTGCTGGTATAGGTCACCTTACCCCCCCCCCCTACACAAATTTAATGTAAAGTCATTAAAAGTTATAAGTAAAGGATATAATGTCTGTTCCTTCTTACCTTGACCATCACAGGTCCTCATGGGTGCAAGAGCTTAAAAGCACTAAGGTCAGCTTTCACTGCTCCTATCTATTGTGGTTGTCAGTTATCCAATCTTTGTTTAGGTCCCTAGGGTAGTGCACCAATTTGCAAGTGACAACCACTACCACTTGGTAGCTAACTACCACACAGTGCGGCTGGACCTCCATATCAGCAACTGTGGCCTTCTCTGCTTGCTCTCCACACCATGTCCTTCTGGCTAAGCCTATGTATCAGCAAGAGGAACCTATTCCACTGAACCCAGTATTGCATTAAGCACGACTATTATTAACCCACAGTGCAGTTCACGTCAGTACGGTTTCACATATACATATTTGTAGTGCCCTTTTATTTGTAGTGCCCTTTAATGTACATTAGCCATGTTTTGAAGGTAGATAGACATGTAATAGTCCGACAGTACAACATAGGTGGTAAAGTAAGAGTCAATGTGAACCCAAAGCAGGCGAACAGTCACCAAGAACAGCAAAAGATGCCAATCTATGTGAGAGGGGCAAGAGTGTAACACCCCAGAGTTGTGTCACTACACGCCTCTACCCCGCTACTATCTTCTAAGAGCTTTATACTGTCATCTGATGTGATTTTGCTTATGTCTTCACAGATGTGCATCTAAAACTATGTTAAATGTCATTGTTCCTGTACATTGGCCAGGTAAAAGTCTCAGTTTAGTGAATCTGAGCTGGTTTATTCCAGCTTAGCTCCCCCTCTGTGGAGAGAGTGGGCAGTTCCCACATCCTGCAGCATGGGTGGAGAAGTAAGTTAGAGTCAGTGTAGCCCCCCCTGCTAAGGGTAGGGTGTGTGAGTGAGTTGTATAGGGAAAACAGCAAGGACCTCGTCTCGTCCGAGACATGGTCATATCCCCAGTCTGAGCACCTTCAGCCTCAGCTGGATGAAGAAAGCAGAAACTACAACCCCCAGAGTTCCAGGAAGAAAATATCCCCTGAGAATCTATCTGTGAGTTAAGTCCAGAGGCCTAGGAGAAGCCATTCCTCCTCAGCTAGTCTGTCCCCATAAAGTTACAGAAAAGTGCAGAAGAATAATTCCTGTCACAGTTACAGAGCTACCAAGCAGACGACTTATCCTGCAAGCTCCAAATTTAAAGCAGAAGTATTTATTCCTGCCAATCATTGCTAAAACCTGCTGGGACCAGAGACCAAAGCTGTATACTGCTTGGATACAAGTTATCTTCAGTAAAGAAACATTTGAACTTCATCTAAAGGTCTGTACATCATTTACTCTGCAAAATTCCTCTATTACTCCTACTATCACTACACTAAAATCTATTGCAAGTGTGCCAGGAGCCAGGAGTCCAGCCGTACCCAGGTAGGAGACACCATTGACACAATTACCCTATAGAGACATTATAAGCCATTACACCACTCTGGCATTCCTAATCTGGGACGTGCGTTATAACACCTTGGAAGGGCCCTGGGATGGTACCCTGCGCACGCTTCAATTGGCGTCACGACAAATACACAACATTAACAACCCAGTCCTGGCCACTGCAAGAGCGCTTCGAACCTTGCACGCATCTATAAATAGGACACAATTACGGTAGAAGGCACTAGATGTACACATTACTGATCTGTACAGGGGGGTAACCTGAGCCTGCGCACAGGCGTCCTTTGGGTAATTTGTCTATTGTCTTGCCAACAGCGATTATTGAGATCAGTGTGACTCCTTGTCTGAGATGGAATAATACATTAGAGACCGTTCTGACTGCACCGCGAGACGCATCAGGGTAAAAACAGCAGAAACTATAGAATGTAATGACCAAATTCACACATTCTACCCCCTTACATTCACAGTCGACCCTCTCTTTAAATGTCTAGGAAAGGTCAGCATTTAATCATCATTTTACTTATTTATTTATTTAAAAAAAAAAATAATAATTTTTTTCCCCATAAAAAATGATGTCCTTATTTATATTTTGAAAGAGAACCTTTATACAACGGGAGGGAGTCCTCTATATTCCCTGCCAGCCCTGACTCTCCGTGCACTGAAGCCTTCATTTGTGTAAATAATAAAAGTCTTTTTTTCTTGGGAACGCTGCAAAAAATCTTCACAAGACAGATATCATTGCAATCAGCAGGATCAACTATGCCAGGCAGTACACAAGCTGTAATACAGTTGCTCCTGCTGACAGATGCTCTTTAACAAGTGAGATTGTTATCTAGGATCAGATTAAGGTCTAAGGAGGCAAGGTGACCATGTATGTGCAATTCCCTCTGTAGCAAAGTCCTAGGGAACACTCAAAATTGCAATTTTTAACCCCATTTTCAGGTCACAACCCAACAGTGAATTTGGAAACTCTGGGTTGTAAAAGGTTGTGGTTGGGGGAAAGGGGGGAGATCCTGTTTTCAGAATCCCCATTTCTTGGTCAAAGAGGACCTGTCCTGTCCTGCACCCATTGATGTGAATGAACACTGTGTAATGCTTCATTTCTCCTGTGGTGGCGCTGCAGGGAAATTGAACACTTACTGCCATGTTTCTGCACTGATTACAGCTGATCATTGCAGATCTCAGACGCTTTGTGATCATCAAAAGACCCTTCTAAGAGGTAGGGATTGTGCAAAATGAAGAACCATGTTAATGCAGGCTTTTCCAAACCGCTCCTCGGGCCATGTTGCTATGGTCCAAACCTTCTTCACACTTACTTTCATTAGGTCTATGTAAAATATGTTGTCGGTCTGGAGAGTCCGCTAAGCTCTTTCCAATAGATCAATACAACTGTGAGAAATGCAGACCCGGCTCCTTGTAGCTTTTTCCAGACGCGGCTCATCACAGAGTTACAGGTTGCTCATCCATCATATCTGTCAATGTCACCTGTCTATCTCTGGTGGAGACCCAATGCTCCGCAAACAGGACATGCAAAGGGGACATTATCCATGGTACTGACCTCAGCTATGGGGAAAATAATGCATTTGACAAGATCCATCAGCGGAGATCCGGGTTTATTAGACCTCTTCATGTTGAATTCTAGGTGGTCTCCACTTACTAACATCCTCCAGTTATAGGAACCGGCAGACAAGCTGCGCCCAGTTGAGGACACAACACAGAGGCCTCCAGCCCTAGAGCATTTCCGCCTCAGGAAGGAGGTAGATGATGTGATTTGATGTAATATATGAAACTCCCAATTCTATTGCACTTCTCTTGATGTAAATCACCCTACAGGGCTTACTACTCCTCTGCAGGAGAACACAGGACCCATCGGAGCAAAAATATCTCACTTTAGTGGTGGGATCCATGATGTTCAGGGTCTTAAGGGATATTCCCATTTGGCATGTTGATAGGATAGGCCATTAGTGTCCAATAGGAGCTGGTCTTACTTCTGGGACCTAGCTCTAGCTCAAGAATGAGGCTCTTCTGGGAATAGAGACCACCACGCATGCACAGCCTCGCCCTACATTCACAACTATGGGACTTCTAACAATGGCCAAGCCAGCGCTCTGCTACTAAGAGTGCCATGGTAGCGAATGGAGAAAGCTGTGCATGCCCGGTATGCTCCCCGTTCACTTTGTGGCTTCATTCCTGAGATAGGAGCAGGTCCTTATTGGTGGGACCACACCTATTGGAGATTTATGGCATGCCCTATCAATAGGCTATTCTGTTGGCCAAATCCACTGTTTTTGGAAGGACCGACAGTCTAATGCGTATGGGTACCTCATTTTGTCAACTGCAAGGGCCCCATTCCCCAAAGGCCCCATAGCTGTGTCATCTGCCTGCATTGGAGGTATGTCACTCTATCTATCTTTTATCTATCGGTCTAACTATCTATCTGTCTATCTGCTAATCATGGGATAGAAAGACAGCACCATGTATTTCCTAATGTACCCCCATGACAAGTCACTGGCACTGGACGGTCTGACATCCAGTCTTCTCCAGGCCTGATGACTTGGGGCATCTAACAGATTGCATTTTCTGGGGTCTGTAGAATCACAGCTATAATTACTTCGTAGCACATATCCAAGATGGGGATGAAGTCGAGGGAGGAGAAGTCGAATGTGCTTACAGCTATGATTATATAAAAAAAAGTTCAATCAAAAAGTTGATGACACAGTAGTGCCACTGAGATGAGGCAGTCACACATTGACAAGCAAATGGGTTATTGATTTCTTCCATTATTATCGCTCCCTGCTGTATTCCTGCTGAGAATTAATCACTTTAAATGCAAGCAACTTAATTATATCATTATCTCAACACCACAATTGTCAAATCCGACAAGAGCCTTGGAGCGCTGGAGTTTATGGATCCCTCCTTTACTCGTCATAGCCTCAGTTCAAAAGCTATAATATAATACAAAATCAGAGGTGGAGGCAAAAACAGCATATATCTGGCTGTTCTGTCAAAATGTAGCCTGGAAGTGGTGCTACTTTAGGCATGTTGTCACCTGGCCTCATAGAGAGTGCGCCCTGGACCTGAATGCACCAGAACCTGGGGGTAGATTTACTAAGGCTGATATTTCATACAGTACATAAAAAGTCCAGTGGAGAAATATTGTGCACAGCTCTTATATTTACGGTATCTTGGGCTTTCCATGCCTTGTGACATCACAACTAGTGTCAACTAGCTACTGTGACATCACAGCTAGTGTAAAGTAAGCTACTGTGACGTCACAGCTAGTGTAAAGTAAGCTACTGTGACGTCACAACTAGTGTAAAGTAAGCTACTGTGACATCACAACTAGTGTCAACTATCTACTGTGACATCACAACTAGTGTAAAGTAAGCTACTGTGACATCACAACTAGTGTAAAGTAAGCTACTGTGACATCACAACTAGTGAAAAGTAAGCTACTGTGACATCAACTAGTGTCAACTAGCTACTGTGACATCACAGCTAGTGTAAAGTAAGCTACTGTGACGTCACAACTAATATCAACTAGCTACTGTGACATCACAACTAGTGTAAAGTAAGCTACTGTGATGTCACAGCTAGTGTAAAGTAAGCTATTGTGACATCATAACTAGTATCAACTAGCTACTGTGATGTCACAACTAGTGTAAAGTAAGCTACTGTGATGTCACAACTAGTGTAAAGTAAGCTACTGTGACATCACAACTAGTGTCAACTAGCTACTGTGACGTCAAAACTAGTGTAAAGTAAGCTACTGTGACGTCACAACTAGTGTAAAGTAAGCTACTGTGACATCACAACTAGTGTAAAGTAAGCTACTGTGACGTCACAATTAGTATCAACTAGCTACTGTGACGTCACAACTAGTGTAAAGTAAGCTACTGTGACATCACAACTAATGTCAACTAGCTACTGTGACGTCACAACTAGTGTAAAGTAAGCTACTGTGACGTAACAACTAGTGTAAAGTAAGCTACTGTGACGTCACAACTAGTGTAAAGTAAGCTACTGTGACATCACAACTAGTGTCAACTAGCTACTGTGACGTCACAACTAGTGTAAAGTATGCTACTGTGATGTCACAACTAGTGTCAACTAGCTACTGTGACATCACAACTAGTGTAAAGTAAGCTACTGTGACGTCACAACTAGTGTAAAGTAAGCTACTGTGACGTCACAACTAGTGTAAAGTAAGCTACTGTGACATCACAACTAGTGTCAACTAGCTACTGTGACGTCACAACTAGTGTAAAGTAAGCTACTGTGACATCACAACTAGTGTCAACTAGCTACTGTGACATCACAACTAGTGTAAAGTAAGCTACTGTGACGTCACAACTAGTGTAAAGTAAGCTACTGTGACATCACAACTAGTGTCAACTAGCTACTGTGACATCACAACTAGTGTAAAGTAAGCTACTGTGACGTCACAACTAGTGTAAAGTAAGCTACTGTGACGTCACAACTAGTGTAAAGTAAGCTACTGTGACATCAACTAGTGTCAACTAGCTACTGTGACGTCACAGCTAGTGTAAAGTAAGCTACTGTGACGTCACAGCTAGTGTAAAGTAAGCTACTGTGACATCACAACTAGTGTAAAGTAAGCTACTGTGACGTCACAACTAGTGTAAAGTAAGCTACTGTGACATCACAACTAGTGTAAAGTAAGCTACTGTGACATCACAACTAGTGTAAAGTAAGCTACTGTGACATCACAACTAGTGTAAAGTAAGCTACTGTGACGTCACAACTAGTATCAACTAGCTACTGTGACTTCACAACTAGTGTAAAGTAAGCTACTGTGACATCACAACTAGTGTCAACTAGCTACTGTGTCGTCACAACTAGTGTAAAGTAAGCTACTGTGACGTCACAACTAGTGTAAAGTAAGCTACTGTGACATCACAACTAGTGTCAACTAGCTACTGTGACGTCACAACTAGTATAAAGTAAGCTACTGTGACATCACAACTAGTGTCAACTAGCTACTGTGACATCACAACTAGTGTAAAGTAAGCTACTGTGACATCACAACTAGTGTAAAGTAAGCTATTGTGACATCACAACTAGTGTCAACTATCTACTGTGACATCACAACTAGTGTAAAGTAAGCTACTGTGACATCACAACTAGTGTAAAGTAAGCTACTGTGACGTCACAACTAGTGTAAAGTAAGCTACTGTGACATCACAGCTAGTGTAAAGTAAGCTACTGTGACATCACAACTAGTGTCAGGAAACTCAGGGACAGACAAACCATTAAATTAGCAGTGGACATCAAGGATCCTTCTGCTTATTCTTGCACAGGGCCTCCTGTAGTTGGTGTCTGCCCTACCACAACAAATGATGTAAGGGCCACATCTTGATCTTTGGTTTCTTGTGCATCCTCAGCTGTTGGCACCTGCAGATACTATTGTGCATCAATGGTACCAGGAATATCATGACATCTACTAAGCCTTATGGCCTATCACACAGGCCCATGATCGGGATAGTCAAGCATTCGTAAGATCATCATCAGCCGATCGGATCTTTTATGGGCGCACAAGAAGCCTTGTTCATTGCCAGCAGATCAGTGTGAGTAACTGGAGGTATACTGCTGATGTAATGTAAACCGATGAGGGATAAATGATCATAGAAACGATTGTTCATCCCTCATGCAGTTTCCATTGGCTGGTTTGAAGGCTCATTAACACAGATCAACTTGTTTTATCACCAATCGGCTCTCGGTATGGCTCCACATCGGGCTGTATAAAAGGAAGTTTACTCCTGGGAAGAAGACATCAGGGTAAGATCTGGGAAGATGGCACCCATCAGGTCTATTGAGTTCTATGGGCCGCTTCCGAGCGTGCACCGTACGTGATTACCCTGAACAAACGCACCAAAAGTAGGGTGGATAGACCTGAAGTGATATAAAGAATCACAATGAATAAATAAAGTGCATGATCGGCGATGTCTGCATCCTACCATGTAAACCAGACGCTGGATGAGATGATGAGAAGAGACATAGAATTAATTTGTTGGTCAGACCACAAGGGGAAGGTGTGGGATAATCAGTTTGATGGAAAATGTAGTTAAAGTTTTGTACATAAGCTTGAACTGATAATTGATTCCAACCATCTGGTGCGGGGAATTGAGAAGCCATTTTGTAGTAGACATTTTTATGGTTGGTATAAGACATCGACCTGCACCACAAGGGCTCCATTTCTCTGCTTTATATCCTACCGCATAAATGTTTTCTGTGAAAATGATGCTTTTTAGGTGGATACGATATACATAAAATCCTCTGAAGATCATTCCGTGCCGACTCGGGGCAGCATGGCGGCTAATAATAATTAGAGAGAGTTTATTGGGGGCTGTAAAACTGCGGATGATATAAGCGGCGAATATTTTATGGTTACATTTGTCAAACCACCTCCTGTGAACATTATCAACAAGCAGCCGGGAGGGGGCATCATCGCCTCCAAAATCGTTTTCAAAGAAAGCTTACCGCCATGGCAGGGCTGCTTCATTTGGTCCACCATTGGATGCACCATCAGTCCACCATGACACCGGTCAATGCATCCCCCACTAGGTCCATTGAGATTTGGAGTTGGTAGTGGAAGCCAAGTGCACCGAACAATGCAGTCCCGCCATCAAAATCCTGATTTACATTTAAAAAAAGGCAATTCTCAGGATTAGAGGACTGGAATTTGACAAATTCAATAAGGGTCCACATGTTCTATTTTTTCAGGGGCGCGCTCCGGAAATGCAGATGGGGACAGCACACTGTGGGCTGTCCGCATCCATTCCTGCCCCATGGAGAATGAATGGGCAGAATTGGAACAGGGGCGGATTGAAACTTAAAGTGGCCCTGAAAAAATCTAAAAGTGGCCCCATGTTGTAGGTGGGTTTAAATTGATAGAAGACGGGCCAAAACAAGTAGGCGGAAACAACCGAAGTAGGTGGGGCCTGCAATACTGTAGTGACGTGCAGAACCAAATACCACAGGACAGGACAAAATATTGCCGCCCTTATCACAGTATTCAACTGTATCACCATCCTGAGGACTATAATACTGTTGAGTTTAGAAGGGCACCTGCGGCTGTTGAGCATCAGATCGTTATCATGTGTGCCAGTACAAAAATACCCACTTATAATGTGTGTCAATAAAAAATACCCCCTTATAATGTGTGTCAATAAAAAATACCCCCTTATAATGTGTGTCAATAAAAAATACCCCCTTATAATGTGTGCTAGTACAAAAAAAACTTTACATACCCCATTATTTTTCAGATCATATCCCAATATCAGATTCCCATATCATGTCTAAGATCATACCTCCATATCAGATCTTCAGATCAGACCCCCATATCAGATCATACCCAAATATCAAATCTCAAATCAGACCCCCATATCAGACCTCAAATCAGACCCCCCTTATCAGATCCTCAGATCAGACCCCATATCAAACATCCTGTTAGAACCCCATAACAGACCTCAGATCAGAACCCCATGTTAGACGCTCAAATCACAACCCCTTTAGACCTCCATATCAGACCCCCATATCAAACCTCAGATCAGACCCAAAATAAAAAAAATTACTTACTGTACCTCTCCTGCTCTGCCTCTACTCTGCAAGTCTGATGTCCTCTTCTGCAGTCATGCTTCCTGGTCTTCTCTGGACCCGCGCTACACTCTGACCTGACTGGCGATGGAGCAATCAGCTGATCAACATCGGTCCAACTTCTCAACCCCCCCTTCCCCAATATCAGGTGATATGGATGGGGTGTTGCAGTCACACATTTCCCCACTCAAATGATTGGCAGTCCTTGTAATTGTAATGAGGCCCGTTGTTTGTAAGATTGCAACATTTTACTTTATAAACAAAGCCAAAGGAAGAGGATTTAAGTCTCTGGAAACAACTGCACGGAGCTATCGTTATACCCGGCAGAGGCTCAGAAACTGAAGGGATTTAAAGGCATACCCATGAAAAAGTAATACATGGACAGGCCTGGCCTCTAGAGAGGGCGTCACGGATACAGCTCTATGATGTCCATAGTGATTCATCTCCTTTAAAGGAAGACTTGAGTATCTTTACTGATCCATGTTGGGTGCATTTTAGTACATTTTATATTTTGCATTTAGTTCCACTTTAAATGAAGGCAATGGAGGCTATAAAAAATAAACAGAAAGATAATTATCAAATGCACGGCGTGCCATGATGTACTGACGACTAGGAGACCAACCTCTGAAGCTTCTGTTATCCACAGTCGTGTCATTTATTTCTGTATTCTTCTGAGAAGCGTTCTCAGATATATAAGGTATGTAAATGATAAGCTAATGACGAGATAATGAACATAATAATTAACCGCCCCGCCGTGCTGTTGTCACCTTGTGTTTGCTTAGAGTCTGAGTCTCATACAAGCAAATGTGATTTTTAATTTCTCCCCCTGTTGTTGGCCTCATCAGCTCGACTCGGTCAGAATCCCAATGTTGCAGAAGCATTAAAATTTTCCCAATTTATCTTTAAAATCAGCCTAAAACTGAACATATGTTCATCAGGTTGAGGCTTTTGCACTGATGTAATAAATAATATAATTTGATAAAATAATATCATTTCATTCAGCTGCTGGGTTCATATTTTTGGTATTTACTACACATGAGTTTAATTAGGATTGCTGTCTATATTTACCCAATGGCATTTATGGGTTGTCTGCAACTTTGATTCCTTCTTCCCGTCTTCTTCACCTAATGTACTGTAGTCTACATTTTCCATTGTGCCTCTGGCTTTGCAGATACAGAGCGGGCAGAGATCAATCACAGTAAGGATAGCGATGGATAGATCAGTGACATAAACAGCTGTCCAATAACTCACACTGTATGTGATGTAGCTTCAGCTTGTGTTCCATGTCTCCTGCAGTGATAGGTTCACAACCAGGAGGCAAGGAGAGCAGTGTGAAGCTACATCTGTCACCTGGTGGCAGGGAGAGCAGTGTGAAGCTACATTTGTTATGATTTACAACCAGGAGGCAGGGAGGGCAGTGTGAAGCTACATCTGTCACCAGGTGGCAGGGAGAGCAGTGTGAAGCTACATTTGTTATGATTTACAACCAGGAGGCAAGGAGGGCAGTGTGAAGCTACATCTGTTATGATTTACAACCAGGAGGCAGGGAGGGCAGTGTGAAGCTGCATCTGTCACCAGTTGGCAGGGAGAGCAGTGTGAAGCTACATTTGTTATGATTTACAACCAGGAGGCAAGGAGGGCAGTGTGAAGCTACATCTGTTATGATTTACAACCAGGAGGCAGGGAGGGCAGTGTGAAGCTACATCTGTCACCAGGTGGCAGGGAGAGCAGTGTGAAGCTACATTTGTTATGATTTACAACCAGGAGGCAAGGAGGGCAGTGTGAAGCTACATCTGTTATGATTTACAACCAGGAGGCAGGGAGGGCAGTGTGAAGCTACATCTGTTAGGATTTACAACCAGGAGGCAGGGAGGGCAGTGTGAAGCTACATCTGTTAGGATTTACAACCAGGATGCAGGGAGGGCAGTGTGAAGCTACATCTGTTATGATTTACAACCAGGAGGCAGGAAGAGCAGTGTGAAGCTACATCTGATAGGATTTACAACCAGGAGGCAGGGGGGGGGGGCAGTGTGAAGCTACATCTGATAGGATTTACAACCAGGGGGCAGGGAGGGCAGTGTGAAGCTTCATCTGTTAGGATTTACAACCAGGAGGCAGGGAGGGCAGTGTGAAGCTACATCTGTTATGATTTACAACCAGGAGGCAGGGAGGGCAGTGTGAAGCTACATATTTTAGGATTTATAACCAGGAAGCAGAGAGAGCAGTGTGAAGCTGCATCTGTTATGATTTACAACCAGGAGGCAGGGGGACGGGGGGCAGTGTGAAGCTACATCTGTTATGATTTACAACCAGGAGGCAGGGGGGGCAGTGTGAAGCTGCATCTGTTATGATTTACAACCAGGAGGCGGGGAGGGCAGTGTGAAGCTACATTTGTTATGATTTACAACCAAGAGGCAGGGAGGGCAGTGTGAAGCTACATCTGTTAGGATTTACAACCAGGAAGCAGAGAGAGCAGTGTGAAGCTACATCTGTTAGGATTTACAACCAGGGGGCAGGGAGGGCAGTGTGAAGCTACATCTGTTAGGATTTACAACCAGGAGGCAGGGGGGGCAGTGTGAAGCTACATCTGTTATGATTTACAACCAGGAGGCAGGGGGGGGGGCAGCGTGAAGCTGCATCTGTTATGATTTACAACCAAGAGGCAGGGAGGGCAGTGTGAAGCTGCATCTGTTATGATTTACAACCAGGGGGCAGGGAGGGCAGTGTGAGGCTACATCTGTTAGGATTTACAACCGGGGGCAGGGAGGGCAGTGTGAAGCTACATCTGTTAGGATTTACAACCAGGGGGCAGGGAGGCCAGTGTGAAGCTGCATCTCAAAACTGGAGATCGGAACTCATAGATAGTATAGACAGTTAGTTTGAGTCTGAGGAGTTATATAATTATGTAGCTAATTACTTAATGAACTCACCTAGTATTTCACCAACCTCCTGATCTCATAAGTAAGGCAGAAGTATTTCAGCAGCACTCTATACATGGGGACATACAGGAAAACTGACTGAAAGTTTCCAGGAAGATTATAGTGAATAATGGGTTCACATAAAGTCAGCCATACAAAGGAGAGTGACCTACTGTGTACACAGTAGAGCAAGGTTTGAACTGGTAGTCACATGACCCAGCTATCATAATAAAAAGGTTTAAGATGTATGAATGGTCAGTGACTGAGGAGGCCCCAACACTGTGCTGGATCCCCCCGACACTGTCAAGGTGTCACCACATGTTGCTGTTCTCCAGCAGTGGTGTGGTGCCCCCCAATGGGAAGTCCAGAGAGTCAGGGTCTGCACTAAACCAGTTTTCTTATCTACTGGAGGAACTCAAGTGCATAACGATACAGGCAAGGCATAAAGCTGGATTCTCCAGCCTCCTCCCTGGCAGAAGAAGGTTCTGTGCTGAAGAAAGGCCTGATCTAGCTGTCACTCTCTCTCTCTCTCTCTCTCTCTCAAAAGGCTGGCTCCGTGGCCAAAGGCTGGTGGCCCAGGGTCTGTGGCTCAGTTGTCAGGCAGGTTATCCCCATCTCAGCGTCTTTTTCTGGTCACTCGTGCAAACTGGAGTCTCTTCTCCCTATCTGCAGACAACTAGGAGGTCTGACTGCTCTACTTCTTTACAGTTTCCACTGATTCAGAATCTTCTAGTGGGAGGGGTGAAGCTGGAGAAGCACTGCCTAATAGAAAGAATGTTGCAGGTCACGGCTGCCATAGATTTGTATTGTGCCTAAAATCAATAAAGAAAAAGTGGGGGCGCTCCCCTAGTGTAACTCCTTCAACAATAAAATATCGTTCCCCAGTAGAGGAAGCTCTCTACTGGAGTAAGGTGTGCACCCTGAGCACAACACCAGATAATGGCAGAAGTGCTCCTTCACGGACAGAGAAAAGGCCCTGCACCTTCCCAAAACAACCGAGAGAGCCCCAACAGAATATGTGTGCACAATAGCATCACCAATCAATTATACCTATCATGAAAAGCCTCGGTATAAATACTTAAATAACTACCTACAAAGCAATACCAGACCTCTTACAAATCAATATAAATTTTATTACATGATCCAATACATAATTAAAAACATTAGTGCAGGGAAAGGCGACATGAACTGGAGGAAGACACAGTGGATACAAAGTTCAAAAAGTGTCCACATACTTATATACGGAAACAATAGAATGAAGTGCAAGTGCAAAAATTGTATCAAACACATCCAAAGGACCAAGAACAATTACCCATGCTGTGTCTCCACCGAGATGGCGCCAGCCCCTGCACCTTCCCACCAGAACCATCCATCAGGAGCCAGAACAGAATCGGAAGAGATAAGGGGAAACTCCGGGCGCTGCACTGGTGTCTTGTAAAATTGTATTTGTTGTTAAAAAAATTCCATTAACATAATATAAAATCGGCGCACTTTTCAGCGGCGTACTGCTGCCTTCCTCAGGCCGTATATTGAGGAAGGTGGCGCTACGCCGCTGAAACACATAAGTATTTTGTTTTAAGTTAATGTTTTTTTTAACCAATAAATATAATTTATAAGACACCAGTGCAGGGTGAAAATGCGTAAATATTTTTTACACTTACCTCTTCTAAATACAAGTCAATGGGAATGACTAAGCAGTTTTCAGGCATAAACAACCATCTTACAGAGCTAAACCAGATGGTGAAAAGTCCTGTTTTTCCCTCCAAATCTCAGCTCTTCACAATCTCTTATGACAGCAATGTAAAATTACTAGCATCTCAGTATGTAGACTGGAAAGTCCCAAAGTCTAGTGTTAGCTGGCAGGGACACAATTATAGGCGGTGCAGAGGTGGCAGTTGCACCCCATCAATGGTACCTGAGGGAGCCCAAAGACTCCTCTGCCACAAATGGCACAAGGTAGATGGGGGTCCTGTTGCAGCTTTTGCACTGCGACTGAAGTCATGCCTCTGCTCTTGGAACTTGTCTTCAACATCTGCTCAACGAACGCCATTCTCCCTCCTGCATTTTAGCGGTGCATGCTCCTCCATCTATATTCTCTAGGTTCCTTGCCAATTAATGCCATTGTTCCCCGTGAACAGACTGTGCACAATTTTTGACATCAGTTACAAAAAAAGGCTCCTTTGATGCAAAAATACACCCGCTGCAGCGGGACATCTGACAACTTTCCAGCAATTATAATTATTACTTCACAGTTCATTTCTGCATTTAAATTTCATTTCCTTTTGTCCATTTGAAATGAGCCCCACGCTGCCGCGAATGAAAGTGAATTTTCACCGGAGACGTCACACCAGCAGATTGCTGTACAATGGGGCCCCTGGATCTCGCCCATTCATTGTTCTGCTGCGCTGGCAGCTCCTGATTTTCTTTGCATGGTAAATCGCCACATCAAGGCCTGGACTGTCGCAGGTGCAGAAAGGCTTCTGTGGTGAATTATTACATCCAACCCACCTGACATCCAGGAAATATATGATGCAGATTGCAGTAACCAGGCTTTTAACTCTCTAGGAAACCTATTATCACAATCCAATCGTATGATGGACCTTGCAAATTAACATCTTATTATAGGGGGCTTCCCATTACCATAGCAAGGGCTAGTTAAACAGATGTCACCCACTCAATTAATATTTTCAAAGCAACAATGTATAACATTAGTTTTCAGGTTTTTCGCGTGCTGAGGTCTGTCAGTAAAGTGGTGGCGCATGCGCAGTTAAGTCCTGTTTTTCTATTGTGTATAGAAATTGTCTTGCACCTGCGGCGGCCGCACCCCAGGTGGTTTCAGATCCCAGTAGTTAAAAATGCCACTGCTGTGCTAATCTCTGGCTTCAGTCTGGTTACTGAACTTTCTAGCAGTTCTGGTACCATTGAGTGGGGTGTCTTTGGCCATTGACCCCCTTGTAATACTCCATCTGAACTTCCTGAAGCCGTTGTGCTCTACAAGCTGCTTCCCAGGGGTCTTGCAGCAGGAGGGGGGGGGGGACACTCCCTTAACTGCGCCATGTCTGGTCCCTTAGGACTCCAAAACTCAACTCGGTATTCAGCTTCCTGCAACCCCTCCCTTGGTGGGAAGCAGGATTAGCCCACTACTGGCCAAAAGGGGGGAGAATGGAATGTTAAGTTCTATTCTGACTAAAGATCTCTTCTAGATACACTGCCACCTGTTGGACAACCAGGCACAGTGCATGAAATACAATACATAACAGTTAGATAACAATATTATCATTCTTTGCTAGCCATTAGAGACATTAGCTAGGTGTAAGAATGTCAGTGCCCCCTCTGGGGTACTAAACATCGGCGCAGAAGGACCTTGAACTGCATCTTATTTCAGCTATGGCCAGTGGACTGTAACACATTGCTTCTCTCTGTAGACATAACATGTCAATGGAAAGTGGGCCTTGGTACAGAAGAACTATGAGAGCCACCATGCCACATCGTACTGCTGTCACATGGGTAAACGCCCAATTTTTAAGGTACAGTTCAGAAGTAAAGGGCTCCACTGGGGTGATGAAAAAGTAAGAATTTAGCAATGAAAATATGGGCTAAGAATATGTTTGCAGGCTTACAATATCAACGCAGGAAGAGTGGCATACCTACCGTGAAGACAGAGCATGCAGCCGACTGCTATGGGGCTCCGGGAGAGGGGGCAGTACTGCACTGCTTCTCCTATTACTGACATAGATTTGTGGAATTTTTCCTGCAGATGCCACTAGGAGGAGCTAAGTGGATACAGATTCTACAGCTTCCATTGAGTTCAATAGTAACTGTATAAATTCGCATGCACTGAGCTCCCCCTAGTGGTGACAAAAGGAGATTTTTATTATAAAAAAAGGATTCCTCCATTTAATAAAAATAATTAAATTTATCAGAAATGTCACGGGGTTGGGGCAAAATATGTTTTGCAATGGGGCCATACAAGATCTGTGTATTCCCCTGGGCAGGACTATGGGATTTTTTGGGAAAACCTCTTTAAAGGGCATCTGTCAGCAGGTTTGTCACTATGACACCGGCTGACCTGTTACATGTGCACTTGGCAGATGAAGACATCCGTGTTGGTCCCATGTTAATATATGCAAATGAGCCTCTAGGAGCAACGGGGGCGTTACCATTACACCTAGAGGCTCTGCTCTCTCTGCAACTTCCGCGCCCTCTGCACTTTCAATAATTTTAGGAGAAGTCAGATCCAGGTGTGATGACATTTTGACTGCCTGGCCCTTTCAATCAAAGTGCACAGTGAGTGGCAATTGCAGAGAGAGCAGAGTCTTTAGTTGTAACGGCAACACCCCCGTTGCTCCTAGAGCCTCATTTGCATATATTAAAATGTCATTTTTCTCAGCAATGCGGGCACATGTGAACATGGGACCAACACAGAAATCTTCAGCTACCAAGTGCACATAGAACAGGTCAGCCGGTGTCATAAGGATAAATCTGCTGACAGATGGCCTTTAAGACATTTTCTGCATGCAGCTCCTATGCAGACTGATGTGCACCCACTTAATGCAGCCGCCACTCGACCCTTACAGACTACAGGGAGTGCAGAATTATTAGGCAAGTTGTATTTTTGAGGATTAATTTTATTATTGAACAACAACCATGTTCTCAATGAACCCAAAAAACTCATTAATATCAAAGCTGAATATTTTTGGAAGTAGTTTTTAGTTTGTTTTAAGTTTTAGCTATTTTAGGGGGATATCTGTGTGTGCAGGTGACTATTACTGTGCATAATTATTAGGCAACTTAACAAAAAACAAATATATACCCATTTCAATTATTTATTTTTTCCAGTGAAACCAATATAACATCTCAACATTCACAAATATACATTTCTGACATTCAAAAACAAAACAAAAACAAATCAGTGACCAATATAGCCACCTTTCTTTGCAAGGACACTCAAAAGCCTGCCATCCATGGATTCTGTCAGTGTTTTGATCTGTTCACCATCAACATTGCGTGCAGCAGCAACCACAGCCTCCCAGACACTGTTCAGAGAGGTGTACTGTTTTCCCTCCTTGTAAATCTCACATTTGATGATGGACCACAGGTTCTCAATGGGGTTCAGATCAGGTGAACAAGGAGGCCATGTCATTAGATTTTCTTCTTTTATACCCTTTCTTGCCAGCCACGCTGTGGAGTACTTGGACGCGTGTGATGGAGCATTGTCCTGCATGAAAATCATGTTTTTCTTGAAGGATGCAGACTTCTTCCTGTACCACTGCTTGAAGAAGGTGTCTTCCAGAAACTGGCAGTAGGACTGGGAGTTGAGCTTGACTCCATCCTCAACCCGAAAAGGCCCCACAAGCTCATCTTTGATGATACCAGCCCAAACCAGTACTCCACCTCCACCTTGCTGGCGTCTGAGTCGGACTGGAGTTCTCTCCCCTTTACCAATCCAGCCACGGGCCCATCCATCTGGCCCATCAAGACTCACTCTCATTTCATCAGTCCATAAAACCTTAGAAAAATCAGTCTTGAGATATTTCTTGGCCCAGTCTTGACGTTTCAGCTTGTGTGTCTTGTTCAGTGGTGGTCGTCTTTCAGCCTTTCTTACCTTGGCCATGTCTCTGAGTATTGCACATCTTGTGCTTTTGGGCACTCCAGTGATGTTGCAGCTCTGAAATATGGCCAAACTGGTGGCAAGTGGCATCTTGGCAGCTGCACGCTTGACTTTTCTCAGTTCATGGGCAGTTATTTTGCGCCTTGGTTTTTCCACACGCTTCTTGCGACCCTGTTGACTATTTTGAATGAAACGCTTGATTGTTCGATGATCACGCTTCAGAAGCTTTGCAATTTTAAGAGTGCTGCATCCCTCTGCAAGATATCTCACTATTTTTGACTTTTCTGAGCCTGTCAAGTCCTTCTTTTGACCCATTTTGCCAAAGGAAAGGAAGTTGCCTAATAATTATGCACACCTAATATAGGGTGTTGATGTCATTAGACCACACCCCTTCTCATTACAGAGATGCACATCACCTAATATGCTTAATTGGTAGTAGGCTTTCGAGCCTATACAGCTTGGAGTAAGACAACATGCATAAAGAGGATGATGTGGTCAAAATACTCATTTGCCTAATAATTCTGCACGCAGTGTATATGGAGTGTAGACTGATCCTGCAGTCATGTAGAGCTCCCCTTACTTCTTGGTAGTCTTATTTTCTGCACTGGAAAGACCTGTGTGGTCAGTGCTGGTTAGGTTCATTCGCATCCAGCCTTTTATATGTCCCTGAGGATTCTTTGGACTGCATTTTTTGGAGAAAAAAAATATTAGCCCTTACACAGTCATGGCATGTGATAGAGGAAGAAGAAGAAGAAGAAGAAGAAGACACGGGCATGTGATAGAGGAAGAAGAAGAAGACACGGGCATGTGATAGAGGAAGAAGAAGAAGACACGGGCATGTGATAGAGGAAGAAGAAGAAGACACGGGCATGTGATAGAGGAAGAAGAAGAAGACACGGGCATCAGGCATGTGATAGAGGAAGAAGAAGAAGACACGGACATGTGATAGAGGAAGAAGAAGAAGACACGGGCATGTGATAGAGGAAGAAGACACGGGCATGTGATAGAGGAAGAAGAAGAAGACACGGGCATGTGATAGAGGAAGAAGAAGAAGACACGGGCATGTGATAGAGGAAGAAGAAGACACGGGCATGTGATAGAGGAAGAAGAAGAAGACACGGGCATGTGATAGAGGAAGAAGAAGAAGACACGGGCATGTGATAGAGGAAGAAGAAGAAGACACGGGCATGTGATAGAGGAAGAAGACACGGGCATGTGATAGAGGAAGAAGAAGAAGACACGGGCATGTGATAGAGGAAGAAGAAGAAGACACGGGCATGTGATAGAGGAAGAAGAAGAAGACACAGGCATGTGATAGAGGAAGAAGAAGAAGACATGGGCATGTGATAGAGGAAGAAGAAGAAGACACTGGCATGTGATAGAGGAAGAAGAAGACGACACGGGCATGTGATAGAGGAAGAAGAAGAAGACACGGGCATGTGATAGAGGAAGAAGAAGAAGACATGGGCATGTGATAGAGGAAGAAGAAGAAGACACGGGCATGTGATAGAGGAAGAAGAAGACACGGGCATGTGATAGAGGAAGAAGAAGACACGGGCATGTGATAGAGGAAGATGAAGAAGAAGACACGGGCATGTGATAGAGGAAGAAGAAGAAGACACGGGCATGTGATAGAGGAAGAAGAAGACACGGGCATGTGATAGAGGAAGATGAAGAAGAAGACACGGGCATGTGATAGAGGAAGATGAAGAAGACACGGACATGTGATAGAGGAAGAAGAAGACACGAACATGTGATAGAGAAAGATGCATGTTATAGAGGAAAAAGAAGACACAGGTAAACAGACTAGAAAACAGAAAGGGTGGAGGAGGAAAGAGAGAATATACTTCACAGAGAACGCCCACTAAGCTCCGAGCATGCAGCTGCAAATGACAACTTTTGCCGTCCATCACTTCTCTTGCAGCTCAGTGTTTCCCAGTTAAGTTAAAGAGAACTTGTGAGGTCACACTGCTGTCACTGGAGGCATCACATGGCAGACTGCTGTACAATAGGGAAGTAAACGGTAAATAACCAAATCATTGGTTTGATTGTAGCATCTTGTGCCGCTCCTCTCTGGATATCTCAGGCCACATTTGGGTGGGATGCATCAGCGTATTTGTCTTTTACTGTATTGCACACTGCATGGCATACATTTTTACAGTGGGCATAAAGTTACATACATCGGGATCATACACTTGACGTACATAGCGGGATATTTTTCCAGTTCATATACAGAACTTGGACCACAAACTGAGCCTAAGAATCAAGAGAGGACAACTCAAGAGCAACAGTGTATCTTCTTTGCAATGGACGTCCACAATTTCATGCAAAATGGTTTTCAAAGAAGATAGTCAGAGCCCATGGTGTTTGATGGTACAGAAAACCTGTCACAGAATATCTGGTCGCAAATTGTGGTCCGCAATGCACGGGCACCGCCCGTGGGGCAGCCGCATGCAGATCGCAGACCCTTTCACCTGAATGTGGTCCGCGATCCATCCGTTCTGCAAAAGGATAGAACAAGTTCTATCTGTTTACGGAACGGAACACCACAGAAGCACTCCGTAGTGCTTCTGTGGGGTTCCGTTCCGTGCTTCCGTCCGTTCCGCATCTCCGTATTTGCGGACCCATTCAAGTGAATGGGTCCGTATCTGTGAAGCAGAATGCACATGGCTGGTGACCCGTGTATTGCTGAACCACCGTATGCGGCCTGCAGCACGTGCACAGAGCCCTTATGTGTGAACAAGCCCTTAGGCCCCTTTCACATGAGCGAGTTTTCCATGCGGGTGCAATGCGTGACATGAACGCATAGCACCTGCACTGAATCCTGACCCATTCATTTCAATAGGTCTGTGTACATGAGCGGTTTTTTTTATGCATCAGTTCTGCGCTTCGTGAAAAACGCAGCACGTTCTATATTCTGTGTTTTTCACGCAGCCCTGGCCTTATAGAAGTGAATGGGGCTTCAGTGAAAAACGCATTGCATCCGGAAGAAAGTGCGGATGCAATGCGTTTTTCACTGATCGTTGCTAAGAGATGTTGTTTGTAAACCTTCAGTTTTTTATCACACGCGTGAAAAACGCATCAAAACGCATTGCGCTAACATGGAAAAAACTAAACAACTGAACGCAATCGCAGACAAAACTGACTGAACTTGTTTGCAAAATGGTGCGAGTTTCACTGAACGCATCCAGAGCCAATCCGTCACGCTTGTGTGAAAGAGGCCTTAACGCGACCCGCTTATCAAACATTTTTAGATCTGCTGCATCAAAAATAACCAGCGCCGATCGATATTCTGCAAGAACAAATGTTGCTGCGCAGTAATGGCTTTTTTGCTCAGGAAATATTCGGTATATGGCACATCTGTCATCTGTCTGATAGGTTAATAGAGCATACAGATGGACCTGCTGTCTTGTAACTTTATTCCTTGATGCTTATGTGATCACTGGAGAAGTTACGATGCACAAAAATCCATTAGGAAAGCTTGTGGAGATGTTCTTGCTCAAACACCTAACACCCAACTCCCTCCCCCGGGTCCTAAAAAAAAAAATTAGACGGGTGTTTGATGTGAAGGTAATAGCGCAGAAATGTATCCTTGGGGAGTAATGTGGTGTAGACTGGAATGTAATGTGCCAAAAACAGAGAGGTGTGATCATGTGGTGGAGCATAATGAGCCATTGTAAGACTTTGATATGATCGAGAGCCCTCTGTATTTTGAGTGGCAGCCTCAAGCCGTTGCCTGTTTAAGGGACATAAAACTAATTGTATTTGATCTGCTATCTTGTGCTTGTCGTCAGGTTAGATGAGATATCCATATGTATTCGTTCTTCTGTTTTTAAACATTAATGACCTTTATGAGATGATTGGGTATGGATCATTAAGAAGGACGTCAGATCCAGAAAACTCTTCTCTCATGGGATTACTCTGGGTGTGTTGAGCTAATTGAGGGGTCATTCAATGTGAACCACTGTTGGGTATAGGTGAGACCTACATCCAGGATGGCCCTCAGTTTTTGGAATATCACTAAAGCTGGCCACACACATTTATACTTTTGTCGGCCGAACCTGTTGAGAACGACGGGTTCGGCTGACACGCTAATGTGTGTGGGGAGCTTCACGCTCTCCCTCGACAGAGGATGGTAGGGGAGACAAGGGTTGGGTGAAATGAATATTTTTGCTCAATCTTTTTATTCTACATGGAGATACTTTTCGGGTAGACAGTTCTGGCATTAGCTTTCTCTGCCCTCCCCATAACATACACAGTTGCGTTCAGCTGGACAGAAGGTATATGGGGAAGCCGAGAAAGAGATAGGAGAGATAGCTGTCAGCCAAACGATCGTTCGACCGACAGCTATTGGATGTGTATAGCCAGCCTAAGAACAATACTTGCCCAATGATGATCAAGAACCAAGAGACAAATCAAAAACCAGTCAGAAAACAACAGACTTTAACGCTGGCAACAATGTGGGGTCTTCAGGTTCTAAACTAAATGACAACCTATTGGAGGTTAATGGTATGCCATAACTGTGGTCAGCCAAGAGCACCTATTTTAGTATATTTAGTGTGCCAACCAATGAAGAGCCTTAGCTAGGTTGTCCTTCACCCGAAGCAAAGTTGTCTTTGTCCTAATTTTGTTTTAACATACCTTGTTCAAGGCAGATGGGCTTGTTGGCACTTCCTGGCACTTAACATCCAGGGCTCATGCCGCACCAGCACCCCAAACTATGCCCCTGATCAAGGAGATAACCATCTTTGAGTATCCCACCTAGTTCATTTAGAACCTCTGTGTTGGTCTATACTTAATGACCTCCATTGATCTTATTTTCAGCATGTTAGATGATCATTTTAAGGGTTTGTTGATGAAGCTTTTTTTTTAAACAAGACTAAGAATGGTGATAATACAATGAGTCACTAACCTTATGGATGCCCTGCTGCTTCTTTTCCAGTGCTTCCCGTTCTCCAGATGGCATGTACTTCCCAATCCGTCTTGACACACAGGAAATGACCAGTCAGCCAATGATTCCTTTTTGTCGACAGGAAGCAGGAAATAGAGGCCGCCAGGAGACTGGGCAGCATCAGAACGGGAGTGGTGGAGGACCGGTGCGGTCAGTATGACTTGTCTTATTATTTTATTCTATTCTTCTGAGCTTTTTCTTTGAAGCAAACAGCCCTTTAAAGTGGAAAAAAATGTTGATTCACCTTTAATAGGAAAAAAAATTGAAAAATTGTAAGACAATAAAGATACAGCAGAGACAGAAGCACTTATCTCACTGCTGTTCTACTACCATTTAGAGTATGAAACCTTCCGAGGGTTGATCCATCACTGCCGTCCTCTAACCACAATAGTCAGAGAAAATTGGGTTCTGATACTAAAGAGCAAAGTGAAAACTTTAGCCAGCAAATCAAGGAGATGGGTAAAGTCCGCCGGTTATTGCCTATTGATTTTCCACAATACTGATGATCTCAATATTGGGAATTGTGTTTTTTTTTTAACCTGGAAAAAAGCGGTCGGATGTGGCATTTTGTACATTTTCTGGCATGTACTGTATTAATGATGTTTGGCAGCTATACACATCTACACTTCAGCACAGGAAACCACCAAACTGAGTTAGGGCAAACATCTGTCACGTCTAAAACCTTACCGGATGTCCCATGGAAGCCTCAAGAGGTTTGTCTTGTGTATCTCCTCCGTACCATGAAAAAGTTTAATTGACAACCCCCTTAAAATTACCTTCTAACATGAGAGTCGTATCATAAAAACCATACAAAATGAAAAACATTTTCATTCTGCCTTTATGCACAGAACATGGGGACTGAGGTGAGAAGGTTTAAAGATAGCAATTTGGACATCTCCATATGTACGGAAAGTGGGTGCCTTCTGGAATGGTCATTGCTATCCAATGAACGAGAGGCTCCATACCCTTGTACTAAATTCTCGTAATTATATGCCATACTTGGTGCCAGAAAAGCGCAACTGCCAACAGTTGGGGAAATACACGGTCTAAGCCATTGATCGGCGGTGGGAAAACTAGCTGTATAAGAGAGATGCTTCTGTGATACTCTTATGCTGCCCACAAACCCTGCCATCAGGGCACAAAGGTAGTAATAAGAGGGTGTATATTAGGGTGCTGCACCCAGTGGCAGGTGAGAAAGCTGCCCCAACCCCTGTATCCTATGAGTCTCCCAAGGACTGGAGCTCTAAGGCCCCTTTCACACGGGCGTTGCGGGAACACCCGCGATTTTTCCGCGCGAGTGCAAAACATTGTAATGCGTTTTGCACTCGCGTGAGAAAAATCACGCATGTTTGGTACCCAAACCCGAACTTCTTCACAGAAGTTTGGGCTTGGGATCGGTGTTGTGTAGATGTTATTATTTTCCCTTATAACATGGTTATAAGGGAAAATAATAGCATTCTGAATACAGAATGCTTAGTAGGTGATCAATTGAGGGTTAAAAAAAAAAGAAAAATTAACTCACCTTCTCCTCTTGTTCGCGTAGTTCCCGGTCTCTTCTTTACTTCTTTAATGATGAGCTGTGGGCTAAAGGACCTTTGGTGACGTCAGATCACATGCTCCAATCACATGGTCCATCACCACGGTGATTGGAGCATGTGATCTGACGTCACCAAAGGTCCTTTAGCCCACAGCTCATCATTAAAGAAGTAAAGAAGAGACCGGGAACTACGCGAACAAGAGGAGACGGTGAGTTAATTTTTATTTATTTTTTTAACCCCTCCAGCCCTATTTTACTTTGCATTCTGTATTCAGAATGCTATTATTTTCCCTTATAACCATGTTATAAGGGAAAATAATAGAGTCAATAGACTGTCACCTAGCAACCATGCGTGAAAATCGCACCGCATCCGCACTTGCTTGCGGATGCTTGCGATTTTCACGCAACCCCATTCATTTCTATGGGGCTTGCGTTACGTGAAAAACGCACAAAGAGGAGCATGCTGCGATTTTCACGCAACGCACAAGTGATGCGTGAAAATCACCACTCATGTGAACAGCCAAATAGAAATGAATGGGTCGGGATTCCGTGCGGATGCAATGCGTTCACCTCCCGCAACGCATCCGCGCGGAATACTCGCTCGTGTGAAAGGGGCTCAAGAGTATGTAACAACGCCGGCTATTCGCAAGACCGCAGAACTGAACTTCATCTATAGCAATTACCATTAGAGAGTCCCAACAATGTTTCATGGTGCTCAGATACCCCCTGGACTTATAGACCACAGCAATCAGAATGAAATGAGTTCTGCGCATATAAAGGCTAAACAATCAACAACTCCACACTAAATGCCAAGCTAGGCAATAATCTACCCAGATTCAACTATAAGGCAACTGCCCCAACAAAGTTATAAACTAGGTGAACTATAAGTGCTAGTATTATTTGTGCACTGAATGGCTGTATTGAGTATGGCAGTATGCAGGTAGAAAAATGTCAGCTCGTGCAAGCTTATCTGTGTTACATATGGAATTTTTGGAAATGATAGAAAAATGTACCTTTGCTGCCGCCCATTACAAGCCCTGGGGCTACGTTTTGTTTAAGCCAAGGACTTTTTTTTAAAGGGCTTGTCTGAAAACTGAAAAAAATAAATAAAAATCTAAAACAGCCAAAACAGTTCTCACCTCTCCAATCCCACGCTGATGCAGTGCAGATTACAAAGTGACCACATCAACCAATTAGCTGTCATGTGCCATCCTTACTGATAGTGTTGAGTGATTTAAAGCCTCCGAAGTGGAATTTGATCTGAAGCTTAGGAAAAATTTGCCACAAATCCACTGCCACTGAGGAAGGGGACCCCCCCACTCAACACAAGGACCACCAACTTCTACAGCTCTGAATTCCTCTGGAGAAAATTTATCAAGGACATATCACATGCATTTGTGGAGCTGTGGATTGTTAAAGAAACTACTGGCGCCAGTAAGTGAAAGCTTGTTAAAGCAAAGGACATCAGCTGTCGAAATTCCTTGAAAACTGTTGAGGCAAGTCGTATATTACTATTCCACAACTAAAGTCGAAACTCACGTGAATAAAGCAGCAGCGGAGGATCGCATCTGGATCACCACGCGGGACGCCGCGGACTATCGATTGGATCCGCCTGCGGACATCTGTTTCGTGAGTAGACAATATAACCATAGATGGAATAAGTATTTGCGACGAATATAATCGGCAAATAGTCCTATCTCTTGATGTTGCAATTTGGATCTTATACAGACTGATCAATATACAAAAATTCGGATAACCTACGATTATATGTAAATGGTTGGACATTGGATTGAATACCTCCACTTTTTTCATATGATTATTTATACGAAATTTTGGGCTTGTGTTTATTGATGCAAAATTTTTGGATGTTGGATTTAAGGATAACCATTGCGTTTATTGGAACTCTGTGGTCTTAATAACTATTGTTTTTATTGTGAAGGTACTATTTAGTCTGGCCAGACCTACCATTGTGTTTATTTATTGATTGCAGTGTTAATATTATATTTTTTACAGTGTTACTGTTATTGCTGATTTTATCAGTATTAGCATTTTTATCTAACAAAGTACCACATACTCCATATATAGTGAGTGCCCAGCCCTTCTTTTGAAATATTGTTGTAGCTTATAGATTGGGTGAATCTGTGGGCTGAGAGCACCCATCCGGGCCACCTCACACAGCAGTGCGGTCTATTGCTGGTTTATTCCAAATCCAAATTTCCTCGTACTTCATTGTAAGTTTGCAACAAATACATTTTTCCTAAAATGGTGGCTGAAAGTAAAAAAATTATACTCACCTCATCCACTTGATCGCGAAGAGGTTGTCCTCTCCCTTCTTGATTGAAGAAAACCCACCAAAGGACCTGTGGCAAGTGTGAAGATGTCACCACGTGATCACGCCGGCTGCGTCCAGTGACTTCATCACTCAAGATGGGAGCGGATGGCCTCTCTGTGAGCAAGTGGATGAGGTGAGTATCATTTTTTATCTTTATTTAGCCCTGGATTCACCCCCTGAGCACCTGAATGTGAGTCTCAGATGCCGATCAGGATTGAACGCGGCATCTGAGAAGTTAAATGATGGGGGCGGCACGATCACCATTTCCCGTCATTGCACCTGCTTCATACAATGAAAAGCAATTTGTGATGAAGTAATTCATAATGAATCTGTGACGGTCACGTACAACAGTGGGGAGGATAGTGACCACTGCGCTCCACCCTCACCCCTAGCCCTGCCTACTTGCCTCGCAAGTCCTAATGACAGGGGACAACTAGACGGCAATCCCTAACTTAGGATATGTGATGGGAAGACAGACAAGACAAATAATGGAATGTGAACGGACCGAGTCAGAACCAAGAGAGCTACGCAGTACAAAGGGTTAAGCAAAGAATGGTCAGGAGTAGCCGAGGTCACAATACTAGGAGGGATGCGCAGTACAGGAGGAGCAGGCAAAGGATCGTCAGGGAACAGGATCAGGTGAGTAATCAGTAGTCCAACAAATAGCCAGGAACCTAGAATTTACAGGCAACCTGTGGCCAGCAGGCTGCTTGTATTTATAGTGGGGTCTGAGGGTCATGTGACGTGGCCAGTGTCACATGACCGACAGACAGACAAGTCGAGCGCCGAGTGATCAGCTCGGCGCTCAAGGCAGACCTAGGAGCACGGAGCCTCCCAGCTAGCAAAGCCGCCCTGGAAACGAGGCCAAACACAGGTCCTCGCTCCCGAAGCTAAGCAGCAGGTCTGCGGCTGATGGGAGACCGAGTGCGCCTTTGGCGCCCCGTGACAGAATCTAATTTCTTGATGAAGTTCGGTGAGGCTGCCAAATAAAAAATTTTAAAACTTCGCTCATCTCTACCTATTGGCATCACGGTGGCTGTCGGAGAATTTGTGCTGAATATATCGGTGGGGGATTGAAACAGTGAGTAGACTTTATTTTTTTATTTTTTTAGCACATCAGTCAACCCCTTTAAATGCTCCACCATTGATATCTTATTTTCTTAAGAAATGATGTGTAAACACATTTGGCCTAAGCCCCCTTGGTCCATAGATCTATGCAATTATCCGGCTGGTGTAAACAGACGCGTTCTGTCTCGACGCATCCACAGTTTATTACTTTACCTGGAAGAACATGCTCAGGAATATACTACAAGCCATTAACATGTAACATACAATGAACATATTCTTCATACAGACAGGAGAAAATAGAAGGTAAGAAATAGACCGTACATTAATTATTTTTCAAAACCTCAACTAGAACAAGATCAGGATAATCCTATTTAGCAGCAACAAGATGTTCTTTTTCCCGGACGCCCGCCATCGGAGCTGGTTTTATCTACTATAATAGGGCAGTAAATGACTCAGGGATTTCAGTCACGTGATGAAGTCCTACTGTTTGAGCAAAAATACATAACAATTTACTCAAAAATATTCACGGATACAAAACACCGGGCCAACCTTCCACCAGTAATGACCGGCGCACATACTGTAAGTAAATCAGCGAACGTCTAGCCAAGGCTGAAGGATAAATTAGCAATGAGACATCCTTTTAGACTGTTTAAATGCGCATAACTTTGAGTGACCTTTCTGTCCACTGATGGCTTTATGATTGAGATTCAATTGCTGATGTTAAATCTATAAAAAAAAAGGAAATTTATTTCAAAGGTCCGTGTCGAGGTCATCCTTTGCCAGCTTGAAGTCTACGAAAATCATTTTTCAATTTTATTTTAATTATACGATGACTGGGATGAGCTTCCCTGGTGAAACGGATACAGATATTTTGATCCTAAACGCCTTTGTGCCAGCAGTGATTTTTTTTTTTTTACAATTAAAAAGTAACTTTTTTAATTTCTCCTACAAATTTGCTTTAAATCATTATATTTTCAGATTATTAACAGCCTAATGGCAATGAATCAAACGTGTACTGTAAGTACCATAGAGGCAGCCTATATGGATGCTATTGGGTCCTTTATGAGAAGGTCCTGGTCTTGATTTGTCCCACCATTGGATGGTGAGAACCTGTGCAGGACTCTCCTCCATACAGCAAATTAGTAGGAAACTGGCTCAAGGAGGGGAAATCAAACACTAGTACCTTGATGGTAGGCCCATTTTGATATTTATTATTAGATCCCTGTTTCTCCCCCTTTATAATGTTTTTGTATATCCATTATATTTTATGGCTATGGGTAATGTTTGTGCAACTTGCTCCGGAATCTGACATTTTTTCACAGCTATGAGCCTCAAACCAAAATAAAAAAAAAGCCATAAGTATCTGCAATTTTCATAGTACCCTTTTGTTGTTACTATGAAAAACCCAGGGACGTAATCACCTAAGTTTCCGTAAAGATCAGGCAACCCTCAGCTGCTCCTGTTCTGCTGTTCCCTGTGTCTCCCTTCGGTCTCCACTTCTTGGTCCCTCTCAGCACACGGAATGGCACCACTCAGCCAATTACTGGTTGCACCGATGACCTGCCCCACCTAGTCACTGGCTTAGCTGTCACATTTCTGTGTCGAGAAGGACCAGGAAACAGACTGGACGGAGGGAAACATCGGAACTGGAGCGATAGGGAATCGGCAAGGTATTACCCTTTTTATAAAAATATTTTTATAGGTTGAACAACCCTTTTACCCACCCAACAGTTCAGGAGTTATGGAATATTACAATGCCAGATGCTTTTGTAAAAATTTTAAGACTTAATTTCAGACAGAGTTGGAGTATGGGGAGATACGAGCAGGCACGTGCCCTGAGGTGTCCACCACCTTGGGGACATCATTTATCCATCAAAAAAGAGGGGAAGAAGAAGAAGAGGGTGACCATGCAAGTCACAGGCTTGGCTATCTCCATCATGCCCATAGACATCCGTAAAGAGGGTCACGTCCATGAACAGCCTCCTCTCCCACATGTGAAGTTCAGGTCATGAAGGTGGTTGTTCCTCCACCACTATCACTCCTTCCATTGTTCTACCCTGCTACCAGTAACTTAAAACTGACCCCCAATATATCTGCACGACCAGGTTATACACAACTGATTGCACAAGTTGGCCATGTATACCGAGCTCTCTCTCCACCATTGCCTATTTCTTCATGCATTATTGCATTTGGTGGATTCACATACATAGAATTAATATTCTGTGACGTGGATTTTGGTCTTGTGCAACAGCAAGTCCATTCATGGAGAACATGTCCCAATGCTGGATAATTCACATTATCATTAGACAGCATTTACCCAAAAGGAAAAAAAAAAAGGAACGTATACATTTCTTGGTGATGACCAATATGGCTGCCTCCCAGTTAAAGTGGATGTCTGATTTAAAAATCCCCCTATAAACTATTCTATGAGGACATTCTGAGATATTAATTTTTATTGCCCTGCTCTCTGGAGGACCTGACATTACATAATTCCAATGGTTATCATGCAATGCATAATTTCCCCTGCGGGGGTGCCGCAGTGGAACTGAAGACTTGAAATGAAGAACAGACTACAGCTGATTGCCAAAGATTCCAGCAGCAGTTCAACTTATGCTCAACCACAGTGGATGATCCCTTAAAATTTCCAACAGAGGTTGTCACCTCAGACGTTTCAACAAGGACTAATATTATTACTTATAATTAATCTCTGTTGATTGTGTGATTGTGTATGTAATTCTTCTTCTGGGTGAGGAACGTCCACATGATAGCCCGCGTATACAGTCAGAGGTTTATGTTCCATTCAATGAGAATATATTCATAGAAAATCCATCTAAATGGACGGCCATAACCGGAAATACTCGTCAAGTACAGACGCTATTGTTAATTATCAGAATGGCTTCTTAGTATTCGTGAAATATGTTCCAGTTTCTGTCCTTTCATTAATGGGAGCTGCAGAGAAGGACGCTGCCTGCTGCTCAGATTGATGCCTGGGCGCTCTCTAAAATGGTTTTCGCATAATTTTATTAATGGAAATAAGGGCAGATGGATTCTGTATGCTGGGGGAAGAGAGGGGAGTAATTAAACATTTTATTGCTTCTTTCTGCCGAATTCATACATCACCCAAACTTCATAAAGTGCTATTCCGTCTAAGAAGCTGACCTGCATTTTCCACGTTTAATCTGATTTTCTCCTGTAATGCTGACTTGAAATTCACAAGAGTGCCGTAAGTTAATTATAAATACGCTATGAAATCCCATAATCCTGTGTGGTGCTGCGCCGGATGCTGCACCGCTAACTGTAGCCAATCTGGTGGCATTAAAGGCTGTGACTAATTATAATAGAAAAAGTGCATAGATAGATATGAGATATGAGATAGATGGATAGATGATTGATAGATAATAGATAGATAGATGATTGATAGATAGATAGAAAATAACAGAAAAGGTCAATGTGCAGAACTATTCACCCCCCTACAGTCCATACTTTGTAGAGCCCCTTTTGCGGCAATCACAGCTCCAGGTCGCTCTGGATCAGTCTCTATGAGCAGTCGCCACATCTGACCGCTGGGATTGTTGCCCGTTCCTCCTTGCAGAACGGCTCCAGCTCCTTCAGGTTGGATGTTTGCGCTTGTGAACAGCAATCTTTACGTCTGACCACAGCTTTTCTATTGGATTGAGATCTGGGCTGTGACTCGGCCGTTCCAACACATTTACATGTTTCCCCTTAAACCAGTCAAGTGTTGCTTTAGCCGTGTGTTTGGGGCCATTGTCCTGCTGGAGGGTGAGCCTCCGTCCTAGCCTCAGATCACACACAGAGTGGGACAGGTTCTGCTGAAGAATATCCCTGTATTTAGCACCATCCATCTTTCCCTCCACTCTGACCAGTTTCCCAGTCCCCCCAGTATGATGCTGCCACCACCAGGTCTCACTGTGGGGATGGTGTTCTTTGGGTGATGGGATGTGTTGGGTTTGCTCCAGACATAGCGTTTTCTTTGATGGCCGAAAAGTTCCATTTTAATCTCCTCAGACCGGAGCCCCTTCCGCCATACATTTTGGAGTCTCCCACATGTCTTTTCACAAACTCACAACGCGCCTTTTTGTTTTCAGCTGATAGTAATGGCTTTCTTCTGGCCGCTCTGCCATAAAGCCCAACTCTATGGAGCGTACGGCTTATTGTCGTCCTATGTACAGATCCTCCAGTCTCTGCTGTGGAACTCTGCAGCTCCTCCAGGGTCACCTCAGGTCTCTGTGCTGCCTCTCTGATTAATGCCCTCCTTGCCCGGTCCGTCAGTTTTGGGGGGCGGCCGTCTCGTGGCAGGTTTGCTGTTGTGCCATGTTCTTTCCATTTGGTTATGATAGATTTCATGGCGCTCCTGGGGATCATCAAGGATTTGGATATTTTTTTATAACCTAACCCTGACTTGTACTTCTCAACAACATTGTCCCTTACTTGTTTGGAGAGCTCCTTGGTCTTCATGGCAGTGTTTGGTTAGTGATGCCTCTTGCTTAGGTGTTGCAGCCTCTGGGGCCTTTCAAAAAAGGTGTGTATATGTAATGACAGATCATGTGACACTTAGATTGCACACAGGTGACATCATGTCACTAATTATGTGACTTTTGAAGGTAATTGGTTGCACCAGAGCTTTTTATGGTCTTCTTAACAAAGGGGGTGAATACATACGCACAGGACAATTTTCTGTTTTCTATTTCTAAACAATAGTTTTATTTATATATTTTTCTCATTTCACTTCACCGACTTAGACTATTGTGTTCTGATCCATCACATAGAATTCAGATTAACAAAACATTGAACTTAAGGCTGTAATGTAACAAAACACGAAAAAAGTCAAGGGGGGTGAATACTTTTGCAAGGCACTGTATATAGATAGATAGATATATATTTTAACATTTGAATTAAAATTACAAAACTGAACTGTAAAACCTACTTACCTATTTATTTACCTTGGATTGGACAGTACGTAGGTGACTTGTTGCAGAGGTTCTGGGGGTCCTCAGGCTCCTCCCGTTAGGACAGATCTTTCGATGGGTGGAAATTAATGGAAACTTTCCAATATTTTTTTTAAGTCCAAATTTTAGTAACAAAATCCCAGTCCTGAGCGCTAAGTCCCCCCTCGTTGATCTGCTCCTCTTCTTCCTCTTCCTCATCAGACCTCAGGCAATATTACATTACCTTTTGATGGCATTTGCTCGCCGGCACCGCTTTCTTCCACTGGGGGTATGTCCTTTTTATTGCTTGCCAGCGCTATGGGTTCTTCCTGACACTCAGAACATTGTGTGAATTTCTTCCTTTCTTCTCTGGTTATTTGCTCGGTTGTTTCCTTGTTTATGTCGTGCTGTAAATTACACACGTTACATTTTGTTACATAGTTACTGCAGCTTGTCAATGATTCATCATTTTTTTGCCTTTTTTTTTATCACAGCGCCTCGATGTTCTGACATTCACCTTCTCCTCACAAACTCCACTTCTAATTGTTCTTTGTACCATAGTGTTCGGTTTATTACTTAGTGCTGTACGAGTCAGTCATAAATGGTTCATAAACCTTGTGTTATTGAAAGGGCCATTCTGGCATTAGAGATGATGGGGCTAGAACTAAAAGGAATGTCTGAGAATAAGAAAAATGTAGCTTTTTTTCTCCAGAAACAGTGCCACTCTTGTCCACAGGCTGTATCAGGTACTGCGGCTCTGCTGAGTCGGGCTGAGCTGCAGTGCTAGACACAATCCATATAAAGGTGCTTCTACACGGTGATTTGGACCATGACAGGTGAAACCAAAGATTGCAGTGTAGTGGGGCTGCCATAGGAATGAATGGGGTCGCTGCTTGACCTGCACAAGTCCTGCAACCATGATATGCGAATCACAAAAACTCCTGCAGTGTCACTTGTCACTAACCCTATGGAAGCCCCACTACACTGCGACCTTTCGTCGTGCGACAGCTATGTCTGAAGGCTCACAACCTCTGCTCCCTCTGCTTTCCCGTCTCTTCTAGTGGGAGGGAAAGAGGTTGCATAGCAAGGCAAACTATATTAGGGAAGGAGGAGAGAACCCATAATCTGCAGGGGGATGGGTATGCCACAACCAAAGGCATCAGTGTATAGAGAAAGAGGTAAATCTGCAGGGGAAGAGAGGGGGGAATCAGAAATACTGGTAGCAGAGTTGGATGCTGCAGAGTTGCGGTAGTGTAAGGGCCAATGTAGCAGAGTTGGATGCAGCACAGTTGATGTAGTGGCCAGGCCAACATAAGAGAGTTAGATGCAGTAGAGTTAATGTAGTGGTAGGGCCAATGTAGCAGAGTTGGATGCAGCACAGTGGATGTAGTAGCCAGGCCAACATAAGAGAGTTAGATGCAGTAGAGTTAATGTAGTGGTAGGGCCAATGTAGCAGAGTTGGATGCAGCACAGTGGATGTAGTAGCCAGGCCAACATAAGAGAGTTAGATGCAGTAGAGTTAATGTAGTGGTAGGGCCAATGTAGCAGAGTAAAAAAACAGCAAAGCTGATGTAGTGGTAGCGCCGTGTAGCCATGAAAGGTCAATGCAAAGAGGAGACAGAGGCTCTGGGGTGTGGAGGGTAGTAGGGAAACCCCAGTGCTGGAACTACGATAGGTGAGTAACATGTATACTGAACCAACCAATATTAGGCTTTGCAACCACAGTGCTTGGGGGTTTGCCTTGCACTAATATCCAAAACACCAAAAAAGAAGATAGCACAACCCTAAATTATAAAAAAAACACATTTATCTTTCCTGCAAAGAGAATTTGAAAAAAGGTACAAATTCTTTAAAGATGGAAAATATTGTGCAGCCGCGATGATTGGGACGTCGGGGCAGAGCAATAAGAATACAGCAACCGCGAATGCACATTCACTCGGGAATCTGTTGCACGGTCCGGATCCCAACTCTCCACAGTCTTTTGATGCCTGAATATGTTTTTATGAAACGTGTTTACAATGGCGATGGGGTCCTGTATTTATATCTGCCGGGTTCCTGCTGTTTTCTTGTTCGCTGCTGTGTGGTGTGGATTTAGGATGGTGACCACTGGTGCTTCTGGTCTCACAGCTGGACACGGCGCTGGTATAGAAACCCTTAGAACTGGTTTATTCTACCGCAGGGTTGATGGAGAATATTTACATCAATTATAATAACTTCCTTTAGTATCACAGGGATTTCACCGTATCAAAAGTCTCTTGATGTCATCTTCATTCAGCCACCATGACAAGGGAGCCCGGTGGAGGCTTCATTATGTCCGCCGCCAAGTTGAAACCATCATTTTCATCTCTTTATTTTTATCTGTTTAGTTCTGGGTCCAATATGAAAAGATGAGAAGATTAGACGGAGACAAAACTCCTATTTATCGTTTATTCTTCTTACGTCTTTGGTGCCTTCTAAAGAATGGACGATAGAACAAATTATCTTCTAGAAGTGTCTTCTGTTCCATGTCTCGTGAAAGGCTGAGGTCCGTTTGACCGCACAATGTTCTAAGGCTTTATTACGCAAATTTTTTGCATTTTTTTCTGACCCTTTTCCAGACAGTCATTCAAAATGTATCGACCAGGATTTTTTTCACTCTTGCCTCGAGCATACTAACATATATTTTTGCAGTTCTGCCTCGTACACTGCAAAACTCGAAGAAAAGATTTAGTTTAAAAAAAAATCCTTGTGTGGCCATCAGTGGGGCTCCATGCACGCTGAATTATCACTCCATTAAAGGGGTTTTCCAAGATTCTTATCCTCAGGATAGGTCATCAGTATCTGATTGGTGGGGGTCCGACACCCAGGATCCCCGCCGATCAGCTGTTTGAGGCACCGGGGCTCCTGTGAGCGCAGTGGCCTTCTCTCTGCTTCTCCTAGGCCAGGGATGTCACGTTCATCGGTCACGTGGCCTAGGAGCATCTCAGCCCCATAGAAGTGAATAGGGCTGAATACGATACCAAGCACGGTCACTATACAATGTACAGCGCTGTGAGAGCTGTGAGCACCACTGCCTTCTCAATACAGCTGATTGGCGCGGTCCTGGGTATTGGACCCCCACCGATCAGATACTGATGACCTATCCTGGGGACAGGTCATCAGAAAAAAAAATCCTGGAAAACCCCTTTTAAGTACCTGTCAGCAGGATTTACTCTATTAAACAAAACAGGCTGTCTGGTAAGGTTGATCCTGCTGATTAAAATGACACCTGTCTTGTTAATTCTTTAGGGCTTCAGTGCATTGAGGGTCAGGGTCTAGCCCCTTGTGGCACCTCAGCTCTTCAGCTTTGCACTGCTGGTCATGCCCCCCATTTGCCCAATGAATAAAAGTCTATTTTTCTCGGGAATGCCACAGGTATCTTAATCAGCAGGGTCAACCCTACCAGGCAGTATTTCTGGTTTAATTGGGTTGATCCTGGTGACAGGTGCAATTCAAAGAGGTTCTTAGCTTTGGATAATCCCTACTTGTTAGAAGGATCTCTTGAAAGGAAACTAAACACAAAGTGTTCTCCTACGAGGACTTTCAGCAATGAGCTGTAATGTGTGGGCAAAGTTTTCAGTTTCGTTGCAGCGCCGCCACAGGAGAGATGAAGCATTACACAATGTCCATCCACATGAATAGCTTGTCTGTATAATGCAGGACAGGATGGGTCCTCCCAGAGCAATGGACATGCTATAAAACTGCTCTCCACTTTGGCCATATTCTTCCATATTTTAATATTGTGCATGAAAATGGGTTTTCTAAATTGAACAATCTCTGGACCATTGAAGAGTATGGAAAATATTATAACCAGGAATTGGCGAATTGGGGTCATGATCCCAGAGGTGCCAACCTCATTTATCAGGCATTAATGGCATATCTCATGGATGGGAATACGAAATGACATGTTCCCTTTTCTGGAGCTCCAGGGATATTACAACAATAACACCACCAAGCCCCAAATCCATTCCCGATCCTGTCTATGAGCCAAGGAGGAGAAGAGCTCAGTAAGGGTGGCTTCCATTTGGATGGACCCATCCTGCTCATGTGTTGCATTGGTTAAAGGGTTTTTCCGAGATTTTGATCCTGATAACCTATCTTCAGGATAGTAAAAAGAAATTCTGGTAAGATCCAGGTGCACGTAGAGGGCAGCTGCTGATTTCAGAATGTGTAGTAATCCACAGCACTCCTGGAGTATCTTTATCAATCCTTTTTAATAAATCATAGTGATCAAAATGCCATAAAGTAAATTCATATCCAGGATAATTTTCATATTACATTTAAAGGGGTTCTCCGGGAATTAAGAAAATGAAAATACTTAAATATTACTTTATAATAAATGTATTCCCAAATATCTTTCATTATTTACAATGGCTCATGTTGTCTGGGGAGCAATCATCAGGGGAAACAAAATGGCCGCCATCCTGTTAGTACACGCAAAACCTGTCCTGATCATACAGGAGGACAAGTTACTTCACAGCACTGAGCTAAAAAGCTGCCTAAACATCCTCTCTTCTCTACCTGTCAGGGATTATGATCCGATTACTGAATACAGATAATAAGATCTTCAGCTGAATCTCTGTAGGAATCGAGTTCATGAGGAGACATGAAGTACACACTGTGGGCTGTGGTAATGGAGACTGCATATAATAGCTGCTGCTCCTTATCCACACCCTCCCTTCCGTACTTCTTGTCTCCTCATGAACTCCATTCTTACATAGATTAAGCTGAAGATCAGCTGTATACTAACAAACAGAGCAGAGAGGAGGATGAGGCAGCTCTTTACCTCAGTGTTGTGAAGTAACTTGTCCTCCTGTGTGATTAGGACATTTTTTGTGTCTACTAATAGGATGGCGACCATTTTACTTCTCCTAATGATTGCTCCCCAGACAAAACGAGCCATTATACCTAATGAAAGGTATTTGGGAATATATTTATAATATAGTAATATTTAAGTATTTTCATTTTCTTAATTCCCGTAGAATGCCTTTAAACCACATATAGTATCTGAACGTTTTGGTCAATCAGGTGACCTTTGTCAACGGAATCTCTGGCGATCGGTAGTCATTGTGTGCCTGGATCCATATACCGGTATATATTGTACCGGCTCCTAATTGCTACACCCCCGACCATCCACTAGAGAAGGGATCGTCCAGATGGCATCCATTCTCCTCCTGATGAGACGTAGGACAACATCAGCTCTGCTACATGAACACCAAGCTCAGTTAAGCATCAGGAATGGTCGAGCTGGCAGTGGTTAAACGCTCCCGACTTCTTGCTTACATTGGACACCAAGAGGCTCCTGTCTCCAACACGTAGTAGTTGATGATGCTGAGAACATCATGGTAAATCAATGCAATGATTTAGTGGAAATAATTGCAAGCCGCGGCTTAAAACGTAACAGCGGCTCCTCGAAGAGTGAATAATCGGGCCGCAAATAAGACTTCTCAGTGACTTATTAATCATGTTGGTGGGAAGCATTGAAATCTTATGCTCTATTCAGGTCTCTCTGCCTATTCGAATGTCTCATCCTTGCTCGTACTGTTTGACGTGAACGGGAATTTGCATAGGTTTTGAGGAAGAACTGAAATGCGTTTCTCGTCATTATTATCTCAGATGAGTAGTTACATAGATTAAAAGATACATAAATTATCTCATCGATTGTTCATCTGCTGGAAACCAAGTGCAAAAAATCCTTCAGCTCTCAATCCCCGGCTAACGTGCATGATTGCTGACGGTTCATTAACGGGAACCTCCACCTTTCATCCCGGCTCCACGGTCTGCAAACAGAAAATGCAGTACCTTTCCACTATATTTCCATTCTCATTTTTCTGTAGTTTCTTATTTTTCAGTAGAAGTAGGCAAAAGTCTTTTGTTACTACCTGGAAACCATCAGGAAGACAATGCTGACCAGTTTGTTATCCTTCTTATTTAGTGCATTGGCTCATTAATACTTCAATGTAATGGATCATTTGTAAGAGATCAGAATAAAGGATTGGCTACTTTTCTAGAAACAGCACAACCCTTATCTATGGTTGTATCTGGTATTACATCTCAGCTCTATTCCTTTAATTGATCCTGTATTACAATACAGGCACAGTCAATGAAAACTAAAGAATAGAAAAATGTGGCAAAATGTTTCTCTGAAAGTCACCACATGCTCCACTATGTATGTAACTTAATGTGAATTCAAAATATTTGAGAATGAATAAGCTTACGTAGGCTAAGTGAATAAAAGAGGTATTGGATTACAATTCCATCCAACATCTGTCATAAGTAGGTCAGACATCACCCAACCCAATAGATGATGACAACTCTGCCTGGGAGGCTCCTGTGGGTGGCAGTAATGAAAATGTTACTGACACATCGCTCCATGCAGCACATACTGTATACATGCATTACCTCAGACGATGCATCCTCTCCATGTGGTACACACACGCTCACAGTCCTCAGGCATGGCACACTCACAGCCACTGTTATCTGCACACACTGTCTCTCCTTTGAACAGTCTTATGCGCCAGTAGTTTCTCTCACTTCTCCTTCTGATTTGGCTTATCACTGGTCCTCTGGATGCTCACAGGTCTAAAGCTTAGGAAGTTCTCTAATTGGCTGTGCCTGCTCAATACTGCCTCTGCTGTGTGTGTTGCTTTCTAGGCCTGTGGTGGTGCACCCTAGCAAATATCACACACCACCACTTGCTAGCTAACTGCCACGCAGTACAGCTGCTCCTCTCTGTAGCAGCAGTGGTGGTGTTCTCTATTTGTGCTGACTCACTATAAGGTCCTCTAGGGCACCTCTATTTATTAACTACAGGAGCAAGCTACACAACCTGGGGATATGTTAGGCTTGACCCCCTACACTGATCTCGGACTCAGTCCAGCATTAAGGCCTGCATGACAACTAACTCTACACTTGCCAACAACCGACAGTGCGGTCTGTTGTGTTCATGAGGGGATCGCTCCCCAAGCCTGGCACAACCCCCTTCCTGCCACCTCCCGCAATGTTCTGTTTTTCGTCTGCTGTTTTTCATTATGGAGCAGATGTATTGATTTCTTTCTTGACAGAATAGCATTATCTGCATTATACAGCGTCTCTCGTAATGGCATTCGGAGCAAAGAATGAAAGCCACTTGTGCACAATCACATTGACAAGGTTATTGAAATGTATAGAATTTATAAGCAGGCTATATTGTAAAACGCAGCATCATTCAGGAGATTCTGTGGCCGAATGTTTGAAGATAAATGGAATAAAATTTTCCATTGTGGTTTGCATTTGACATGAAGGTTCCGGTCTTTGTGTTTCGTTACGTAACCCGGGAAACCGGCCATTCATTGTCACGGAACCGTAGGAACACATTGACATTAAAACTTACCTATGACTTTTGAACTGAGAAGGTCAATCTGTCAGATTCGGATGCAAAACAATCAACATTTGTGATGTACTGTAGATGGTATTATACAACCTGCCGACAATGTAAAACTTCACATCTGGGGAATGAACCGTAAACTGACGCACCATTACCTCACACAGCCGACTGTATGAGACTGGAAACAGATTGCTGCTTTCCCCCAGCGCTGCTCGAGCTCAAGGTTGTGCTTGCTATTCTAGCCCAACTCTAAGAGCTGTGCTGCAATACCAGACCCAACCTACAAACAAGAGTGGCGCTGTTATAGTTTTCAAATCTCTACAAATGCCACCAAAACACAGATTAGTTTGAGGTTGTTCCACCTGTAATGACCGGCGTCACGCAAAGGGAGGGAAATGGGAAGGCCCTGTCCAAGGGAGAGGGAAAGGTGGTGACCCCTGACTCACCTTGCGGCTGGCACCTGACTGCCCTGACGTCCCTAGACGGGTTCCTCACCCGTACGCCGATCACGTGCCTAAACCCTGGCTTTCCCTAAGATGAGCCCTATGTAGTGAACGGGGCGGTGGGATCACTAGTCCGCACCACTGACACTAAGCGGAAAACACCAAGGAGAGGACAGACAATACAGACAAACATATAATCCCAGGTGGGCGACAACCGCAGACCACCAAGGCCCAACAGGGATCCGGAGGGTAACGTTCTGGAACAACAACCAGGGAACACAGCTACACAGCTGTCATGGTCTTACCTTCTTGCTGTTCTCCTTCGTTTGACATGTGCTGGCGGCCATCTTGGTTTCTGGGTTTCTTGTAGCCTCCCACCCTGCGGCTCCTCCTTCCCACTGGGAGGAGCTGGATGCCTAGCTCATATATATAGGAGGTCTGTGGCTTCAGTTCCTTGCTTGGTCCTCCTGTGTTCACATGCTTCTAAGACTGCTGCTGCTTCTGGTTCCTGATCCTAGTTTCGTCCGACTACCCTGCTGGTTCCTGATCCTGGTTTCGTCCGACTACCCTGCTGGTTCCTGATCCTGGCTTTGTCTGACTACCCTGCTGGTTCCTGATCCTGGCTTCGTCTGACTACCCTTCTGGTTCCTGACCTCTGGCTTCGCAAAGACTCTGCTTCGGTTTCGCCATCCGTTTGGACTTTTGCTTTACAGCTTTATTTTCAATAAAGCCTTCTTATTTTCACTTATCCCTTGTTGTACGTCTGGTTCATGGTTCCGTGACAACAGCTCCAGTGGGTCAGTATAGAAGTCCAGGCAGGAAGCTCTATATCTGGCAGCCAGAGAAGTGGGAGAGGGGAATATAAGGAGGTTGGGAGTGCTGGACAAGGAACAGCTGAGGAGAAGAAGCTACGGATCCCTGAGTGAGCCAAAAAGGGTTGCAAGGAAAACCCAGAGAGCTACCATAAAGAAACAGCACTATCTTTCAACATAGAGCGCGCAGCCAACCGCTGCGACCTCCTGACCCTGGGTATAACTGAGTCAGGCGTGGCTCTTGACACCCTCGTGACACCACCAGTTCGTGGTTTCCACCATACTAGAAGTCTGTATTACTGGTTCATGTATTAAACCAGTGAGATTGAGGATATCGCGCCCTATCATAAAAAACATGATTGGGGTCCTCCCCACCTTCCCCATCCAGAGACATGAGGGTCCACTGAATACAATTCCTTCCCGGAGTTAAATGCAACATAATTCTCAATTTGGTTCCAAACTGCCTTCATTTTAACCTCTTGGCAGCTATTTTGAGCAAAGAGTTGACAGCGATTCGTTAATTTTTGCATTGCTGCATTCCAAGAACCATAATTTGGTAATTTCTTTAAGAGTACGCCTACACAGCGAAACTGGTCGCACAATAGCTGTTGTGGCCAGGTTTGCGGAGTAGCGCTCATCGCAAGAAATCCACCAGTGTTGGATTTCTTGTGACAGGCACAGCAATCCCATTCATTTCTATGGGATCACTGCTACTCAATGAACCTGGCTGCAACAGCTGGTGCAAGACCAGCATCGCTGTGTAGCTGTGTCTTTATGGTGTTAAGAATATTTTTTTCATTCTTCTGTCTAACCATTTAGATGCCGCGCACGTTGTTGACATCTAAGGCATCTAAGGAGTTCAATGGGCAGGAACCTGACCACTCTAATGTACAGCTGCGACCTGCCGTTGATGGTACAGGCTCAGCTCCTAAGCACTATCCATGTCCACACCATAGTTGTATGAAATGTGGCTGTAACTACTTGGCACTGGATTCAGTGGGTAACACCAAATTTACAGCATGAGATGACTATGGAGAAGGAGGAGTCTGAGGAGCTATGTACTGCCCATGAGGAAGCAGAATTGAGCAAATTTGAGCTTCCCTTTAACTATATGGGCTACTTGCCCCCAGGGCTTCTATCATCTACAGCTCTTCACTACCCTATGAGATCTCCATCATCTAGAGATCCTCACTGCCCTATGGGACCTCTATCATCTAGACTTCTTCACTACCCTATGGGACATCCATCATCTAGAGCTCTTCACTACCCTATGGGACCTCCATCATCTAGAGCTCTTCACTACCCTATGGGACCTCCATCATCTAGAGCTCTTCACTACCCTAAGGGACCTCCGTCATCTAGAGCTCTTCACTACCCTATTGTACCTCCATCATCTAGACCTCTTCATTACCCTATGGGACCTCCATCATGTAGAGCTCTTCACTACCCTATTGTACCTCCATCATCTAGACCTCTTCATTACCCTATGGGACCTTCATCATCTAGAGCTCTTCACTACCCTATGGGACCTCCATCATCTAGAGCTCTTCATTACCCTATGGGACCTCCATCATCTAGAGCTCTTCACTACCCTATTGTACGTCCATCATCTAGACCTCTTCATTACTCTATGGGACCTCCATCATCTAGAGCTCTTCACTACCCTATAGGACCTCCATCATCTAGAGCTCTTCACTACCCTATGGGACCTCTATCATCTAGACCTCTTCATTACCCTATGGGACCTCCATTATCTAGAGCTCTTCACTACCCTATGGGACATCCATCATCTAGAGCTCTTCATTACCCTATGGAACCTCCATCATCTAGAGCTCTTCACTACCCTATGGGACATCCATCATCTAGACCTCTTCACTACCCTATGGGACATCCATCATCTAGAGCTCTAGACTACCCTTTGGGACCTCCATCATCTAGACCTCTTCACTACCCTATCTTTATCAAGAAGGAGCAGAGTTGTCATACAGACCTAAAGGGATTTTCCAGGACTAAGATAGGGTCATCGATATACCAGATCATTGGAAGTCCCCAGCTTTTATCCGCACCCTCAGTTCTAGGAAGTATGAACTGTGCATAACTGGAACACCACAGCTCCATGAGCTATGTTGTGGATGCTCTCAGGTACTGCAGTTCATCTCCCATTCTCTTAAATAGGCGTGTCAGCTGCAGTACCTGAGACTGACCTCTACACAGTGCATGGCGCTGTGGTGTTCTGGCTGCAGGTAAAAGCTGATTGTGGGGTGCCGGGTGTCGGACCACCACCAATCTGATACTGATGACCCAACCTATGGATAGGTCATCAATATCTTAATCTTGGAAACACTTTTTAAGCAGGCCACAAAATAAAAACTACTCTTGGTGCTATACAGACCCCTTTACAGGGAGAAGGGTGAGTCAAGTTGGTAGTTTCTGCCCCAGGATGGGGTATAGATGAGACACCTGAACCCCTCGGGTCACCTTCAGACACAACAAACTGAATGAAGGTAAATATGGCTATCCTGAAGGAAGTCGTGAACATGGAGAGTATTTTCACAGAGCGTCGCATTCTAAAAAACCTCAAGAACCGAGCTGTTCGTTTGCACTTTAGGAAATGAGAACATAGATCAAAGAGAAGATGTCATTGCCGTAACTGCAGGTGTTATAGATCCTGCTGAACAGACAGGAAATTAGCTCAAAATTGTGATAAAAAGTTCCTCAGCCTCCAGGTATCGTGGATGGTCACAGCTCCAGTAATGGAGAAGGCTTATTTATTCATCCACAAGAACAAAGTTGCCTGAGGGCGAAGAGCAGCAAAATCTCATTCAAGAAAATGTGAACTGGAAACGACTGAATACTTAATATGTGGAGGCTCGAAATGTTTACATAGTTCATGGTCAAATATAATCTTAAAGGGAATGTATCACTTTACAATGTGTAATTTACTAAAAAAAAAGTTTTAATACTCTTTTTTAGTTTTTTTTAGGAGCGGCCAAGTTGCCTGAGCTGCTATAACAGCAGTCCCTGAGACTTTACAGTAACCACCGGGGCTGTCTCATCATAAGAACCTCTGTGGATAAGTGATACATACAGGGAGTGCAGAATTATTAGGCAAGTTGTATTTTTGAGGATTAATTTTATTTTTGAACAACAGCCATGTTCTCAATGAACCCAAAAAACTCATTAATATCAAAGCTGAATATTTTTGGAAGTAGTTTTTAGTTTGTTTTTAGTTTTAGCTATTTTAGGGGGATATCTGTGTGTGCAGGTGACTATTACTGTGCATAATTATTAGGCAACTTAACAAAAAACAAATATATACCCATTTCAATTATTTATTTTTACCAGTGAAACCAATATAACATCTCAACATTCACAAATATACATTTCTGACATTCAAAAACAAAACAAAAACAAATCAGTGACCAATATAGCCACCTTTCTTTGCAAGGACACTCAAAAGCCTGCCATCCATGGATTCTGTCAGTGTTTTGATCTGTTCACCATCAACATTGCGTGCAGCAGCAACCACAGCCTCCCAGACACTGTTCAGAGAGGTGTACTGTTTTCCCTCCTTGTAAATCTGACATTTGATGATGGACCACAGGTTCTCAATGGGGTTCAGATCAGGTGAACAAGGAGGCCATGTCATTAGATTTTCTTCTTTTATACCCTTTCTTGCCAGCCACGCTGTGGAGTACTTGGACGCGTGTGATGGAGCATTGTCCTGCATGAAAATCATGTTTTTCTTGAAGGATGCAGACTTCTTCCTGTACCACTGCTTGAAGAAGGTGTCTTCCAGAAACTGGCAGTAGGACTGGGAGTTGAGCTTGACTCCATCCTCAACCCGAAAAGGCCCCACAAGCTCATCTTTGATGATACCAGCCCAAACCATTACTCCACCTCCACCTTGCTGGCGTCTGAGGCGGACTGGAGCTCTCTGCCCTTTACCAATCCAGCCACGGGCCCATCCATCTGGCCCATCAAGACTCACTCTCATTTCATCAGTCCATAAAACCTTAGAAAAATCAGTCTTGAGATATTTCTTGGCCCAGTCTTGACGTTTCAGCTTGTGTGTCTTGTTCAGTGGTGGTCGTCTTTCAGCCTTTCTTACCTTGGCCATGTCTCTGAGTATTGCACACCTTGTGCTTTTGGGCACTCCAGTGATGTTGCAGCTCTGAAATATGGCCAAACTGGTGGCAAGTGGCATCGTGGCAGCTGCACGCTTGACTTTTCTCAGTTCATGGGCAGTTATTTTGCGCCTTCGTTTTTCCACACGCTTCTTGCGACCCTGTTGACTATTTTGAATGAAACGCTTGATTGTTCGATGATCACGCTTCAGAAGCTTTGCAATTTTAAGAGTGCTGCATCCCTCTGCAAGATATCTCACTATTTTTGACTTTTCTGAGCCTGTCAAGTCCTTCTTTTGACCCATTTTGCCAAAGGAAAGGAAGTTGCCTAATAATTATGCACACCTAATATAGGGTGTTGATGTCATTAGACCACACCCCTTCTCATTACAGAGATGCACATCACCTAATATGCTTAATTGGTAGTAGGCTTTCGAGCCTATACAGCTTGGAGTAAGACAACATGCATAAAGAGGATGATGTGGTCAAAATACTCATTTGCCTAATAATTCTGCACGCAGTGTACAGTCAGTATCTGATTGGTGGGGGTCCGACTGCTGGGACTCCTACCGATCATGAGAAAAGAGTCCCTGGAGTCCAAGGAGCAATAACTTCTTATGACGAGACAACCCCCTTTAAGAAAGATAAGTAAGAAACAACATATTTACATCTATGAGAGAGTGTAGTGAGCGTGCTCAGTCATGTGCAAAGTTTGCTGTGCGGGTACATCAGAAGGGAGGAGGAGCGGAGCTGTCCAAAGACTTGCTGTGATTATGTGTTATCTGCCTCCAGGTTTATAATAGAGAGATTCCCTTCCACTGAAATCCTGAGCTCTGATTATAATGAGATGACTGCTGATCCTTCCTGTTCAGGATCCTCATCACCTGGCCAGAGTGGAGCAGTTGCAAATAGTGTCTCTGGTTCTGGAGGACCCGTCCCGTATTACGCAGATAAATCATTGATGTGATTGGACAATGTGCAATACTTCATTCCTCCTGTGGTGGCGCTGCAGGGAAACTGAACGCTTTCTACCAGGTTTCTCCTCAGATTTACAGCTAATCGCCGAGGTTTGCAGCAGGGGAGACACTTTGTGACCAGCCTATTGCCAACAAGAGTGTATTGTCCAAAATGGAGAACCCCTTTAAATAGAGAAATCTGTGTGATGGTCCTCATTGGTTAACCCAGCATGTGCTAAGAACATCCGCTGTGCTCCGCATATTGCATGCTGCTTCCGCCATCTTGTGAACTGCACAGCTGGAAGGTTCATCAGGAGGAGGGATCTGTCGGCAGGTCAGGTCTCCTTATACTGCCCCAGTCATAAATTAATAGTACCCTGGTATTTTTACTATTTCCAGTTCTGTATGGTCCATCTGGTGCCCCAGCGGAAACGGCTCCTAAAATGTTAAACGCCGATTAACTCTGCTTGACTTTTCCCATGGTGCAGATTGAATCCAGCTATAGAGTCGGCACGTCAGGTGCCTCCTGTTGCTGATACATCTGTCTCCCAACGTCTCTGATTCTGAGACCACAGATACGAAATCTACTGAAGTGGGGGAATCTGTGACCAGTACTGGGATGCTTCTCCACCACTGCGATCTCTTGCTGCTCTTCTGCCTTTTAATGTGCTTCTGTGTGTTATAAGCAGCAAGGATCAACGCTACGTTGGGTCCTCGGGACACCGTCAAGGTTTTACCATGTGTTGCTGCTCTCCAGAAAGAGTGGTAAGACATGGGGCACCTCAAGGGACGATAAGGCAAGAGAGTCAGGGTCTTCAGCAACCAGTCTGCTTCTTTACTGGAGGAACTCAAGTGCAAAACAATACAGGGGATCCACTGAGTTGGCTTCTCCAGTCTCCTCCTGGGCACAAGAATGTTTCATACTGAGGAAAGGCCTGAATTAGCTTTCCTTCTCTCTCTCAGAAAGCTAATACCCTGGCCTGTGGCTCAGTCATCTGGCTAGCTTTCTGGTTAAAGGGCTGATGACCCAGGATCTGTGGCAATGGTCCATATCTGCAGACCAGCAGAGTCTCTTCTGCTCAGCACTCGTTCCTATTTGCAGACAACCAGGGGCTCTCCTTATATACAGTTTCCAGATGAGCTAAAAGCATCCAGTGGAAAGGGTGGAGTAGAGAAGCACAGGCTTAACAGAAACATTGTTACAATTTCTGTGTGTCATAGACTTGTATAGCGCTTCAATATAAGTATATGCAAGTCTATGGGAATGAATAAGCAGATTTTCCAGACACAAGCAAGCCTTCAGACATAAACAAATAGCTAAACCAGACAGTCAGTAGGTCAGTGTGTCTGTTTTTTTTCCTTCCAATAGTTTATGCATTAACCCTTTCCATGGTGCCATGCAGCTATTGTGTAATTACAGTACAGGACATATTACAATAAACATATAAATGCAGTTCAACAATATGAAACTGTATAAGTGCACACAACAGTATAAATCACAGTGCAAGTTAACCCTTCAAATTGCAATAAAGTAGGGAGTTGATGGCTTTGTATAGTAGCAATAAGGGCAAATGTCCACAAACGCCCACAGTCCAAAGTACCTTTGCTCCAGGGCACTACACCTTTTCTTTATTAACTTTTTTTGAGGCAGCTGTTATGCTTTACATCTGAATCTGGTTCTACTATTGACTTGCTTAGTCTGACATTTGCTGGGTGGGATTTTGATTTTTATGCTTTTTTCTTATCGTTTCGCAGCCTCTTTGCCAGGTTTAGTGATAGCTCTGTGCAGTTGTTTCCAGAGTCTTGAACCTTCGTCCATTGGTTTTGTTTGATTGCATCCTGGGACCTGTGGTTCCACAGTCTTATTGCTGTCTGCATTGTAGTTGTGTTCGTGGTGGGTTCAGCTTTCTGTTTGGGTTTTGTGATATTTCTTGCAGTTCACATTTATTACCAACATTCAAAGCTCCCCGCCTGTTGCCATCTCTTGTCAGTCCCATTACTGGACTCCATCTTCCTCATCCATGGACAGCCTCATCCAGTTTTTGGTCATCTGTCAGTTAGATTATTATACTGTATCTGTCAAGATAATATGCACTTTGTATAACTCCTCTGGTGACCATCAAGTTGTTACCTGTTTCTGCTCTTCACATGCATGTCATTGAGGTATCTGAGCACCAAGACCCATTGCTTGGGACTTGGGGAAAGCAACTGCTATTGATGAAGTCAAGTTCTTCAGTCTTGCAAACAACAGGCGTCGATACACTGCGCAGCTCTCTGCCACACATGCTTCCGCTATGTTCTCCTCCTTCTCTCTGCAAAACTCTTCTCCTTGGGAACCAGCGGTGCCTTCTACTGCATGGTACAAGGGGGATATGCTGATTAATGACTACAAGAAAAAGTATGTGAACCCTTCGGAATGATATGGATTTCTGCACAAATTGGTCATAAACTACTGCTTAAACTAATAACACACAAATAATTAAAGGGAATGTTACCATGTTTTTATGGAACACACCATGTAAACATTCACAGTGCAGGTGGAAAAAGTATGTGAACCCTTGGATTTAATAACTGGTTGAACCTCCTTTGGCAGCAATAACTTCCACCAAACGTCTCCTGTAGTTGCAGATCAGACGTGCACAACGGTCAGGAGTAATTCTTCACCATTCCTCTTTACAGAACTGTCTCAGTTCAGCAATATTCTTGGGATGTCTGGTGTGAATCGCTTTCTTGAGGTCATGCCACAGCATCTCAATCGGGTTGAGGTCAGGACTCTGACTGGGCCACTCCAGAAGGTGGATTTTCTTCTGTTTAAGCCATTCTGTTGTTGATTTACTTCTATGCTTTGGGTCGTTGTCCTGTTGCAACACCCATCTTCTGTTGAGCTTCAGCTGGTGGACAGATGGCCTTAAGTTCTACTGCAAAATGTCTTGATGAACTTGGGAATTCATTTTTCCTTCGATGATAGCAATCCGTCCAGGCCCTGACGCAGCAAAGCAGCCCCAAACCATGATGCCCCCACCACCATACTTCACAGTTGGGATGAGGTTTTGATGTTGGTGTGCTGTGCCTCTTTTTCTCCACACATAGTGTTGTGTGTTTCTTCCAAACAACTCCACTTTGGTTTCATCTGTCCACAGAATATTTTGCCAGTACTGCTGTGGAACATCCAGGTGCTCTTCTGCAAACTGTAAACGTGCAGCAATGTTTATTTTGGACAGCAGTGGCTTCCTCTGTTGTGTCCTCCCATGAAATCCATTCTTGTTTAGTGTTTTATGTATCGTAGATTCGCTAACAGGGATGTTAGCATATGCCAGAGACTTTTGTAAGTCTTTAGCTGACACTCTAGGATTCTTCTTCACCTCATTGAGCAGTCTGTGCTGTGCTCTTGCAATCATCTTAATAGGACGGCCACTCCTAGGGAGAGAAGCAGCAGTGCTGAACTTTCTCCATTTATAGACAATTTGTCTTACCGTGGACTGATGAACAGCAAGGCTTTTGGAGATACTTTTATAACCCTTTCCAGCTTTATGCAAGTCAACAATTCTTAATCGTAGGTCTTCTGAGAGCTCTTTTGTGCGAGGCATCATCCACATCAGGCAATGCTTCTTGTGAAAAGCAAACCCAGAACTGGTGTGTGTTTTTTATAGGGCAGGACAGCTGTAACCAACACCTCCAATCTCATCTCATTGATTGGACTCCAGTTGGCTGACACCTCACTCCAATTAGCTCTTGGAGAAGTCATTAGTCTAGGGGTTCACATACTTTCTCCACCTGCACTGTGAATGTTTACATGGTGTGTTCAATAAAAACATGGTAACATTTAACTCTTTGTGTGTTATTAGTTTAAGCCGACTGTGATTGTCTATTGTTGTGACTTAGATGAAGATCAGATCACATTTTATGACCAATTTGTGCAGAAATACATATCATTCCAAGGGGTTCACATACTTTTTTCTTGCAACTGTATATACCCAGCCAGTACAGGTGAAACTTTTTGCAGTAGAAGCTCCTATGGGCAGCAGTCTCCTCTATATCTTGCTACTGTTGTATTTTGCACTTATTTGCATTCTGTTTTTATCCATTTTGTAGTTCGTTGTTCGTTACCAAAATAAAAATTAAAAAACAATCAATGCTAAATCAGAGAGGTTCACGGGAAAGTCTGAATGATTTTTTTTTAGCAGTGACATAAATGAAGGTTTGTAAGCGGCCCAGATTTCCCTGGAAACAATCTAAATGAAAAAATAACATTATTGAAACATCAGCAAATAAAATCTATTGAAAACCTGCGCAAGCAAATAAATAATGCATTTTGCGGACGGCCACTAGAGGCCACTGTTGTCTCACCGAGCCTGCACGTCTATGGCTCACCGACGGGCAGCATTCAGCAGCTCCGGTGCAGTAAAACATTATTATATAGTTGACTTTGGCATAGTACATTTCTACCGTAGAAATGATGGCTTACCACATAACGCGGTCTCACTCAAGCTGCTACCTTCTGGAAACGTTCCTGGTACAAGGTCTATTGCTTTTTCTAGCATCCAAAGGGTTTTTATCTTGCTTTCCAAGCAACGCACAATAAGAAGCAAACTAAGCTCGCGCCATATGATGAGCAAAAATAAATTATAATTCACTGCATGCAGGAACAGCATCACTCTGGTCTACCTGTCCACTTGGATGAAGAAGAGCTGCAATACCCGATGTGACCCAAGGTAAGTAGTGGCGCTGTTTATGGAGGAACCCCTCCTAACTTCTTCTCCTTATTCCCTGCAGTCATACCCTTTCCTTCTCTTTTCAAGGGATATTCACACATGGCAGATTCGTTGCAGGCATTTCTGCAAGTGAAAATCAATCCCATCCCTGTGAGTGAGGCTGATTTGGATTTCTGCACGCCCTATCTTTTGATAAGGACAGTGGCAGAAATCTCTGGGCAATCCTTTCAATAAATGACTTATTTCTGGCTGCATGCAGCCACCAATAGGGGGAGCTAGCTGCACATGGATACAAATTGAACTCAATGGGATTTGTATAAATCTGTGAGCTCCCCCTTGTGGCAGCTGCAGGCAGTTGCCATCAGTCCAATCTTCAGCCGCAAAGCAGTCGTGCACCACCACTGCAGACCATCAGTCCCTCTTCTTACAGGTAATAACAGCCATAATTATAAACTGTTTAATATTTGCAACATTTCACATTTTTTCCTGCCCTGGTCTTGATGCGTTCCGCTTCTGCAGACTCAGCCGTAAAGGTTTTAGCCGTTTGCATTGCACCTGACATCTCTACACCTCGGATCCTCTGCCCGCGCGGCTATTGAATTATAGGTGATGGCGATATTGATTCTGCGCTGTCAGATGTTGTGTTACTATTAACCTTGTCTCTTCCCGAACACGTCGATGCGATGCACGCTGCGCGATCAGTGAATTTCACGCTACGTTCTGCGTTCTTCATTTTAGATTCGGAACCAGTGTCGGGAAAAAAATGTATTTGTCTTAAAGGGGAATCGGAGAAGGCTGGCCCACAGGGAAACAGGTGAATCCACCAGTGGGCCCCTGAGCAAGATGGGCCCCTAGCCTCCCCACCTCCTGCACAGTAGACTGACTAACTTCTCAAAGTTGTTGAAGGAACCCCAATCTTCAATCACCTTGTAGCGTTTTTTTCCTTGCCTGGCACCGTGTAAGCAGAACTTTACTGGTGGGCCCCCGGCCACACTGAATGGGGGTAAAAAACCGAGATCCCCAATGTAGGTCCCTCAATCACCAGAGTACCCCGTTATAGGGTATCGCTTATTAATGGGGTTGTGCCACACATTTTTCAAACCAGCACCTGGATCTGAATACTTTTGTGATTGCATGTCATTAAAAATGTAGTACAGCCACTGAGCTATTCAATAAAATGTAATAGTATAGCGCCACCTGCTGTTTGGTCTTTTCCTTAGTTCTTGTCCACCTTGCTGAGGTGGTCGCACTCGCTCAGTTTAAATATTCAACTGCCACCAGCAAGAAGATGTGGCAGTTATGGGGAAAAAGCTACAGCAGAAAGGACATGCCTCCTGAGCTGTGATAGGGAGAGAGATGCAGCTGACAGGACATACCCTCTGACCTGCAGCTGAAAGGACATACCCTCTGACCTGCAGCTGACAGGACATACCCTCTGACCTGCAGCTGAAAGGACATACCCTCTGACCTGCAGCTGAAAGGACATACCCTCTGACCTGCAGCTGAAAGGACATACCCTCTGACCTGCGGCTGACAGGACATACCCTCTGACCTGCAGCTGAAAGGACATACCCTCTGACCTGCAGCTGAAAGGACATACCCTCTGAGCTGCAGCTGAAAGGACATACCCTCCGAGCTGCAGCTGAAAGGACATACCCCCCGAGCTGCAGCTGAAAGGACATACCCCCCGAGCTGCAGCTGAAAGGACATACAATCCGAGCTGCAGCTGAAAGGACATACCCTCCGAGCTGCAGCTGAAAGGACATACCCTCTGACCTGCAGCTGAAAAGACATACCCTCTAACCTGCAGCTGAAAGGACATACCCTCTGACCTGCAGCCGAAAGGACATACCCTCCGACCTGCAGCCGAAAGGACATACCCTCCGAGCTGCAGCTGATAGGACATACCCTCTGAGCTGCAGCTGAAAGGACATACCCTCTGACCTGCAGCTGAAAGGACATACCCTCCGAGCTGCCAGCCTGAGGCCATGTGAGGTGCAGGGCTGGTTCTAGCTTTATTAGAGATTGTCATGTACTAGATGATGTCTGATTTTCATTTTTTTACATTAATCCTGGCCTAATTTTTCTCAGATTCCCTGTGGATTTAGCACACCTTTGCTGAAAAATCAGCCGTGGAAAATATCAACTGTGCCTGAACCCGTTTCATATTATTCATTGTGAGACACAGGAGTAATGCTGTGCGTGCAGATCCACAAAAAACACTGTATAACCACCAACAAAGACATGAGGAGGTACATTATGTGTCCATGGCAGTCTACTACACATCTGTACAACGGGGATCTGTAATTCAACTGTATGCATAAACTTAAAGGGCAACTGTCAGCAGGATCAACTCTAACATACCTGGCCCACTGTCTGGTAAGGTCACTCCTGCTGATTAAAATGATACCTGTCTTGTGAAAATTGGTTTTGGCGTTCCAGAGAAAAGTAGACTTTTATTCTTTATCCAAAGGAGGGCTTCAGTGCGCCAAGGGGCGGAGCTTATCCCCTCAGTGCATCTCAGCTTTCCAGTGCTGGCCACGCCCCTCAGTGGACTAAAAATAATAGTCTTTTTTCTCTGGAATGCCACAACCGATTTTCACAAGACAGGTATCATTTTAATCAGCAGGATCAACCCCATCCGGCAGTATATCTGGTGTATTAGGGTCGATCCTGCTGACAGGTGCTCCTCCCAAGCTTTATCCACTGTGCAATTTTTAAAAATGCTTTTTTCACCAGTCTATTGTAATTTGATGTTGATAGGACTGGATGCATTTCGCTATAACAGTTTCCCGATACGTTTATTTTTTAATCATTCTTAATCCAGGCAAGAAGGCGACCTGCATGATACAGTGCAGCACAACCGCATCTCATAAAAACCTCATTATTCGCTTGTTCTTGACAAGTTGTGCTCTTATCACACAGGCTGCACACCAGGCAATTAGGACCACGTAACACCGCGAAGTCAGTCGCTGCCGGAGATTTTTGTGGTGCAGCTCGTGATTGACATCTCTGACTGTCACATTACAATAACCAAGCATCACATGGGAATTATCTCACTGGATTTAAAAACATTCAAAAATACCCCAGAAGTGACCTCTGCAGCCAATCACTGCTGGTATACGTTCTTGTACCATATACTGGTAAGACCAGTGATTGGCTGTAATGGTCACCACACCAAACCAGTGCACAAGGAGGAACAGCCCAGGGGGGAAGGGGGGGGGGGGGGTTGGGGGGGGGGGAGGCTCATTTTATAACATTCTGTGGCTTTTGGCAAGTTGTTAATTAACTCTGAAAAGTCCTTTTAGCTTTCCTTTCCCATTATCTATCAATCATCTATCTATTATCTATTTATCTATCTATCTATCAATCATCTATCTATTATCTATTTATCTATCTATCTATCTATCTATCTCTCTATCATCTATCTATGTGCTACCTGTCATTGTAATCCTGACTGTGATGACAGTGGGATGACTGCTGAGAAATTATCTTTCTTTCTTTCCTTTCCCATTATCTATCTATCTATCTATCTATCTATCTATCTATCTATCTATCATCTATCTATGTGCTACCTGTCATTGTAATCCTGACTGTGATGACAGTGGGATGACTGCTGAGAAATTATCTTTCTTTCTTTCCTCTCCCATTATCTATCTATCTATCTGCTACATTGTAATCCTGACTGTGATGACAGTGGGATGACTGCTGAGAAATGATCTCTACAGAACGGGAAGTGGCAGCCAATTATGATGCTCATTGTTCATTGTGCAGGTAGGGGGAGTGTCATCTCCTGTGGTGAATGGTGCGCCCTGTGTTATCTATATATAAAAATAATAATAAGAATAATAATAATAATAATAATAATCTTTATTTATATACATTACCTGTCATTGAAATCCTGCCTGTAATGATAATAAGATGACTGCTAAGAAGTGATCTCTACAGAACAGAAACTATCAGCCTATGATAAGGCTCAGTGTTCATTGTTCAGCGAGGGAGAGGAGGTAAACTGTGGGATGGTGAATGGTGCATTCTGTGTTATATATACATATATACATCGGTGAGCTTGTTATGAGGATCAGTGAAAACTGTAGGATTTTTTTTTTTCATTTACAGTGAAACACAATTGTTATCTTATACCAAAAATTCAAAAAAAAAAATCTGTTTAACCAATAAGTCCTTCTCTGTCGACACATTCCCTATTGTTCTCCAGAGCTCCATCTAGTGGTGGACATCTTTAGTGCAGCCATTTACATTGTGCCCTTAATGTGTCAGGTCACAGAAAAAGCATGATGCTGTCTAATAGTACATAGCAATGACACGTCTGGGGTATATGTGTGTAAAATATCACCGTCATCCCTTGTTAAACCAATCTCCTATAGACAGTAGACCATTTCAAAGCCTCTGCACCCAGGACAACCATTAGAGCTGCTGAGTAGCTTGATGTGCATGAAAATGATAGCGCGGCGCGGCAGTCTTCCTGGGCTTTCCATTATACGTAAAAAGTTGATGTCTGGAACACTGTCTATGTTCTGGCCATTTGTCAGGGCCGACTAGATCAATAATAACACACGGCAGATGGTTTCACAGCTTCTTAGAATAGTAATTTACCCCTGGCCAACAAAAGCAAATCACACAATGGATCAGGGAAGTTTAGTCATGGCGTATGAAGAGAATGCCGCTGAACTGCAATACCAGACATAACCCGTGGCGTGGTGATATCCTGGTGATGTCATGCTGATATACATGTTCCCTGATATCATGACATCACACGTTTGAAAATGATCAGGTTATAATATTCAGGTAAGTGCCTTTCAGCCTCCACCATTTAGGATTCTACTCCCCCATTTATACTCTATACCTCTTCTCTGCAAAGTCATTTTAAATGTATGCTGTGGTAACAATTATGGCATCATTTGGGTACTGTACAGACAATATATAGCTAAATAATGGGGGCATTAAAGATTCAGCCCTGCATAAACATAAGTGTCCACCTTTACCATTCCGCAAACTCCAATTCAACTCCTTATTTTAACAAAGCTCTGGACAGGCTGCAGTTCTCAACTCAACCACCAGGTGGCTGCACATGGACACATATAGCGTAAACATCTCCCAAAAGACTATTGCTAAATCGTATGTTTTTTCAAAGCTGGTCATCTCATATCACACGTCTCAGAATATGGCGAACCAAGAGGAGAGGGACGGCCATATCTGTACTGTATACTGCATACACTAAATTGGGAATCCTAATAATTGCCTCCATAAAACAGAATTAAACACAACAAATTCCAAACTAATTTACAATCTAGAAACACAAAAGTGATGCCCCTTTGGACTACTACTACCATCATCATCATTTTACCAATTACAATTGGTAGAAGTTTGATCTTTCTTTATAAGTAACGCTATGATCTTTTATATTTAAAGTGGATGACCATTCAACCAAATTTTTGTCAAAAGGTGGGTTTAAAAATAAAAAATATAAAGAAGGCATACTCCCCTCACCAATCCCCACTGCTCCCATTCCAGCATTTACTGCATCCCCAGCATTCCAACATTTCCTAAACTCTAGCATTTAATGGGCGCAGGATTGACCTGCCTCAGTCAGTGATTGGATAAGTGGGAATTTCCAGCCATTTGTTGGGTGTTGAGACGTGACCAGGAAGTGGAGACCAGAGGGGACTCAAGAAATTCTGGAACAGGAGCAGCAGGGATTGGCGAGTATCGCATGTTATATCTGAGGCCTGTCCCAATGTTTTTCTCCACTGGATAAGCCTTTAAGATATTTTTTTTTCTATAGATACCAATAATTTCCTGTGTATCAAGGTTATTTTAATTGGTTCTTTCCTTTTCCTTGTAATGTAGTGAGCCCTGTGTTCAAGTACAGACTGTATATATATATATATATATATATATATATATATAATATGTGGGGATTCGCTCTGGTAGTTAGGATTAGCGGGTGCAGCACAGAGGCAAAGTACAAGTTCTTGGTTCAAAATATCAGTTGGAAGTTCGTCCATAGGCAGGAGTTAAGTGGCCTGTTCGCCCACACAGGGGTCTGAGCGCTCCGGCCCGGGTCAAGCTGCAGATCCCAACACAGCCCTCAGATCCCAGCACACAGACCTCCTGAGCGCCACTGTCAGACGGAAGTAATCCTCTCCACTTGGCAGTGCTGGCTGATTTCTATGCCTGGCAAAACCCGGCCTGGAACATGGGGAGTAGTCACCCACCCAGCACTTTGACTACTCCCAGTAAGAGCCGTCCTGGATCAGCTATTACAGCCATACTAAGTATGAAGGTGTCAAACAGCAACTGCTGTTGACACATAAAACCGTCTCTTACTCCACCGAGGCCAGGAACCTCAGTGACACGTACCTATCATCCACGATGATTCCTTGTACCTTCTTACATACCTCCCCCCTTTGAAATCCTGAGGTGGTGAACACATGCCAAAAAGTATACCCGGGACAGGGCATCCGCGTTTCCCTGCAACCGGCCTGCCCTGTGTTCTACGGAGAACTTAAAGTTTTGTAAGAACAGGAACCACCTGGTTACTCGGGCATTTCTCTCTTTGGCCTGGCTCATCCACTTAAGAAGGGAGTGGTCAGTCACCAGGCGGAATGTTCTCCCCAACAAATAATAGTGGAGAGACTTGAGTGCCCACTTGATAGCCAGGCACTCTCTCTCCACTATACTGTACCTGGTCTTGGCTGGGGTGAGCTTAGGAAGACAACGGGATGCTCCTTCCGTTGACTTCCTGAGACAATACAGCATCGAGGCCTACTTCAGAGGTGTCCTTCTGTACTATGAATTCCCACTTAAAGTCGGGCGTCACCAAAACCGGGGACCCACCAAGGGCCAACTTCAAAGCGGAGAAAGCCTCTCCTGCCCGGTCATTCCAGTGCACCATCACTGACTTGCGTCCCTTCAATAACCCTGTCAATGGCGCGGCTACAGTAGCAAAGTGGGGAATAAATCTCATGTAATAGCTTATCATTCCTAGGAATGACTTTACTTGTTTACTGGTGGCTTGTCGGGGCCAATTTCTTATCACCTCTATTTTCTTTACTTGGGGTTTGATGACTCCGTGCCCAATGACATACCCCAGGTATTTTGTCTCCTCTAACCCTATCACGCATTTATTTGGGTTAGCGGTTAGTCCAGCTTTTCGAAGGGAGTCCACTACAGCCTGCACTTTGGGCAGGTGACTTTCCCAGTCGGTACTGTGGATGACCGCATCGTCCAGGTAATCCGAAGCGTACCGGCGATGTGGACGCAGCACAATGTTCATTTGCCTTTAGAAAGTGGTGGGGGCGCCATGTAGACCAAAGGGTAACACCTTATACTGGTATAGTCCCTCCGGTGTGATGAAGGCCGTTTTCTCTTTGGCAGCCACCATTAAGGGCACCTGCCAGTACCCTTTGGTGAGGTCCAAAACAGAAAAATACCGGGCTTGTCCTAACCTCTCAATCAGCTCGTCTACCTGGGGCATGGGATACGCATCGAACTTGGAGATTTCATTTAGTTTCCGGAAATCGTTACAGAATCGTAACGACCCATCCGGCTTTGGTATTAAGACTATCGGACTGGCCCACTCACTTTTGGACTCCTCAATGACGTCTAGTTGCAGCATTAGTTGTACTTCCTCAGAGATGGCCTGTCGCCGAGCCTCAGGTACCCAGTATGGTTTCAACCGGATTTTAGCCCGAGGCTTAGTGACAATGTTATGCTGAATTATGGAAGTGCGTCCAGGGATGTCTGAGAACACATCTGTGTTCCGACTAATGAACTCCCTGGCCTCCTGAGTCTGTTTAGAGGAGAGACTGTCAGCAATCTTCACTGTGGCAACCGCTTCCTTTACATCAGACAGAGGGGCCGATACCTCTCCTCCTAGAAAACTTGGCCGCGGGCTGTCATCAGTACTGGTCTCCCTATCTTTCCAAGGTTTGAGAAAATTCACATGGTACAACTGCTCCGGCTTCCGCCGCCCTTGCTGGTGTACCTTGTAGTTTACTTCTCCAACCTTTTCGAGTACCTCGTAGGGTCCCTGCCACCTAGCCAGGAACTTACTGTCCACGGTCGGCACCAGAACCAAAACCCAATCTCTCGGGTTAAAGATCTGGACCCGAGCCTGCCGATTATACACCGACTTTGAGCTCGCTGAGCTGCCTCTATATGTTCCTTTACCAGCAGCAATGGTTTTCATAAGTTCCTATTCAATAACGCTTTTATATGGTGCGGGTTGTTGCTCCCACGCCTCTTTGGCTATATCCAACAGACCACGTTGATGTCTGCCATCATAGGCGTGCGCACGGGGTGTGTCGGGTGTGCCTGGGCACACCCTAATCAAGCCGACTTGAGGTTTACAATGTGCGGCACTGCAGGCAGCAGAGCAATACCGCTGAGGCCTGAAATCTCCAATAACAGAGCTCTGTACATTACAGAGCTCTGTTATAAGGGAGGAGGCTGCTGATTGGCCAGTATCAGCTGGCTGCCCTGCCATTGGCTGATCCTCTCACACCCCCTCCTCACAGCAGCAGTAGCTTCCTTTTCAGTTGTTATGAAGACAGGAAGCGCGCCGCCCCTGCTGCTGCTGATGAAGGGCCAGGGTCAGCAGAGGGAGGGAGCCATCCCCATGTGCCCAGGTGAAGTGTCCTGCAGGCTGGGTGGGAGCTCCATGTGGAGCTTTATGAATTGAAAAACGAATAGCCAAGACAGAGGCTAAAAAAAACCTGCTTCTGACCCTTATGTTAAAACATAACTTTTATTTGATGGAAAAAAAATCATTTTAAAAAGCTGCTGTTTCTCTAGATGACATTATAGTAGTGGTAATAGAGTCTCAGGGGTCTATAAAAGCAGCTACACTATTTTTACAGACCTTTGAGACTCTATTAACACTACTATCAACATAAGGTCATCTAGAGAAAAAGCAGTTTTTTTTAATTCTTTTTTTCCGTTTAGGTGTTAGAGCAATCTAATGAAAGTTATGTTTTAACACCTAAAGGAAATTTTTTTTTTAAAACCTACTGTTTCTTTAGATGACCTTATGTTGATAGTAGTGTTCATAGAGTCTCAAAGGTTTGCAAAAATAGTGTAGCTGCTTTTATAGACCCTTGAGACTCTATTTCCACTACTATCAACATAATGTCATCTAGGTATTAGAGCAATCAAATGAAAGTTATGTTTTAACATAAGGGTCAGAAACAGGGTTTTGTTTAGCCTCTTGGTTATTAGTTTTTCTATGTAAGTTCTCTGGATCAATGAGATTTTTTCCCCCGTATGGTTTATATATGGAGAGCAATGTCCAGTGATAACAGAGAGGACTATACTGTATATTGTACGGGATGGTGCAGGGGTTATACTGTATATTGTACGGGATGGTGCAGGGGTTATACTGTATATTGTACGGGATGGTGCAGGGGTTATACTGTATATTGTACGGGATGGTGCAGGGGTTATACTGTATATTGTACGGGATGGTGCAGGGGTTATACTGTATATTGTACGGGATGGTGCAGAGGTTATACTGTATATTGTACGGGATGGTGCAGGGGTTATACTGTATATTGTACGGGATGGTGCAGGGGTTATACTGTATATTGTACGGGATGGTGCAGGGGTTATACTGTATATTGTACGGGATGGTGCAGGGGTTATACTGTATATTGTACGGGATGGTGCAGAGGTTATACTGTATATTGTACGGGATGGTGCAGGGGTTATACTGTATATTGTACGGGATGGTGCAGGGGTTATACTGTATATTGTACAGGATGGTGCAGGGGTTATACTGTATATTGTACAGGATGGTGCAGGGGTTATACTGTATATTGTACGGGATGGTGCAGGGGTTATACTGTATATTGTACGGGATGGTGCAGGGGTTATACTGTATATTGTACGGGATGGTGCAGGGGTTATACTGTATATTGTACGGTATGGTGCAGGGGTTATACTGTATATTGTACGGGATGGTGCAGGGGTTATACTGTATTGTACGGGATGGCGCAGTGGTTTTTATGCTCTTTGATGTGACAATTTTTTTAGGTTTTCCTATCGCCCACCTTTGATGGCGCTGTGCCCAGCTCTGAGCCGATCCCGCTCAGCAGCTGCCAAGGCTTAGAGGAAACACCCCCGTGCTGCATTTTTTCGCCCCATAAGATGCATTTTTTGGGGGGGGAAATGCCCCTGCGTCTTATGGGGTGAATACTAATCAAGTTATTAGTACCAGAGGGCCAGGAAGCGCTATACTCACCTCTTCCTGGTCCTCATGCACTCCACTGTGAAGGCTGCGCACAGTGTGAGGCCGCGCTGTGACCTCACAGCATACTGTACAAGAGGATTACCGAGCGCGAGCGGTGAGGATCGGCAGCATCCGGAGCAGGAAAGTGTTTTTTTTATTTTATTTTATATGGGGCATGGGGGATTGATATGAGGCACTGGGGCTCTTATCTGAGGTCTGATTGGGGGTCATTCACATTAGGGTCTGATCTGAGGTCTTATTGGGGTCTTATTGACATTGGGGGTCTGATTGGTGGTCTGACCTGAGGTGTAATGAATTTTTTTTTTCTTATTGTCCCTCTCTAAAACCTAGGTGCGTCACCTTATGGGCCAGAGCGTCTTATAGGGCGAAAAATACGGTAAGTTTAAAAATGATTTCTTCTCCCTTCATTATATTGATAGTGCAGGTCTGTATGTATACAGAGTGTATTTGTGTATATATATGTGTGTGTATATAATATATATATATATATATATATATATATATATACACACAGGTGCGTGCGCTGCGTCTGTGTTTGTGCTTTAGGGTGCACACCCTAATGCAATAGGCTGCGCACGCCTACAGTATGTCTGCCATATAGAAGTTGGAAGGGCGAGAACTGGGTAGAGGCTTGGGGCACTTCTCGCACTGCAAACATAAGATAGGGCAGAAGGAGGTCCCAGTCCTTCCCATCCTTAGACACTACTCGTTTTAACATAGTTTTTAACGTTTGATTAAAACTTTCTACTAGGCCATTAGTTTGCGGGTGATTGACGGACGTCCGTATCTGCTTGATGTTCAGCAACTTACAGAGTTCCCGCATGACCTTGGACATAAAAGAGTCCCCTGGTCAGTCAGAACCTCTTTACATAGCCCCACTCTGGAGAACATCTCCATTAACTCCTTTGCTATGAGTTTGGCCAATGAATGTTGCAGTTGCACCGCCTCCGGGTACCGAGTGGCGTAGTCTAGGACTACCAAGATGTGTTGGTGTCCTCTAGCGGACTTCAGTACTGGTCCTAAGAGATCCATAGCGATTCTTTCAAATGGAGTCTTGATAATCGTGAGAGGCACTAAGGGACTGCGGAACAGGTGCTGGGGACTAGTTTTTCCGCAGGTCGGTCAAGACTTACAAAAGTCATCCACCTCTCTAAACACACTGGGCCAGTAAAACCATTGTAGTATCTGCTCCTGTGTCTTCTGCAGTCCCAGATGACCCCCGAGAACATGTTGGTGGGCTAACTTTAACACAAGTTTTCGATAAGCCCGGGGTACCACCAACTGTTCAATGGGTTCACCCTGCAGCTGGTTTACCCGATATAGCATATTCTGGTTGACTACAAAATGGGGAAACATCGACTCGGTCCCAGGCTGTTGGGGTACCCCATCAACTATTACCACATTCTCCCAAGCCCGAGATAGGGTTGGGTCTCGGCTTTGGGCTGTACCCAAATTCTCCCCGGAGACATTGAGGTCTGCCAACTCAGGTCCGGGTGGCAATTCCCCCACGTCTCCCATCATTACCCTACGCAGGGTTGTCTCCCCCTCTTCCACCGAGGTGGCAGTCACCCCTACTGGTGGCCCTTCGGGCCTCAGGTTCCCAGGGTTCTGGCTGTTCTCCTGAACAAGGTCAATCTCCTGGGCTCCCTTCTGACTCAGGGGTACTAGTCACTCTCACAACCCGCCATAGGGCCAGGAAACCCGGATAGTCTCTCCCTATTATGAGTTCATAGTGCAAGTTTGCGGCGACTGCCACTTCGTGGGTCCACCTGCCGGCTACTGTGGTTTGAGTCACCAGCGCTGTGGGGTAGTCTATTAAGTCTCTGTGAATGCACATCACCCCAACTTCCCGGCCAGTATACTCAGCGGACCACACCAGGGTAGCCCTTACTAGGGTCACCAAGCTCCCTGAGTCCAGCAGCGCATCAGCTTGAGTGTCTCCCACTTCCACCTGGCACAAGTGGTCTAGAGTCTCCGGGGTACCTGTGGCACACAGTTTCATAGCATACAGTGACTGACAGTAACCACAATTAGTGTCCATGGGCTCAACCCGATGGGGACACTCAGCCCTTATATGGCCAGGTTCCTGACACCGCCAGCAGATCACCTGGGTCCTGCCCATAGTGGGAACCTCCCAGGTGGGTTTCACCAGCTCATACCATTAGGCCTGGTGTGGGGAGTTCTGGGGTTTACCTGCCCCCCTCCAAAAAGAACGCCCCTTAAGATTCTTAGTGGCTTCATAGCTTTTCACCAGGTCCACCATTTCCAGGGCATTTCCAGGAGACACCTGGCCGATCCAGAGCTGGAGAGGGGGTGGCAGTGCCCTCCAGAATATGTCAGCCACATGTCTATCCAGCATAGCCATGGGACTCAGCACATCAGGCTGTAGTCACTTTTGCAAAAGGTGGAGTAAGTCATAATACTGAGGTCTCGCGGGCTCAGCCGGGTTAAAAGGTGGAGTAAGTCCTAATACTGAGGTCTCGCGGGCTCAACCGGCTTAAAAGGTGGAGTAAGTGGGGCGTGGCCTGTGAGTGCATGGAGTAAGACGCACCGTTCACTGCTCCTGCTAGAATCCTGTTCATTTATACTGGAAGCGCACTCAAACTACCTGAAAATACTTTACCTGGTGAGAGGAAGGTGTCCGGTGACTGTGGTGTTGAAATCGGGAGCCTGGAAATGCCGAGGAAATCGTCCAAATTGGCAAAACAAGACCGCCTGGAGAAGGGTCAAGATGGCGCCGAGGGCGGAGAGGTGTCGGCGCTGCAGAAGATGGTGAGCCAGAGCGCGGCAGCTAAACTCAGCAAATATGCCAGACTGGATGGTGGAGTGGGCGATTCGGCTAGCGATAAAGGGACTGACATACCTACCTCCTCTGATCAGGAGGACGGATCCATGGATGGCGACGATCCGGTTTCGGCCGGTCAGCCGGTACTCAAATCTGCAGCCCCTGCAAAAGTTTCAGTAGGCCCGTGGGCTGATTCTGCAAGTGAGCCCACATTGAAAGATATAATGGCTGCTGTGGCAAGCTGCAACAGTACCCTTAAAGTGCTCCCAGTACAAGTTGGCAGCCTGCGATCAGATGTGTCCATAATCAGGCACGACCTGCACAAGATCTCTGAGCGTACTTCTGATTTGGAAAAGAGGGTGTCCTCACTGGAAGACGTTATTCAACCTCTGCAAATGGCGTCTAAAACGAATGGGAAAGATATAGCTGTCTTATACGCCAAAGCGGATGATTTAGAGAACAGATCGCGGAGAAATAATCTGCGAATTGTTGGAATGCCAGAAAAAACAGAAGGGGCCAATGCTACAGAGTTTGTGGAGAAATGGTTGCACCAGTTATTCCATGAGAAGGGCCTATCTTCCCTGTACGCGGTTGAGCGGGCGCACAGAGTCCCTTCGCGGCCGCTCCCGCCAGGCAGGCCTCCTCGCCCCATACTGGCGAAGATTTTACATTTTAAAGATCGGGACACTATCCTACGCCAGTCAAGGGACAATGATGAGATTGTCATGAATGGGGTCAGAGTGTCCATTTTTCCGGATTATTCCAATGAGGTGCAGCGGAGGAGGAGCAGATTTATAGATATAAAGAAAAGGCTCAGAGCGCTACAAGTTCCGTACGCCATGTTGTTCCCGGCCAGATTGCGAGTGGTGGCATTGGGATCCACCAGATTCTTTGAGGACCCTGATGAAGCGACACAGTGGCTGGACGTCCACGAGAGGCAATTGAGAAGTGGGGCCCTGGACACTTGAAGGAAACAGTTTGCAGTTTGTGCTCACTTTATATGCATAGGACTGCACCCTAATGTCACTTTAACGTTACTCCAGTTATAAAGTGTATTGAGTGTTGCTACCACACGGTAGATCCTGATGCAGGAGTAGGAAGTTGGGATAAGAAATGTATGTCCCAGTTGTGGAGAGGATTCTCTACCGGAGGGAGATTGTTGGAATCAGGAATGATTTTTGTTCAGCATTGGGCATGGTGCTTACAGATTGCCCTGCGTTAGAATTGGATGTTGGGGGGGGGGGGGGGGGGGGGGAAATTGTTCAAAGTAGCCTGATTACTGGGGAGGGGGAGGGATGGAGATGGGTCAGAGATGGGTGAGGGGCGTGAATTATGAGAGAGTGACATCCGTATGGGGTGTGAGATTCAAACATGATGTAATCTTTCATCATGACACAGGTGATTAAAGTGTTGAGCAGGAATGTGAGGGGAATGGCTGATGCACGGAAACGACAATGTATATTTCAATATTTGGGTCGGTTTCAGCCGGCTATCTGCTGCCTGCAGGAAACGCATTTGTCCAATGATAATGTGCAGTGGCTGAACAAGAACTGGGTAGGACACGTGGTAGATGCAATCCATTCCTCTCACTCCAGGGGCGTAAGTGTGATTGTGCATAAAAGTATAAGGTATGAACATCTGAAGCAATGTGTGGATGCCGAGGGTAGGTATGTGTGTGTAGTGTGCAAGATAGATGGGATCCAGGTGGTGTTGGTGTCAGTGTATGTGCCTCCACCTTTTGCTTCCCCTGTAATAAGGGATATTATGACCTTTGTGGCGGACTTCCCTGGACTGCCGTGGCTGCTAGTGGGGGACTTCAATTGTACATTGAATGACTCCATAGATAGATGTCGGGTAGAAGGTGCCAGTGGATCACCGGGGAGTGTGGCTCTAAAGAATATTATGAGGGAAACTGGTTTACTTGATGCTTGGAGGCTGCGTAACCCGGATAAGCGGGTGTTTTCATGTAGATCTGCTACGCATCATTCACTATCACGCATAGATCTGGCTTTGGTCAATGATGTTATGCTGCCATTGATAAGAGATGTTATCTATCACCCTCGGTCGTTGTCTGACCATTCCTTGGTGCAGGTTGATTTGTGCCTGGGCGTGCTTAGGCAGGGACCGAGGTTGTGGAAATGTAACCCGCATTGGCTGAATGTACTGGGGGATCTGTCTGAGATTACTCTGGAGGTCAGGGAGTACTTTTCTATCAAGGGAGGGGCGGCTTCAATACACGGAGTCTGGGATGCCATGAAAGCGTTTTTGAGAGGGGTACTGATCAAAGAAATTAGTAAGCATAAATCGAAATCCAGAGAGGCAGACGTTAAAGCTCATGTACAAGTGACTGAGGCTGAAAGGGAGTTTGGTAGAATCCTCACCATGGATAATAGTGAGGCGCTGGAGGTAGCTCAGGAACAGCTGAGGTGTCACCTACTACAGGCTGCGGATAGGAAGCGTAGTTTTTACCGCCAAAGATCCTTTGAGGAGGGAGAGAAAGTTGGGCATCTGCTCTCAGTGGTTTCTCAGGCACAGAGGGGTTCTTCTTGTATACAAGAGCTAATGGATGGTAATGGGAATAGTAGCCAGGATACAAAAGGGATATGAGATATTCTAAAAGGTTTTTATGTCTCTCTCTATGCTTCCAAGGCGTCTAGCTCGGAGGAGGCCTTGTCCGCCTTTCTGGCTGAGGCTCAGCTATCAGTGTTATCAGAGGAGGATAGAGAGAGACTGGAAGAGCCGATCACGCTGGAGGAGTTGGAGGCAGCTCTTGGGGGGATGGCGAACGGTAAGGCGCCGGGGGCAGACGGCATACCAGTGGAGGTGTATAAAAAGTTGCAGGGGGTACTTCTTCCTGAATTACTTAAAGTCCTTGAATATTCTCTGGAGACGGGTTCGCTACCACATTCTATGCAGGAGGCTATCATTGTAGTTATTCCTAAGTCTGGGAAAGATCCCAAAGTTCCTGATTCCTATAGACCAATTTCGCTACTAACAGCAGATGTGAAGCTCCTGGCAAAGGTGTTGGCGAACAGGCTGTCCAGGGTAATACTTACTATAGTGCACCCGGATCAAACGGGCTTTATGCCTGGGAAATCGACTGCTATAAATATCCGCAGAGTATATGCCAGTCTGAACATTCCAGCAGATAATGGAGGAGATAGGGCCTTACTTGCGTTAGATGCCGCCAAGGCGTTCGACAGTGTTGAATGGAACTACCTATGGGAAACCTTGAGAGTTATGGGCTTTGGTGCTCGGTTCATTCAGTGGGTGAAGGTGTTGTATTCAAGCCCAAAGGCACGGATCAGAGCTAATGGGGGGCTGTCAGATAGCTTTTCTTTGACCAGAGGCACCAGACAGGGGTGCCCATTGTCACCCTTGTTGTTTGCGTTAGCAATTGAACCACTTGCAGCCCTTATCCGCCTGTCACCTCATATTGTGGGGTTTAGATATGGTGAGACGCAAAATAAAGTGGCAATGTATGCTGATGACACTATGTTATTCCTGGGTGACACTGGGGGCTCTCTGGATGCAGCCATGGCTTTAATAGATAGATTTGGTGGCTTCTCTGGGCTTCGGATAAATTGGCAGAAGTCTGCCTTGATGCCGGTAGACGGACAGGCACTCTCTGGTGCGCAGGCAGATAGTTTGATACCCTGGGTGGGCAAGTTTAAATATTTGGGGCTATATATAACACCTAGATTGCTGGATTTTGAAGAACTTAATTTAACTCCTTTGCTAAATACTTTTAGGCTGAAGGCAAGGACATGGGGTAGACTCTTTTTGTCGGTGGTGGGCAGAGTGAATCTCTTAAAAATGGTAATGATGCCTCAGTTACTATACATATTGAATAATGCCCCTGTATGGATCCCATTTGAGAGATTTAGGAAAATACATTCGATATTCAGAGATCTTATCTGGAAATATGGTCAAGCTAGGATTAAGCTGGAGACGCTGCAATATCCCAAGTCTGAAGGTGGCTTGGCTGTCCCTAACGCCTGGATTTATTTCTTAGCCTCTCAGTGTCAACATTTTAAGGGTTGGATGGAATTTCAGCTACCAGATGTGACGGGGAAGATACTGCAACACTGGTTGGGTAGTAGGGATCTTATGGGTATTCTGGAGGGTGCAGGGATGCATGGGGGGAGAGAGAAAGTAACGCTTATAGAGCTTATGAAAAAAGTGTGGACAAAGGTGAAATTGATCAGGGGTGTTGGTGGGGTAGGAGAGCTTTCCCCAATATGGAACAATAACTTGATGCCAGAGTTCATTTCTCTATCAGGAGTCCGAAATTAGGAATCCCATGGAGTAATGAGGATAGGTCAATTGATCGAGACTAATGTATTTAAATCATTTCAAGGCCTACAGCAGGAATTCAACATTCCTAAAGTGTGGTTCTATCAATATTTGCAACTGAGACACGCCTATGATGTCACGATGAGGAAGGGTTGCACTATAGCAAAAATGGATGTGGTCCATAAACTGGTTCTTCCAGCTGGAGGAAAGAGAGGTCTGATATCACAGGTGTATACTCTGCTTCTAGACAAATTTTTGATAGGATTCCCTCTTACAAGGATGAGGAAATGGGAAAAGGATCTGGGGGACATCCCTAAGGAACAGTGGGAAGATATATTGGAGGCAGTCCCGAGAGTGTCTGTAAGTGAACAGGGCAAGTTGTCACAACTATTTATCATCCACAGAGTCTACAAAACTCCAGTGTTTTTACGGAAAATCGGTGTTAGAACTGATGACAATTGTCCTAAATGCATGGTGGAAGGTGCCGATCTGTTTCATATGCTTTGGTCATGTCCAGTGTTAAGTAGTTTTTGGGATGAGGTGTTGACTTTGATTAATCGTAACCTGGAGTTGTTGGTGCAGAAGGACCCAAAGATATGTGTGCTGGGATATGTGAAGGAGATTGGTGGGGGAGAGGCTGTCAAGGAGGCTGTTGGGAGACTATTGTATGTGGCCAGGAAGTTGATTGCTTTTAGGTGGATCCAGGGGAGTCCGCCAACTGTGGAGGAATTTGTGAGAAAGGTGCATGATATGTTAACATTAGAGAAGGGAGTGTTTGTTAGGAGAGGTTGTCCTCAGAAGTTTGAGAAGTTGTGGAATGAATGGTTGTCTCACACTCATGTCGTAATAAAATAAGGTCTTGAGAATTCATGCTCAGATTTGTGGGGGGGGGGGGGCAGGTAGTTGGGGGAGGGGAGGGGGCTGTTGGGTCTAAACAGTCAAATAATTCTGCAACTGTTTTTCTTTTTTGGTATATATATTATGTACAATAATTGTTGGAGATGTACCAAGTATTTGGATATGTGATAATGTTTTATACAATTCTTTGTATATGGGTTGTGGAGGGGGTAAAAAAACTGAAAATTGTAGACACAAACTGTCTTGTAATTTGCCAATTTTATTTGAATAATAAAAACGATTTGATTGAAAAAAAAAAAAAGGTGGAGTAAGTCCTAATACTGAGGTCTCGCGGGGTCAGCCGGCTCAAACCCCCACTGATGTACCCGCTGGGCCCGGACCAACACATTTACCCCCAGTCTTGCCAAAATCTTACCCTATACCTTCGGGTAGTCGGCCGCTTGATCGTCCGGCAAGTCGAAATATACGTGCTGGGAGTGATGACCTCAGCCCACTGGTCTCAGGGCAGATTTTCCCTGGTGGCCACTTTCTCGTACACCAGGTAGGTTTTAATGTCATCTGTAGGTGTCATCTTAGGGATCGCTGCACGGACTGCTTTCAGGGCATTGTGGATGCTTAGGGTTGCTCCTGCTGTCTGCAAAGCCATCACGTGTTGTAGCAGCAACTGGTTGGTCTCTTGCTGCTGCTTATTAGCCTCCCGTTGGTGCAGGTTTGTCTCTCGCTGCTGTAGATTAGCTTCCACGAGGGCCTTCACAACCGCCTTCATTTTGTCGTGGGGTACGGGTTGTAATACCGCTGGTTTGATATACGACATACAACCGTGCCCCAGAATGCAAACCAAAATATTTCGGCGTTCACACCAGCCTCACTGCATTTGCACGCATCCTCCACCAAATGTGGGGATTCTCTCTGGTAGTTAGGATTAGCGGGTGCAGCACAGAGGCAAAGTACAAGTTCTTGGTTCAAAACATCAGTGTTTATTCACACGTGAAAGCAAAACAAAAACGCAAGTTGCTTGGTGATCGTTCACACACATTAAAAGTTCATATACAAAACAGTCATCTTTTCTGCTGGGTGTTACTTCACACCCTGTTGGAAGTTCTGCCTTGTCAAGTCCACAGTCTGTTCGTCCCCCCCAAAAGGGGTCTGAGCCCTCCATCCTGGCTCAAGCTGTGGATCCCAACACAGCCCTCAGATCATAGCACACAGACCTCCTGAGCACCACTGTCAGATGGAAGTAATCCTCTCCACCTGGCAGTACTGGCTGGTTTCTATTCCTGGCAAAACCAGACCTGGAACATGGGGAGTAGTCACCCACCCAGCACTTTGACTACTCCCAGTCGGAGCCATCCCGGATCAGCTATTACAGCCATACTAAGTATCAAAGTGTCAAACAGCAACTGCTGCTGACACTTAAAAACCGGCTCTTACTCCACTGAGGCCAGGAACCTTGGTGACACGTACCCATCATCCACGATGATTCCTTGTACCTTCTTACAATATATATATGTATTTTATCACTTCTTAGTAATCTTTTGTTACTCAGTTAAGCCTGGTTAAGCCTATCTTACTCCCCTATCTCAGACTTCACGGTAAAACATTTCCATAAATGCAAAATTTTAAATCTTCGTGAGCATCAGGATTTTATATTATTTTAAAGGCGTTAGTAGGAAATATTAAAAACACACAAAAATCCTGAGAGGGATTTAGAAGTGGAGAGTTTTTGCAAAGTCTAATAAGAAAGTTTCAAACGCAATTTAAAATTTGCTGGAAAACACTTATTAAAGGGGTTTCCAAGAACAACAGAAGCAAAATCGAAGATTGCTGACAGAAGACCAAAGACTGATGATTCACTATGGGACTGACAAGTTTGGATGAGCAAAACGCTGATCTTTTGCTACCACATGGCGCCCAGGCTCACCTTGGCCACCCAGTGCCTATGGGTACTGATGTAAACAAGCCTTTATGTCCATAGGCTCCCAAGATAGTGGTTGTATGTTCTACAGCTCAAAGCATCCATAACCTCTCTGTAGCTCCTGTATCTGCACCTGCACTATAGAGAAAACTGCAGCATCTTGGGAATCTATGGGCACCATGTCCTAATAGTTAACCCCTATAGACAATACTTAACCCCTATAGTCAATATCTCTACAAATACTATACAATACCCTATTAATACACTATACAATACTATATATGACATGCAAAAATAATGTACACAGCACAAGAGGCCAAGCAAAGAGAATATGTGACATTAATGAAGCCAGTAGTAATGAGGGAGGCACAGTTATACGCCGTGGAACAAAAATAAATAAATTCAACATTCTATCATTTCGCCAAATTATAGATGTGTCCTTGCCAGCAGAATACACATGGCGCTGTAGAGTTACATTGGTAGAGTCCAGATGGATATTCTTGGCACACCGCGCAGCCCGCTCCATAGAACCCTGGCATATGTTATCTGCAAAACCTACTTCGTACCACATCTGTGCATGAATACAAAAAGAAAAAGTTAACAAAACCATTGTCTTAAAGGGACATCCCCATCAGAAAAAGATATTTTTGTCTACATTCCTAGAAAACACTTTTTGTTAGAATTTCTGCCTGCTTTTCTTTTTCATTTCAGCAATACTGGGTCACTGAGAACTAAGTAGAAGCGGCACAAATGATAAGACCTCCTATGTAGATAAGGTAATCTATTCTCAGTTTACTGCTACTGTGATGGGAAGAAGTTACCTGCCAAGTTATCCTCATGATATTTGTAGGTGTAGAATCGGGATGACAGTATGACAGGTCTATTGTTCTCTTGATAGGCCTGGATAAAAATGCCCACAGAAGAGCATTCATTATTATGGGGAGACTTGAATTACTGTAGCCCTTTAACTCTGTTCTGCTGATGCTCACTTCAGGGGCAGATAGAGAGACAAAGATAAACTGAATATTTTACCCAAGCAGAAAATGGCAAGCCGCTCGTTTGTCTGTCAAGGGAACATGCTAGCTAATAAAGTCCTGTGATCACAGCAGCCTCTGCGCTGTTTCCAGTTTGCAGAGGAAAGTGTAAAATGTAAAGTGTAAAATGTAAAGGTGACTGGGCTTCAGCTCTGCTGTATCTGTGGATACATGGCAGGCAATGATAAGTACTTCTTGCTAGTGAATTAACAAAAAGAAGTATGCAGCTCGAACTTGAGCTTTAAAGAGTTCCTGTCAGATTGATCCTATTGAACCAGGAAACTGCCTGGCAGGGTTGATACTGCTGATTACAATTATACCTGTCTTGTGAAAATTCTTTGTGTCTTTCCCAAGAAAAATAACTTTTATTCTTTATGCAGCAGAGAGATTTAATGCACTTAGGGGGCGGGGCCAGCACTATACAGCTGAGGAGCTAAGCTCCGCCCCACATACGCTGAAACAATATAGAATAAAAGTATATATTTTTTCCTCTGGAACGCCACAACCGATTTCCGCAAGGCAGGTATCATTTTAATCCGCATGATCCACTCTACCAGGTAGTATGCTTGCATTTATAGGGTTGATCCTACTGACAGGTGCTGTTTAAAAGAAAAGACTTCATAAAGGTTCTGCCTATCAGGATCTTAGGTGAAATTTTATTTCACTTGAGGTGGCTGCTCAATAGACCTGGCAAAGACACCAATCTCTGCGTATATATATCTGCTCCATATGACAACCAATGCTAATGGGCATATGAAAGCAAGCGATGCTTCCCCTCCTACTGATGACAAAAACTACAACATGGAATTGAGAATCCTGATTTCCGCTATCCAATATGTTTCTAAGCAGGGTGTAGCTATAGGAGGTGCGGAGGTGACCCCTGGTCCTAGCATCTGGTACATGAGGAGCTCAGAGTCTGCATTGGGGCCCAGGGTTGAGGAGAAACTACTAATAAGCAGAACTCTGTTGTACATAATCGCTACAAAGTATCACATCTGGAATAAATACAACCGCATCCACGATACGAGACTCCGACCTAAAAAAAATGCGCTCTAACCATCTGGGTTGTCACACAATAGGCCATCCAGGTCTATATTTAGAAGTTGCTGTATTTTCATCTCCCTGGATCAGCATATTAAATAGGAGGCAGCGAGCAGAGAGACCGACCTTGATGGCGCTACGTATTCCGCATGTCACATTAATGCAAAAATTAAAAAGCAAAAATGAAGTTGAGAGAAAACGAATAACCCCCACCCGGTCCATACAGATGAATAATTAAATATTAACCTTTATCCGTGAATACAATTAAAATCTCCAGCACCTCGACAGCTTGAGTGACAGCGGTCTGACCTGTGAGCAGAATCGGCAGTAAAACGTCTCTCTCCGCGACGACATTTAGACAGAGAATTGTGCTCGGAATCAGAATATATTTTTATATGTAATAAAAAAACAAAATATTATGAAAAATAGAAACAATATTAAAAATATCATAAAAATACACTGAAAACTAAACAAAACTATCCAGCGTTATTTGCTCCGCCAGGACTTGCTATGGCTTAACCCCTTAAGGGCCAAACTAATTTTGACCATATGAACCAGGAACCATGGGAGCATTTTTGTCTTTCCTCTAGGTATTCCGTCAATCATAAGTTATTTTCATTTCAGACCTTGTTTTTAAAGGATGAGATCTTTTAGGGGTCGTTTTGGATATGCCTCTCACTAGGGAAAGTGGAGTAATCCACCGCCCTTGACTTCTGATGGACGCTTATCTCCCGAGAACAAAAGGATTGGGCATGTTAAAATCCAACAGTCTGATCATTCTTTTGGAGGAGAGTCGAGAGTCTCCCATGCATATTAGATGGTCCCACCAAAGGCATAGATATCAGTGAACATCCTGCGGTGCTACAGAAGTGGGACCAGTTTCTGGATTGGGTGGGGGGGGGGGGGGGGGTCTGAGCCACATTCAAAGCCGTGTCATTCAAAGCCAACTTTCAAGGTGTTTTTTGCAGAAATGTTACTTTTGTTGCTTTGGATGTAAATGGAGCAAAAGATGAGCAGCTCGATATTAAGTCGGTTGTTTGGAAAGTTAATCATCACTTTATGTAGATTTCAAGATTAAACTGTAAGTAAAGTGGAGACTATCCATATTAATGTCAGTGTTTCCACAACGGCCTCCTCCTCCGGTTCTGGATTTTGCTATCTGTCATGTATTTCCACTTGATTAGATCTGAGAGTGAATTACTTCTTTATATTCACACCTCGTGGCTCTCAGGACGTATAGAGAAATCCAAAGTTGGGAAATTGACGAAGAACTGCTGATTGATTCAGCAACAAATCAATGATTTGACAAGTGTAATCCGCTGATTGCCGAACGAAAAGTGCTTGTACCTCCGCGGCGGAGAGATGTATGTAGAATGGGAAAAAAACGTAAGATACACAGAAAATATTGGAAAAAGTAACAATAATAATAATTGTATTACTATTTTTTAATTTGTTGCTATTGTTAACAATAAAAATGTTACTATTATGGTTATTATTATTTTGCTATTTTTTATTATTTGTATATATGTAGTTCTATGCCTTCGTATCATTACTTTTTATGAACTCACAAATGAATAAATGTTTACATATTATTTTTTCTGCTCATTGCAATTTATGTATTATTATTATTATTATTATTATTATTATTATTATTATTATTATGCTATAATCAAAACTTCTCAAAAGATAACTGTCTGCTTGGTGGGTGTTTGACCTCTGGGACCCTCATGGATCCAGTGTCCTCTCCCCCCATATGAATGGAGCAGTGGTCGGTCATGTGCTCTGCTGCTCCATAGGGAAGAATAAATGATCAACTTTAAGGGTGTCCAGAGGGCTCCTCATCTGTCCTGTAACGGGTGCACCGCTGGCTTTGATGGCCTGGCCATGGCCACCCAAATCTTGCACCCTTTATTTGGCACTTTGTGCCAAAACCTATGGAGCATTCAGTTACATTCCCTTTGTTCTTTTTATAATTTGCCAGTGTATGGTTGTATTATTTGGGCACAATCTGGAGGGGTATCAATAGTAGGTATTGCACATGGCACTGTTTAACCTAAGGCCAGCACTGGATTGATGGAATGGCAGCAAACATGCTAGGCCATCACTCTTTTCGCATGGGGGATACAGGACACCCGTTCTCAGGATTGCAGTTGGACCCTCACAGACCAGATGCTTATCACCTATCCAATGGATAAATATAGATTATGAAGAAACACCATTCTCATCATAATTTTCATTACTATTGGCAAGCAAAGTGAAAATAACTTAGACCTTGTCGAACAGCGTACGACTCCCACCATCAACGTCTCCATAGATTGTGTTTTTTTCTCTCCAGCTTCCTTCCACACTCCGGCCTGAAGAACTTTACCAAGACACCATGAGAGGGGTTGTATCAGTACAGACACTGATGGCCCATTGTTAGGATTAGGGGTCCAACCGGGACTCACAAGGGCAAGCATTGACTGTAACTGGCCAACCAGAGACAAAGTGGCATAATGCCTTCCTGGCACCACTACCACTTTGTTCTAGTAATAGGCAGACCCCCCCAGGCACTGGTGATCGGGCAGATCCCAGTTATATGCCACCCATGTTTACCTATAAGATTTTGATAATGTAACAATGTAACAGATATTCTATTAACGAGCACATTCTGCATTGTCGACCGGACGTTTACGCTATCAATATGCTAAACAATACTTCTGTCTAGACACAAATAACATAAAAGGCGCTTGGTCTAGAAAATCTATTACACTTGGGCCTGCAGGATACTCCTGATAATTAGAACCTCTTGACCAGACCCTGGTTTTGTAATAGGAGGCTGCTCAGCATACAGACCGCATGTTAAATGCAGAAATAAATATTTATTGTCATGTATAAATATTAACACTGGTATTTTTACCGCTAATCTGGTCTTAATATTCTGGTGGAGACAGAGAATATTCTAGATGTAAATCAGCTCCTACTGCATGTAGTCAACAGCGTTCACTCTGTATCTGTGTCAATGGGGACAACATAAATAATACTATAGTTATGAAAGTTCGGCTACCAGCATGAACTCACAACTTTCATGGCATGCTGAGAGTTGTGGTTGTTCAGGTGAGAGCCGGTGTATTCAACTGTGAGCTGTGTATACAAGTGTGATCCATGTATACAGGTATGAGCCAGTGTCTACAAGTGTGAGCCGGTGTATACAAGTGTGAGCCGGTGTATACAAGTGTGAGCCGGTGTATACAAGTGTGAGCCGGTGTATACAAGTGTGAGCCGGTGTATACAAGTGTGAGCCAGTGTATACAAGTGTGAGCCGGTGTCTACAAGTGTGAGCCGGTGTATACAAGTGTGAGCCGGTGTATACAAGTGTGAGGCAGTATATACAAGAGTGAGCCGTGTATACAAGTGTGCGCCAGTGTCTACAAGTGTGAGCCGGTGTATACAAGTGTGAGCCGGTATATAAAAGTGTGAGCCGGTGTATACAAGTGTGAGCCGGTGTATACAAGTGTGAGCCGGTGTATACAAGTGTGAGCCGGTGTATACAAGTGTGAGCCGGTGTATACAAGTGTGAGCCGGTGTATACAAGTGTGAGCCGGTGTATACAAGTGTGAGCCGGTATATAAAAGTGTGAGCCGGTGTATACAAGTGTGAGCCGGTATATACAAGTGTGAGCCGGTGTATACAAGTGTGAGCCGGTATATACAAGTGTGAGCCGGTGTATACAAGTGTGAGCCGGTATATACAAGTATGAGCCGGTGTATACAAGTGTGAGCCGGTATATACAAGTGTGAGCCGGTATATACAAGTGTGAGCCGGTGTATACAAGTGTGAGCCGGTGTATACAAGTGTGAGCCGGTGTATACAAGTGTGAGCCGGTGTATACAAGTGTGAGCCGGTGTATACAAGTGTGAGCCGGTGTATACAAGTGTGAGCCGGTGTATACAAGTGTGAGCCGGTATATAAAAGTGTGAGCCGGTGTATACAAGTGTGAGCCGGTATATAAAAGTGTGAGCCAGTGTCTACAAGTGTGAGCCGATATATACAAGTGTGAGCCGGTATATAAAAGTGTGAGGAAGTGTCTACAAGTGTGAGCCGGTGTATACAAGTGTGAGCCGGTGTCTACAAGTGTGAGCCGGTGTCTACAAGTGTGAGCCGATATATACAAGTATGAGCCGGTGTCTACAAGTGTGAGCCAGTGTATACAAGTGTGAGCCGGTGTATACAAGTGTGAGCCGGTATATAAAAGTGTGAGCCGGTGTATACAAGTGTGAGCCGGTATATAAAAGTGTGAGCCGGTGTATACAAGTGTGAGCCGGTGTCTACAAGTATGAGCCGGTGTCTACAAGTGTGAGCCAGTGTCTACAAGTGTGAGCCGGTGTATACAAGTGTGAGCCGGTATATAAAAGTGTGAGCCAGCGTCTACAAGTGTGAGCCGGTGTATACAAGTGTGAGCCGGTGTCTACAAGTATGAGCCGGTGTCTACAAGTGTGAGCCAGTGTATACAAGTGTGAGCCAGTGTATACAAGTGTGAGCCGGTGTATACAAGTGTGAGCCGGTGTATACAAGTGTGAGCCGGTGTATACAAGTGTGAGCCGGTGTCTACAAGTGTGAGCCGGTGTATACAAGTGTGAGCCGGTGTATACAAGTGTGAGCCGGTGTATACAAGTGTGAGCCGGTGTCTACAAGTGTGAGCCGGTGTCTACAAGTGTGAGCCGGTGTATACAAGTGTGAGCCGGTGTATACAAGTGTGAGCCGGTGTATACAAGTGTGATCCATGTATACAGGTATGAGCCAGTGTCTACAAGTGTGAGGCGGTGTATACAAGAGTGAGCCGTGTATACAAGTGTGAGGCAGTGTATACAAGAGTGAGCCGTGTATACAAGAGTGAGCCGTGTATACAAGTGTGAGGCGGTGTATACAAGTGTGAGGCGGTGTATACAAGAGTGAGCCGTGTATACAAGTGTGAGCCGTGTATACAAGTGTGAGGCAGTGTATACAAGAGTGAGCCGTGTATACAAGAGTGAGCCGTGTATACAAGAGTGAGCCGTGTATACAAGTGTGAGGCAGTGTATACAAGTGTGAGGCAGTGTATACAAGAGTGAGCCGTGTATACAAGTGTGAGGCAGTATATATTAGAGTGAGCCGTGTATACAAGTGTGAGGCGGTGTATACAAGTGTGAGCCGTGTATACAAGAGTGAGCCGTGTATACAAGAGTGAGCCGTGTATACAAGTGTGAGGCGGTGTATACAAGAGTGAGCCGTGTATACAAGTGTGAGGCGGTGTATACAAGAGTGAGCCGTGTATACAAGAGTGAGCCGTGTATACAAGAGTGAGCCGTGTATACAAGTGTGAGGCGGTGTATACAAGTGTGAGGCGGTATATACAAGTGTGAGGCAGTGTATACAAGAGTGAGGCAGTGTATACAAGAGTTAGCCCGTGTATACAAGTGTGAGGCAGCGTCTACAAGTATGAGCCGATGTATATAAGTGTAAGGCAGTGTATACAAGAGTGAGCCGGTGTATATAAGTGTAAGGCAGTGTATACAAGTGTTAGCCAGTATATCTAGGTCTACCATGTAAAATTTGTCTTTGGTGTGAGGGCTAGTGATGAGCGGCAGGGGCAATATTCGAATTTGCGATATTTTGCGAATATTTTGTAGAATACTTGTCATATATTTGCAAAATCGGCAATGTAATATGCGCGTATTGCGCGCGCAATACAGGCGTGGGTCACTTTTGCTACATTTTTCAAGCTGCTAGAAGTTTCCTGATACTGGAGACAATGGTCGGCAGAACATTACAATGGCTTTATATGCAGATAGAGTGCTCCAATATATTTGCAATTGCTCAAATCAGCAATTAACGATGCGCATATTTTGGCGCAATACGTGCAACTTCCCATTTTATCAGGTCTGAGTAGATATTACTGATTGATGCACTAAGTATAGTTGTGACATCACAGCGCTATGTCTGTAGCTGTATGTACGGACACTAATCCCTATCACACTGCCTAACACCCTGCACTGGAACCTGTCAGCTACATTGTATCAGGATAGAACCTACACTGAATATCTGTATTATATACTGTATATGAGCTAACTAACTAACTATCTATCTAATGTAATGAGAGGAAAGCACAGAGCTCAGCAATGTCACCGCTCTCTCTCTCAGAACTGCAAAAAACTGCAGAAAATGTCTGCTGGGGGGGTTCTTATATAGTAAGGGGGAGGCAGCTTTCCTATTGGTTGCTAGGGATGTTGCTAAGCTCTGACAAAGACATTGCAGCCTTCTCATTGGCCGACAAGCAAGAAGCAGGAAGGGATCATGTGTATAAGTAAAAAAAAAATCTAGAATATTCGAAAATACGAATATATAGCACTATAGTCTAAATATTTGTGAATTCTGGAAGTGCCGATATTTGCGATTTGAATATTCGCGCCCAACACTAGTTAGGGCGCCTGATCTTTTTATTGCCCTGGTCATTGCGTTTCTTCTGCTGTTCGATTATTGCCCCGACATGACACATCATGTCACATCTGCGGATAACTCGCTTATATCTTTCACTTCCATGGACAAATTAGAAGATACAAAATTGTTGTAAAGTGTATTGTTCAGCAGGTTCCGTGTAAAGGTCACTGCGGTATAAAGCAAAGGGATTTTCTAAATTTTGCAACGAGAGCAAACTCTGTCCTCCGGAATTGATGACTTAGCTGGGAACAAGGGAGTAAGAACTGCACGGCAAAGGATTTCTTTAATGTAAAATGTGATCTGGTTCTGACTCAAACACAACCGAGGAAAAGACTTGTGACTTTAAAGGAAAAAAAAACATGAAAGGCACAGTGCTGCGGTGTATGAATGGGCAGATCGATACTCTTACGAAGGGCAGCACTACGAGTATTGATTCTGGAGCTTCACTATTTACCTGGTGTCACAACCTTTACAACGATCCTTATATTTTTCTGCTAGGAAACCGAGGGTTAGGATCCTACGAAGGCTTCCCGAGTTTAAAGTCACTCATGGATATTAATATAAGTGAAGGAGAACCTGGGCGAGCCACCTGCTATTACCTCTGTTACACCCTATGGGAGCTATAGGAAAAGCTGAGCAAGAGGGATCTCAGATCTCCTAATAGATAAGACTTGGAGGCGGATAACACAGGGTAACAATGGGTACATTCCCTTTAACCCCTACCCGCAAAATCACATACATATACACTGCTCAAAAATATAAAGGGAACACAAAAATAACACATCCTAGATCTGAGTTAATCAAATATTCTTCTGAAATACTTTGTTCTTTACATAGTTGAATGTGCTGACAACAAAATCACACAAAAAAAAAAAAATGGAAATCAAATTTTTCAACCCATGGAGGTCTGGATTAGGAGTCACACTCAAAATTAAAGTGGAAAAACACACTACAGGCTGATCCAACTTTGATGTAATGTCCTTAAAACAAGTCAAAATGAGGCTCAGTAGTGTGTGTGGCCTCAACGTACCTGTATGACCTCCCTACAACGCCTGTGCATGCTCCTGATGAGGTGGCGGACGGTCTCCTGAGGGATCTCCTCCCAGACCTGGACTAAAGCATCTGCCAACTCCTGGACAGTCTGTGGTGGATAGAGCGAGACATGATGTCCCAGATGTGCTCAATTGGATTCAGGTCTGGGGAACGGGCGGGCCAGTCCATAGCATCAATGCCTTCGTCTTGCAGGAACTGCTGACACACTCCAGCCACATGAGGTCTAGCATTGTCTTGCATTAGGAGGAACCCAGGGCCAACCGCACCAGCATATGGTCTCACAAGGGGTATAATGTCTGTGGATTCATTAACGTACTGCTCCTGGACCTGATGTCACTGGAGAAGAGTCCTGGACTCCTCCTGTTAAGTTTTAATTTCATTTGCTTTTTCAACAGCCCCACTAAGCCACACCTGAGGTATCCATCGCCCCTTAGGAGGTTTCTACAAAATATGCCCCTCTTATAGAGCAAGTAAATGTGACGCCAGCTGTGGTTAAGCAGCGGAAGCTCAAGGCTCCCTTTGTAGATGGTAGTGTTGGTAGCCAGAGGTAGGATTGCCAGAGTGGTGCAGGGATGGCCTACAATCTCTGTAGATGTTATATACACGTGTCACGGTGCTCCTACCTGGATATCCGTGGATCCCAGACGTGATGTGGTCCGAAGCAGTGCAAAAGGGGTAGGTGAACTTGCATGATGAACGAGTGGAATAAATGGAGTCTAGACTTTGTAGTAACATTGAATAGTTGCTTTTACTTGGCATAAATTGGTAATCCAAACAGCTTCCAAACGATATCTTGGTCATCAGCAGGTATTGGCAGGACTTTGGCAGGCAAATACTTCTCTGCAACAATCTCAGCTCTGCTATGCTTGGCTGTGTAATTAGGAAACTCTTCCTGTTCTGCTGGAACTTAAATTAGCTGTAGTCTGTCTCTTACTTATAATCCTAGGAACTTCTTGTCCTGGCTTCAGAGTACCTCAAGCTTCGGCTCAGCTTGGACGGAGGCAATGCAAGCCCAGGAGGGGACAAGCAACCATGTAGGCTTCAGAGGCAGGGCCTCTGGGCCTAGCAGAGCAGGCTGTGCCCTGCTAGCCAGCACACAACCTCTCCCTAAGGAGGGTGGACTAGAACTCCAGCAGGCTTGTCCAGGAGGGACGAGAAACTGCTGCTTCCCCTTGCAGGGGCTAAGCTATACTCACTCACTCACTCACTAAACTCCTCGCTCTAGCTACAGAGGGCTGGAAGGAAGCAAAAGATTCCTCTCCAGGGAAGCTAATACTGCCAATGTTGCTGCCACCATCTGCTGGTGGACCAGGTCATTACACTTGAACATAACAGTTTCAAGAATTAATATGCACGTTATTAGGTGATGACATGAAATACATTAGATATTATATTATATATTGGCACATAGGAAGTGGTAGCAAGGTGTCAAAAGAAGTGGTAATGGCACTCCGGGTCATTGCACTTTCTTTGGCAGGGAAGGATGGGTTTGCTATGGACAGGTTTGTCACCCTAATCCCCAGCTGTGTAACAAGTCACATACCAGTTGACAGATCCCTTTTACTTAAAGCATTATGCATTGCATGTACGTGAGAGTGATCACACAGCCTCACATAGGTCCTGGAGGGGTGTTTGGGTGGGAGCTCTGGAAGGGGTGGGAGGTCCGGGAGAGGGGCCATAATTTTTTTTGCTATGGGGCCCAGTTATTTCTAGCTACGCCCCTGATTGGTAAGATTGGGCAGGCACTGGAGCGATAGAGCGCCCTGCTGTAAGAGAAGCCGGCGGGAGATGAAAGGAGGAGGGGCCAGGTCCTGGTGGTGTTGGGAACACGGCGCAAGCATGGCGGTGGAGGATCTGACTGAAGCCTAAAGACCAGACATCAAGGTAGACCTGCAGAAGAAGGTGACAGCGCAGTATGTGATGTATACATGTGTGTACTGTATGTAGTGCAGTGTGTGATCATCACATACTGCACTACATACATTACACACATGTATACATCACATGCCCCCTCACAGTAATAATGCCAAGATATGTGCCCTCTTCACAGACGTAATGCTCACACATGCCCCCTCACAGTAGTTATGCCCAGATATGTGCCTCCTCACAGTAATAATGCCAAGATATGTGCCCCCTCACAGTAGTTATGCCCAGATATGTGCCCTCTTCACAGTAGTTATGCCCAGATATGTGCCCCCTCACAGTAGTTATGCCCAGATATGTGCCCTCTTCACAGTAGTTATGCCCAGATATGTGCCCCCTCACAGTAGTTATGCCCAGATATGTGCCCTCTTCACAGTAGTTATGCCCAGATATGTGCCCCCTCACAGTAGTTATGCCCAGATATGTGCCCTCTTCACAGTAGTTATGCCCTGATATGTGCCCTCCTCACAGTAGTTATACCCTGATATGTGCCCCCTCACAGTAGTTATACCCTGATATGTGCCCCCTCACAGTAGTTATGCCCAGATATGTGCCCCCTCACAGTAGTTATGCGCCCCCTCACAGTAGTTATGCCAGATATGTGCCCTCTTCACAGTAGTAATGCTCACACGTGCCCCCTCACAGCGTTTGCATTTCTTTCTGGCAAAGCTACCTGGTTCCGGCCCGCAAAAGTTATACCAAGTCTAGTGCGGCCCTCAGACGAAAAATGGTTGGGCACCACTGATATAAACTATGTATTGCTGTAATTGTAATGACCCGTAGAATAAAGGTGAGAACAATGTAAAATATAAAGAAAAAACATGGCTGAATTACTGCTTTTTTCTGTGACCTCCACAAAAAGTTAATAAAAAATAATCAATATGTTATACTTTTGTAGCCAGAAATGGTGCCACTGCAAAATACAAGTCATCCAGCAAAAAACAAGCACTTATCTGACTCCATCGACAGGAAAATCTAAAAGTTTTGTCTCTCAGATTCAAGGATATTGCGCATCTTGGTCACCTTCTCCTTGTCGACCGCTGAATGTATTCTGGATTTTTTTCTACCGTAACATTGAGTCTTACCTAAGAAAATCCAATTATATAAGCAGGCCTGAAGATGGCCTGACACAGATAATAACTGCTCATGACAAGTTCACTTCAATTAGAGTTTGGTTGAAGGGCTCAATTAAAAAGGACTGGATCGGGAAGATGGCCACTACCAAGCTAATTTCCTCCTGTCAGGGTAGGGTGAGAGCCTGCGGGCTAACTGGCAGTTTCTGAGGAGTTATCGAGATTGGAAAGGTTGCTCATAGTTGAAAGTATTATTCTATGGCGTGCGTCCTGCATAACGGATTCTGCATCGTATATGACACAACGTCCTGGTAGCATATCATTTTCTATGGCGCATTTAGTGCCAGGCATGTAGACTCAGACCTAGGTGGCCATACACTTTAGATAGCTGTTGGATAAACACTCTTCCTCCTGACTCATACCTGCTCCTAAAGATGCACCAAATTTATCACAGGAGCTCAGGCTGGATGATAAATTTGTTGACCCTTTTGACTAGCTTAACACCACCTCTTGGTTGATTTACATTGCGTCAAAATTTGAACCAAAATTTTGGTGCACATTAGTACATTATAAGTAGAGTCTTTCGCACTAAGCCACATCCCTTTCCCCCCCAAGCCATACCCTTTTCTGCCAAATCACGCCCCCTTGGTGAGCTAGGTGCAGTAGATTGAACTTTTTATTTATAATAGGTTACAGTACATAGTTATATAGTTGATACGAGTGAAAAAAGACATACGTCCATCAAGTTCAAACAAGGGATCGGTAGGGACGCAAATCCCAGAAGTAAGTGAGACTCAGATTTCTGCACGTTTTCATAAGCATTAATCTTGTTTACTTTTAAGAATTCATATAAACCCTTTTTAAAACTGTCCCCTGTTCCTGCTGTGACCACGTCCTGAGGTCTCTACTCCACAGATTCACCGCTCTTACAGTAAAGAAGCTTTGACGCTTCCGGAGACTGAACTTTTTCTTCTCCAGTCGGAGGCAGCGCCCCCTTGTCTTTTGAGCGCATATTACATGGACCTGTATTTCACCATATTTTTTGTACGGCCCATTCATACAGGTTAATCATGTCCCCCCTTAGACGTCTCTTCTCAAGACTAAATAAATTCAATTATTTTAATCTTTCTTCATAACTAAGATCCTCAGGACCCCTTACCATTTTAGTCGCTCTCCTCTGTACTTTTTCCAGCTGCAGTGCGCCCTTTCTATGGACTGGTGCCCAGAACTGGACTGCTTTTTCCAGATGAGGCCGCACAAATGCTTTGTAAAGTGGTAATATTACATCCCTGCCCCTCGAGTCCATGCCTCATTTAATGCATGACAATATCCTGGTGGCCTTAGAAGCAGCTGATTGACATTGTGCTGTTATTTAATCTACCATCTACAAGGACACCCAAATCCTTCTCTATAAGTGACTCTCCCACTGCTACATCCCTTAGGACAGGGGTGCACAACGTTTCCCGGTTGGGGGCCACATTGCCAGACTGAACCAATGACGAGGGCCGAAATTAAAATTTAAAGGTGCATTAACAACTGAAATATTGTGCTTATGGCATATTGAACACACATTATATACCATTAATGTCTAGTTACACTTCCAGGACTCCCATCTAATGGGAGAAATACATGAAAAATACATGTGAGCAGCCACAAGACATAGGCATACATGTCTGTTACCAGATGGTTGGGGGCCGCACAGAATAGTATCAAGGGCCGCATGTGGCCCCCGGGCCGCAGGTTGTGCACCCCTGCCTTAGGACATATGAAGCACAGAGATTATTACTACCAAGATGCAGAACTTTACATTTGTCCACATTGAACCTCATTTGCAAAGTTGATGCCCAATCACTCAGAGTGTCCCAGTCAGCTTGTAGTTTATGGACATCTTCCATAGACTGTACAGCACTACACAGCTTAGTGTCATCTGCAGAAATAGATATGGTGCTATTAATCCCGTCCTCCATAAATAATAGAGGACCCAGCACTGAACCTTGGGGTCACCACTTATAACCCGGGACCATTCTGAATAGGAATCATTAACCACAACTCTCTGGACACGGTCCTTCAGCCCGTTTTCAATCCAATTACAGACTATACTTTCCAAGCCTATAGACCTTACTTTACCTATTAAATATCTATGATGGACAGGATCAAAAGCCTTTGCAAAATCCAGAAACACTACATCCACAGCCGCCCCTGTCCAGGCTTCTACTCACCTCCCTACATCCACAGCTGCCCCTCTGTCCAGGCTTCTACTCGCCTCACTACATCCACAACCGCACCTCTATCCAGGCTTCTGCTCACCTCACTATATCCACAGCCACCCCTCTTTCCAGGCTACTACTGACCTCACTACATGCACAGCTGCCCGTTTGTCCAGGTTTCTACTCACCTCACTACATCCACAGCTTCCCCTCTGTCCAGGCTACTACTCACCTCACTACATCCACAGCCGCCCCTCTGTCCAGACTACTACTCACCTCACTACATCCACAGCCGCCCCTCTGTCCAGACTACTACTCACCTCACTACATCCACAGCTGCCCCTCTGTCCAGGCTTCTGCTCACCTCACTACATCCACAGCAGCCCCTCTGTCGAGGCTACTACTCACCTCACTACATCCACAGCCACCCCTCTGTCCAGGCTTCTGCTCACCTCACTACATCCACAGCCGCCCCCCTGTCCAGGCTACTACTCATCTCACTACATCCACAGCCACCCCTCTGTCCAGGCTACTACTCACCTCACTACATCCACAGCTGCCCCTCTGTCCAGGCTACTACTCACCTCACTACATCCACAGCAGCCCCTCTGTCCAGGATACTACTCACCTCACTACATCCACAGCTGCCCCTCTGTCCAGGCTTCTACTCACCTCCTCATAAAAACAAATCAGGTTAGTCTGACAACTTCTGTCCTTGGTAAACCCACGCTGGTTATCACTTATAATATTATTTACAGTCACATACTCCTGTATATAGTCCCTTAAGAGTCCTTCAAACATTTTTCCCACAACAGAAGTTAAACTAACTGTTCTATAATTACCGGTGGAGGACCTTGATCCTTTTTTGAATATGGGCACCACGTTTGCCTTGCGCCAATCACTTGGCACTGTACTAGTACCTAGAGAATCTTTAAAAATTATAAACAGGGGCACAGCAATGACTGAACTGAGCTCTTTAAGCACTCTTGGGTGTAATTCATCTGGACCCGGAGCCTTGTTCACATTTGCCTTATTTAACTTATCTTGGACCATATCTACACTCACCTAAAGAATTATTAGTGCCCTCATACTAATACGGTGTTGGACCCCCTTTTGCCTTCAGAACTGCCTTAATTCTACGTGGCATTGATTCCACAAGGTGCTGATAGCATTCTTTAGAAATGTTGGCCCATATTGATAGGATAGCATCTTGCAGTTGATGGAGATTTGAGGGATGCACATCCAGGGCACGAAGCTCCCGTTCCACCACATCCCAAAGATGCTCTATTGGGTTGAGATCTGGTGACTGTGGGGCCATTTTAGTCCAGTGAACTCATTGTCATGTTCAAGAAACCAATGTGAAATGATTGGAGCTTTGTGACATGGTGCATTATCCTGCTGGAAGTAGCCATCAGAGGATGGATACATGTTCTCATTCTGTTTACCCCAAATTCGGACTCTACCATTTGAATGTCTCAACAGAAATCGAGACTCATCAGACCAGGCAACATTTTTCCAGTCTTCAACAGTCCAATTTTGGTGAGCTCGTGCACATTGTAGCCTCTTGTTCCTATTTGTAGTGGAGATGAGTGGTACCCGGTGGGGTCTTCTGCTGTTCTAGCCCATCCGCCTCAAGGTTGTGCGTGTTGTGGCTTCACAAATGCTTTGCTGCAGACCTCGGTTGTAACGAGTGGTTATTTCAGTCAACGTTGCTCTTCTATCAGCTTGAATCAGTCGGCCCATTCTCCTCTGACCTCTAGCATCCACAAGGCATTTTTGCCCACAGGACGGCCGCATACTGGATGTTTTTCCCTTTTCACACCATTCTTTGTAAACCCTAGAAATGGTTGTGCGTGAAAATCCCAGTAACTGAGCAGATTGTGAAATACTCCGACCAGCCCTGGCACCAACAACCATGCCACGCTCAAAATTGCTTAAATAACCTTTCTTTCCCATTCTGACATTCAGTTTGGAGTTCAGGAGATTGTCTTGACCAGGACCACCCCCCTAAATGCATTGAAGCAACTGCCATGTGATTGGTTGACTAGATAATTGCATTAATGAGAAATAGAACAGGTGTTCCTAATAATTCTTTAGGTGAGTGTATAGTTAGCCAATTGAGTATATTACTGGATATACTAACAGCCCCAGCACCACAGATATCAGCTCCTTTCCCTTGTTTTGTATATACAGAGCTAAAAAAACCATTTAGTAACTCTGCCTTTTCCTTATCTTCAGTGACTACCCGCCCTTTACCATTATTTAGGGGACCTACCTGCTCAGACCTAGGTTTCTTTAGCATTTATGTATTTAAATAATTTTTGGGGATTTGTTTTGCTCTCTTTTGCCACCTGCTGTTCGCTTTGTATTTTTGCTAATTTTATCTCCTTTTTGCAGATTTTATTAAGCCCTTTGTAATCTTCAAACGCTACAGCTGACCCCTCAGATTTGTATTTTTTAAATGCCCTTTTTTTTGTCTTTTATTGCCGTTTTTACAGTAGCTGTAGGCCATGGGGGGTTTAATTTTAGCCGTTTATACTTGTTACCTAAAGGAATGCATTTTTTTGTGCAATTACTCAATGTGGATTTGAAGCTCTCCCATTTATCCTCTGTATTATTATGTCACAGTAGTTGCTCCCAGTCTATGCCCTGAAATGCTGACCTCAACCCAGGAAAATTAGCCTTTTTGAAATTCAGTGTCTTTGCTCTGCCTGACAGAGTTTGCTTCTTATGGTTTAGGGGGAATATAATTATATTGTGGTCACTATTCCCTAGTGTTTCTCGAACAGTAACATTTCTAGCAAGCTCTGCGTCATTAGAGATTACCAGATCCAACAGAGCATCGCCCCCTAGTGGGAGCTTCTACAAACTGGCCCATAAGGTGGTCCTGCAGCAAGTTCAGGAATCTTCTCCCATTTGAGGTTGAGGCAGAACCAGGACCCCAGTCAGTGTCTGGGAAGATAAAATCTCCCATTATGACCACTGTACCAGCCTGTTCAGCCCGCTCTATTTGGTTATACAGTTGCGTTTCTATCTCCTCTGTTATGTTAGGAGGTCTATAGATTACACAAGTATTATTTTTTCAGTATATCTCTTTGAACTTCCACCCATAAGGTTTCCACATCCTCACCATCCTCACCCACAATTGCCTCTTTCACACTTGTCTTCAGATCCCTCCTCACATACAGACACACACCACCGCCTTTTCTATTGACCCGGTCTTTCCTAAATAGTGTAAAACCCTCAATATTAACTCAGCCCAGTCATGTGAGGAGTCAACCATGTCTCAGCCCCACCAACTACATCTGTGGGTTCCTCTAGTACCACAGCCTCCAGCTCCCCCATTTTTCTACCTAGACTTCTGGCATTTGTGAAAATACATTTTAAATTACTATTACCTGTAAAGTGACTATCCGGGATTTTTTGGTTACCTTGGTTGATTTTTGTATGTAACAGGTTCTTGTTACCAGCAGTTCTATTTTTCATCGGTGTACAGTTCTGCCCAGTCTTCTCCCTATTTTCCTCACTAACCCCAGCCCCCACTAAATCCCCACTGTCCCCTCCTATATCCCACTCACTATCTACACTATCTAGCCCTTATTAGTATGACTCCCCACCCTCCCCCAGATCCTAGTTTAAAATCTCCTCCAGCCATTTTAGGATTTTTTCCCCCAGTTTTCCCTCCCCATTAAGGTGCAGCCCGTCCCCAAAACCAGATGCGCCAAAAATGGCAAATTGCATCAAATTTTGGTGCATTTATGACTAGTTCTCAGCAAGATCACATTCGTAATTGTGGGCCAATCTCAGGAAACATCAACAATTGTCAACACCTCCATATAGAAATTGTCTACAAAGCTACTCATCATCTAATGAACAGTTCAGCCCATTCCCAATGGATCTCTGTTTGTAGTCACTGATAGAAAACATTCCTTCCCATTCACAGACTTCAAGCAGAGGTCGGGAAGGAGGTTGTTCAAACTTAAGAATAATCATTGCAATAAAAAAAGGAAATGTTACTGACTCCCATTTCATTCTTTGGGGTTCGCTTTTGATGTATTTGTGACAACTTTTTTGTTTTTCTTTCTCCTCTTATGATTGAAAAAAATGGAAATGTAGAAAAAAGAAAACTAAAATGACATCTTTTCTATTTTGCGACCGGATCTCTCGCCATCTATTCATTTGGTAAGAACGCTTCTCAGTTTCGTACATTAGTATTCCAGCATTGAGCTCATATCTTAGCTGTTTTTATTTTTCCCTGTCTTTCAATACAATTAACCTTCTTTGTGCATGGCAGTTTTAATATTTCAACGTCCTAATTTCTTTGTCTTGCCTTCAGCTGTAAAGATATTCACTTTTCGCTTCTGAACTTCCATTTACATCCAAATTGTGCTCCTTTCGTTGTAATCACCTCTGCTACAAGTGGCCTGAAATGGGTTTTATATCCTTGAGATGGAGGAAAAATGGTTCAAAAATCACAACTATTACCTTGATTCAGCTGCCATATTTTACTACCGCGGTGGGTTGGAAGAGCCTGCTAGAGGCTGGGAACAGTAAGTAATTGGGGACTATGAGAAAGATATCATTATGGCCATTGCAATTTTTTTTCAAAGAGGAAAAGCAAAAAATTGTTTGACTCATAAAAATGTGATATAATCTATTCACAGAGTTACTCATCAAATTGCAAGAGGTTTATCCCATTTTTCTCATGTTCTAGTCCAAAATTTGGTTAATTAATCCAATAGGGTTATTAGTGTTTGAGCTGCTCAATGTTTTTGAAGTCTGAGAAAGAAATTGTGAGTAATGTTAGTTCCTACATGTGAAATTGTACTTATTTAGCTTAGCTTGTTCTGCTCAGAAGTTCAAAAACACTTGGGTAGAAGATATTGGGTCAATAGTCTTACAGGAACTCTGTGTGCTGTATAGAGGTGTTTCTTACTATGGGGAGGGGGGGTTGATTTTATAATAGATAAGTGTTTTATGCCAATTTATGATATCCCCTGTGCTGCCAGAGGATATGCCTAATTTATGAGTCTTGTCATAAGTTGGATGCATCCTCTGGCAGTCAGTGCTCCTAAAGTGACATATATATCAACTCGGAGCTGGCGTAGATTTCTGTCTTCTTTTACACCACAAAAAATTGCTTAAAGGAAGTCAAAATATGGTAGGACACCCTTAATGCCCTCCCTAAGCCCCCTTCTCAGGAAAGTGACGAGGGTGGCACAGAAATGCCACATGCACCTAAATTTAGGCACAATGGCATTTAAAAAATACAATTATAGGGACTACAAGACTAGTGAGAGTCTACTCAGAAGTTCATTAGCTAAACCATGTATATAAATTGTGTTGCAGGTCAGTTGGATGGGAGGCCATGGTCTTGTACAGAGGATTGGCTAGGCCAAGTAGGAACCAGGTGGTAGCTGGGGACAGAGCGTGGTGAAACTGATGGGCTGCACCACCATGATGTCATTAGGAAAGGGGTGCTAGTGTAGGTGCTGGGTTTGGAGTAACTCAAATACTATGCTTGATCCCTGGACACCGTCAAGGTATCACCACGTGTTGCTGCTCTCTGGAATGGATGCTAAGGCGTGGTGCATTCCAATGGAAAATAAGTCCAGAGAGTCATGGTTTGCATTAAACCAGTGTGGTTCTGTACTGAAGGAGCTCAAGTGAAAACAATACAAGCAACACACTGAGCTGACTTCTCCAGTTTTCTCCCGGGTAGAAGAAGATTTCATGCTGAAAAAAGACCAGAGCTACAGTAGCTGTGTCTCTCAGAAGGCTCGTACATAACAAAAGGCTGGTGAACCAAGGTCTGTGGCTCAGTCGTCTGGCTGGCTTTCTGATCAATAGGCTGGTAACTCGCGGTCTGTGGCTCAGCATCCCAATCTCAGCTGGTTACTCATGCAATCTGGCACAGTCTCTTCTACTAAGCACTTATCCCTATCTGCAGACAACTAGGGGCTCTGACTGATCTCCTTATATACAGTTTCTAGCTGAACTAGAACCTTCTAGTGGGAGGAGTGGAGTGGAGAAGCACAGCCAAAACAGATGCATTGTTAACATTTTAGTCTGTCACAGACTTGCATAGAGAGTCAATATTTTGGAATGACTAAGCAGGTTTTCCAGACATAAACCAGTGTCATAAACAACAGAGCTAAACCAGACTGTAACAGAGTATTTGGAGCTCTGTATAAGTAAAGCAGTCAAGGCAGTGAACAGAGCAGGTCCGCGTCCTCCGCCATCCTCCTGGACCTGTACTCAGCCTCTAACATCAGTTTTTTGCTTTGTATTTTTATCTCGCTTTATTTGCTGTTGTCGGTTAATTTCTTGTCACTTACCCGGGATGTGTAGGAACGCGGGACTGCTCGTTTTGCGTGGCTGTAAAGTCGTGGCTCGCAACTGGCGTATTGGATCTATTCTGGTCGGTATGATTACGAGCTGTTGGGTGATTGCTATTTGTGGGCTTTAGTTCATTTTACTCTCTAAAGAGACGTTAAAGGTGTTGACCGCTCTGCCAGCAATGTCGCCCCGGTCAGGATGGATTTGCCTGCCTATAGTTGATGCTGTTCTTCTCAGTCTTGCAGCAAAGGAAACGTCTAATCCTTAAACTAATATAATGAGCAGCACAAAGTGAAGAATATTTAGTAGCGTCGGCTCCAATGACGAGGTAATACCTGTGAAGTAATCTGTAATGAAGCACCAACCCCGCACAGACGCCGCTTCATTAACTCCTGTTATTGCATGTATGATCCCCCGTATATGTGAGTATGACGTTAAAGGGGCCTGTCAGCAGGAAATTCCCTGTCACCCGAGGTACCATGCCTTGTAGGGCTAGCTCAGCTGAATCTAATGATAGCTTTCACTTAGCGATCCATTGCTTCAATCTGCAGAAATAGGACCTTTAATCCATATGCAAATTAGCAGTTAAGTGCCCCAAATGCGGACCCAAGCCATTCTGTGCACCCTTACTTCCTCTGCCAGCACTTCCCTTGCCTTCTTGATTGAGGGCCAGGCAAATTAAAACCCGAAGATTTGTGCCAAACCTAGCACCTACCACTAGCTTTGAGCAAAAACTTGAAACCGAACTCAGCTTCGGTTCTGACTAACACCTCGCAACCGAAGCCAAGTTCAGTTTCAAGTGGTTTTCCGCTTTAAAAAAATTAACTATCGAACGTAATTAACGCAGTCACGCATGACTTTGCAAATAAGTAACTTTGGCTCATCAGAGCCTGTACATTTTAATACTGTACGGAGACGGATCTCCATACAATAATATTCCGAAGTTTTGAACGAAGCGACTTCGGATGAAGCATCCGAAGCTCGCTTCGCTGAACAGTACCTACCACCTACCAACTTTAGGCCCCACTCCTGGTAAACCATACCATTCATTGACAAAACTGCGGCATAAAAAGGGAATTTTTATTTGCACAATTTGTGAATTGTGGCACATTTTTGTACACCTTGCAACCTTTTGAGTCTCAGTTTATGCCAAACACTGGGGCAGACTCATGAATGAATGCGGCCACTGACCTTAATCGGGTTCCCTTTTCTCAGTACAAGCCTCCTATATCGCTGATTACTTTGATAATCTCGTGTTTTGCAGTAAATTTGCCGTAAATGAGCAGTCAGAATGGCCCCGATTATGGAGCAATGAATCAGAGTTCCTCAACCTCTTCTCGTCCTCATAGAAGATGTAAAGTGCTTTGGGTGGCGAGTTACTTGCAGCAAATAAGCTGTAAAAAGTCCCTTTCCATTTGACCTTTACTCTGAAGATTGTTGAGTTCAGGAAAGCGGATGTCGGTTTGTTTGAATTCAATTAATTGTTACATAATTAATCCACTGATTAGAAGGAACGCCTCGACCGCGTTTACTCATTTCGATAATTGATTTGTTTAACTAACGTGACTCCTACAGTTACAGATCACTTCGAGTCTCGTTGGCTAATGGCTCCTGTTAGAATATCAAGGGTTCTTTGTGGCCACGATAACAAATCCCCCAGATTGGATTTTTGCCAATTTGCAAACCTGTTTTCCAACCTGTCTACCTCTGGGTAATAGAGAGAGGTCACACAAACGCCCGGCTCACTATTAAAGGGGTTGTCCCGAGATAAAAACTTATCCCCAGGACTAGGGGTGCACCTAGCCTTTCTGCTGCCTGAGGCAAAAACTGAAATGGCGCCCCAACCCCCCAATGCCAATTTCTTAACCTAACCCCTTCGCCACAATGAAAGCATTCATTGCCCATGGCACTTCCGCTGCCCCTCTCTTGCCCCTACCTGGTGCTGCCTGAGGCGATCGCCTCACCTGGCCTCACTGGTGGTGCACCCCTGTCCAGGATGTAAAGACCAAGGGGAACCAGAACATCGATATCTGAACAGGAGCTGCAGGGGATCGGTGACCCCAATGATGCCTCGTAGCAGTTTGTTGTATATGGATTGTGGGTGTTGTATTGTTAGTATCTGATGACTAGTGAGATCTTATACCTGCCCTTTGTTGCCACTTATCTATTAAAACGAGCACGAGCAAGTTATTCAATGAACCACAAATGTTGACGATGAATATGTTTTATTTTTTCTGTAGAACGTGGATGACTAAGCTCGATAATTAAACCAACTCCTACGTGGAGCTGCTGCAGAGCATTCACTAACAGGGACAGGTGACCTGGAACATTTATTACTTAATATGAGTTATTATTATTTCATGTCTTAAAGGGGTTGTCTCCTAAAACCAGCTTCAGCCCATGTGCCCAGAACAGAGAGGCTCAGGACCCCTCTTTATCAACCAGTGGAAGGTCCCTCACAAAGGCGGTCACAGCCCATCCATAAATTACATGACCAGCAGTTCAATAAATGTCCGCCATGTAATATTACCATTCCCTCTGTAGTAGCACTTTAATTCAGAATGCCGTATGGCCATGTGCATGATATCTGAGGAACGGTGAAGCATATTCTTTCGGTCTGTATAAGGGTCTCTGTGATGCCTTTTCGAGGGTCCTTTACATGGTATGATGTGGGGCCATAACAATCACCAATCAATGATGTAACCATTCAATCACCACTCATTTAAAGGGTCTTTACACAGGCCGATGTAAACGTCATCAGGCCATTGATTGATAGTTGTATGTTATCAGAAGCAGATCCTCTGTTAACATCCAGCCAACATAAAAGATCTGATCTGCTGATGATCACAAATGAACATCCCTACCAATGGGGTGTCCTGGATTGCTTCGTGTAGCCCTGCACTACCCCATTGTCACACGCCACACCCTCATTCCCTGTACTGTCTGGTGTCATCCACCACTAGTGATGAGCGGCAGGGGCAATATTCAAATTTGCAATATTTCGTGAATATTTGGGCGAATATTCATCATAAATTAGCGAATTTGAGAATTTGCTATTATTTTCTTGAATGCGAAAATCGGCAATGTAATACGCGCATATTGAACGTGCAATACAGGCGTGGGTCACTTTTGCTACATTTTTCCAGCTGCTAGAAGTTTCCTGAGACTGGAGACAATGGTCGGCAGAACATTACAATGGCTTTATATGCAGATAGAGTGCTCCAATATATTCGCGGATGCGCATATTTTGGCGCAATACGTGCAACTTCACATTTTATCAGGTCTGAGTAGATATTACTGATTGGTGCACTAAGTATTGTTGTGACATCACAGCGCTGTGTCTGTAGCTGTACGTATGGACACTAATCCCTATCACACTGCCTAACACCCTGCACTGGAACCTATCAGCTACAATGTATCAGGATATAACCTGCACTGACTATCTCCCACTAACTATCTGTATTATATATATATAAGCTATCTAACTATCTATCTAACTATCTGTGGAAAGCACAGAGCTCAGCAATGTCACTGCTCTCTCAGAACTGCAAAAAACAGCAGAAAATGGCTGCTGGGGAGGTTCTTATATAGTAAGGGGTAGGCAACTTTCCTATTGGTTGCTAGGGATGTTGCTAAGCTCTGACAAAGATATTGCAGCCTTCTCATTGGCCCACAAGCAAGAAGGGAGGTTACTGATGAAAAAAAAATCTAGAATATTCATGAATACAAATATATATCACTATAATCTACATCTTCGCTAATTCTCAAAGTGGCGATATTCACCATTAAAATTTGCGATTCGAATATTTGCGCCCAACACTATCCACCGCCCCTCAATCCCTGTACTATCTAAAGTCATGCCCCGCCCCCTAAATCCCTGTACTATCTGGTGTCATACACCGTCCCCTCAATCCTTGTACTATCTGATGTCGTGCACCGTCCCCTCAATCCCTGTACTATCTGGTGTCGTGCACCGTCCCCTCCATCCCTGTACTATCTGGTGTCCTACACCGTCCCCTCAATCCCTGTACTATCTGTTGTCATGCACCACCCCTTAATCCCTGTACTATCTGGTATCATGCACCGCCCCTCAATCACTGTACTATCTGTTGTCATGCACTGTCCCCTCAATCCCTATACTATCTGTTGTCATGCACCGCCCCTCAATCCCTGTACTATCTGGTGTCATGCACCGCCCCTCAATCCCTGTATTATCTGGTGTCAAGCACCATCCCCTCAATCCCTGCACTTTCTAGTGTCATGCACCACCCCTCGATCCCTATACTATCTGGTATCATGCACCACCCCTCAATCCCTGTATTATCTGTTGTCATGCACCACCCCTCAATCCCTGTACTATCTGTTGTCATGCACCGCCCCTCAATCCCTGCACTTTCTAGTGTCATGCACCACCCCTCAATCCCTATACTATCTGGTATCATGCACCACCCCTCAATCCCTGTATTATCTGTTGTCATGCACCACCCCTCAATCCCTGTATTATCTGTTGTCATGCCCCGCCCCCTCACTCCCTGTACTATCTGGTGTCATGCATCGCCCCTCAATCCCTGTACTATCTGGTGTCATGCACCGCCCCCTCAATCCCTGTATTATCTGTTGTCATGCACCGCCCCCTCAATCCCTGTATTATCTGTTGTCATGCACCGCCCCTCAATCCCTGTACTATCTGGTGTCATGCTCCACCCCCTCAATCCCTGTACTATCTGTTGTCATGCACTGTCCCCTCAATCCCTATACTATCTGGTATCATGCACCGCCCCTCAATCCCTGTATTATCTGTTGGCATGCACCACCCCTCAATCCCTGTATTATCTGTTGTCATGCCCCGCCCCCTCACTCCCTGTACTATCTGGTGTCATGCATCGCCCCTCAATCCCTGTACTATCTGGTGTCATGCACCGCCCCCTCAATCCCTGTACTATCTGGTGTCGTGCACCGCCCCCTCAATCCCTGTACTATCTGGTGTCATGCACCGCCCCCTCAATCCCTGTACTATCTGGTGTCATGCATCGCCCCTCAATCCCTGTACTATCTGTTGTCATGCACCGCCCCCTCAATCCCTGTACTATCTGGTGTCATGCACCGCCCCTCAATCCCTGTACTATCTGATGTCGTGCACCGTCCCCTCAATCCCTGTACTATCTGTTGTCATGCACCGTCCCCTCAATCCCTGTACTATCTGGTGTCATGCACCGCCCCTCAATCCCTGTACTATCTGGTGTCATGCACCGCCCCCTCAATCCCTGTACTATCTGGTGTCATGCACCGCCCCTCAATCCCTGTACTATCTGGTGTCATGCACCGTCCCCTCAATCCCTGTACTATCTGGTGTCGTGCACCGTCCCCTCAATCCCTGTACTATCTGGTGTCATGCACAGTCCCCTCAATCCCTGTACTATCTGGTGTCATCCACCGTCCCCTCCATCCCTGTACTATCTGATGTCGTGCACTGTCCCCTCAATCCCTTTACTATCTGGTGTCATGCACCGCCCCTCAATCCCTGTATTATCTGGTGTCGTGCACCGCCCCCTCAATCCCTGTACTATCTGTTGTCATGCACCGCCCCTCAATCCCTGTACTATCTGGTGTCATGCACCGCCCCTCAATCCCTGTACTATCTGGTGTCATGCACCGCCCCTCAATCCCTGTACTATCTGGTGTCATGCACCGCCCCTCAATCCCTGCACTTTCTGGTGTCATGCACCGTCCCCTCAATCCCTGTACTATCTGGTGTCATGCACCGCCCCTCAATCCCTGTACTATCTGATGTCATGCACCGTCCCCTCAATCCCTGTACTATCTGATGTCATGCACCATCCCCTCAATCCCTGTACTATCTGTTGTCATGCACCGCCCCTCAATCCCTGCACTTTCTGGTGTCATGCACCGCCCCTCAATCCCTGTACTATCTGGTGTCATGCACCGTCCCCTCAATCCCTGTACTATCTGGTATCATGCACCGCCCCTCAATCCCTGTATTATCTGTTGGCATGCACCACCCCTCAATCCCTGTATTATCTGTTGTCATGCCCCGCCCCCTCACTCCCTGTACTATCTGGTGTCATGCATCGCCCCTCAATCCCTGTACTATCTGGTGTCATGCACCGCCCCCTCAATCCCTGTACTATCTGGTGTCGTGCACCGCCCCCTCAATCCCTGTACTATCTGGTGTCATGCACCGCCCCCTCAATCCCTGTACTATCTGGTGTCATGCATCGCCCCTCAATCCCTGTACTATCTGTTGTCATGCACCGCCCCCTCAATCCCTGTACTATCTGGTGTCATGCACCGCCCCTCAATCCCTGTACTATCTGATGTCGTGCACCGTCCCCTCAATCCCTGTACTATCTGTTGTCATGCACCGTCCCCTCAATCCCTGTACTATCTGGTGTCATGCACCGCCCCTCAATCCCTGTACTATCTGGTGTCATGCACCGCCCCCTCAATCCCTGTACTATCTGGTGTCATGCACCGCCCCTCAATCCCTGTACTATCTGGTGTCATGCACCGTCCCCTCAATCCCTGTACTATCTGGTGTCGTGCACCGTCCCCTCAATCCCTGTACTATCTGGTGTCATGCACCGTCCCCTCAATCCCTGTACTATCTGGTGTCATCCACCGTCCCCTCCATCCCTGTACTATCTGATGTCGTGCACTGTCCCCTCAATCCCTTTACTATCTGGTGTCATGCACCGCCCCTCAATCCCTGTATTATCTGGTGTCGTGCACCGCCCCCTCAATCCCTGTACTATCTGTTGTCATGCACCGCCCCTCAATCCCTGTACTATCTGGTGTCATGCACCGCCCCTCAATCCCTGTACTATCTGGTGTCATGCACCGCCCCTCAATCCCTGTACTATCTGGTGTCATGCACCGCCCCTCAATCCCTGCACTTTCTGGTGTCATGCACCGTCCCCTCAATCCCTGTACTATCTGGTGTCATGCACCGCCCCTCAATCCCTGTACTATCTGATGTCATGCACCGTCCCCTCAATCCCTGTACTATCTGATGTCATGCACCATCCCCTCAATCCCTGTACTATCTGTTGTCATGCACCGCCCCTCAATCCCTGCACTTTCTGGTGTCATGCACCGCCCCTCAATCCCTGTACTATCTGGTGTCATGCACCGTCCCCTCAATCCCTGTACTATCTGGTGTCATGCACCGCCCCTCAATCCCTGCACTTTCTGGTGTCATGCACCGCCCCTGAAACACAATATTAGGCATAGCACCGTATTGGCCGGAGTTGCCCTTTAACTACATACTTATCCTTTGTGATGAAATTTCCCCGTACATACATGTGTAATGTATACTATTTAATAATCTGAATTCTCTTCACTTTATCTACGGCGCAGCTTGTAAAATAAAGCAAAGGTTTAGTAATTGGAGCAACTGCGGAAGAAAGAAATTAATTACATTTAATGTAAAATGTCACCCATCAGAAAACCCACAACAGGTGCCAGGAGCAGAACTCCAGAACTAATACCGCCATAAATATCCTCACAAGACAATTAGAAAATTGGAGAATAAATTAAAGTGGACTCAGAGCCATTACCTCAATCTAGAACAATTAGATGCTCACCATGCAAGGCACACAGGACCTCGATACAAAGCGGGACGGAAAGGAACAGAATAAGGATCACTGAATTATCCAGAAATGCTGCTAACCCCGGGATGTGAGCGGCGGCAATTATACAATGAGAAATACAAGTAAGATCTAATTGTCAGTCTGGGAGATACAATCAGGGCGATATTAATAATGCAGGAATATATGGCAAAAAATGGGGCAGATTGTTCTATATGGTAGATATGGAGTAATAAATGTTCCCTACTAGGCTTGTTAGACCCATTAACGCCGCCTCATGGAAGACATATTGGAATGCGTTGATTTCATATATATATATATATTGCATTTGCACCCTGTATGGCGGTATTGCTTGGACACTGGATGAAACAGTTGTAAATTTTTTCAATAGACTATATATTTTTTTTGCCTCACTGAGAGATTTTCCCTCGCAAACCTTGGTCCATACTTGGCCCTCACTTATTTTCAAGATCATATGGGTGACTTAAAGACCATGTTTCAGCAGGAACAACCCTATTAAACCAGACATAATTCCTGTTAGGACTGACTCTATTGATTATAATGATACCTTTCTTGTGAAAATCGGTTGTGGCATTCCAGAGAACAATAGACTTTTATTCCTTATGCATCTAAGGACCGCAGTGTACTGAGGGGTGGAGCCAACACAGGAAAGCTAAGGCGCTAGGCCCCGCCTATGGCTGCACTGAAGCCCTTATTTGCTCAAAGAATAAAAGTATTTTTCCTCAGGAACGCCACAACCGATTTTCACAAGACAGGTATCATTTGAATCAGCAGGATCAAGCCTATCAGGTAGTATACGTGGTTTAAAAGAGATTATCCTTAGGCCTCTTGCACACGACTGTATGGCTTTTTCAGTATTTTGCGGCCTGTTTGAAATGGATCCGTTTTTTTGTTTCAGTAGTGTTTACGCTTCCGTTCCATTTTGCCATTCCATTTTTCTGTTTGGTATCCGCTTGTGATCAGTTTCTTGCGGATTGCAAACGGAAACGGAAGCATAAAAATAATGTTTAAACTGTAAGTACATTAAGAAATTGGGCTGGGCATGACATTTTCAATAGATGGTTCCCGCAAAAACGGAACGGATATGGAAGACATATGGATACATTCCGTATGCATTCTGTTCTTTTTTGCAGGACCATTGACTTGAATGGAGCCACGGAACGCAATAATAGAACAATTTCTATCTTTGATCGGAGCAGAAATACGGAAACGGAATGCATACGCAGTACCTTCCGTTGTTTTTGCGGACCCATTGAAGTGAATGGTTTCGCATACGGACCGCAAAAGGAACACGAAAAAACGGAACGGCAAGGGGCCTTAGGCAGTAAAAACTTCTGCCTCCTGCAAAAAAAGGTTTTACAGGAGCAGGGCTGCCAACCTGAATTCTTCTTTTTTCTGGACAACTTATCCCAAAATCACGGACAGCCAATATTTTTTACGGATAAATTGAAAAATCATAATGAATGATAAAGATTATAAGTAATCCACGTCTATAGCTCAATATACTGATAAGAACTTATTACTAGCATTTACTGGCAGCTTCAAAATGATGATAATTACCACCAAAATAATCTAGTCAAGAACCACCAGCCTCAAAAAATTCATTGACACATCAATTTGTATTTAGGGACACAGGAAAAAGGTTGCCTATTTCTACGGACTCTCCAGAAATGTCTAAATGGTTGGCAACCCAGTGCAGGAGGCAGAAATGTGTGTCCTCAAACCTCCACTACTATCTCCTAGTGGTGGGTGACAACTCCAATCATACATGCGGTGGTATGGAGATCTGGCATTGCCCCCAGTTCTTTCTTCATTGAATAATTTGACATTTGTGTTTGATTTCTAACTAATAAAGACCAATAGGTATGGAGACATTCTTTTGAGATTTATAAGATGAAGAAACAGCGCCACACCAGTGTAACGGGGTGCCAAAGGTGCACTCGGTCTCCCATCAGCCGCAGACTGCTGCTTAGCTTCGGGAGCGAGGATCTGTGTTTGACCTCGTTCCCAGGGCGGCTTTGCTAGCTGGGTGGCTCCCTGCTCCTAGGTCTGCCTTGAGCGCCGAGCTGATCACTCGGTGCTCGACTGGTCGGTCTGTCGGTCATGTGACGCTGGCCACGTCACATGACCCTCACTCCCCACTATAAATACAGGCAGCCTGCTGGCCACAGGTTGCCTGTTAATTTAGGTTCCTGGCAGTTGTTGGATACCTGTATACTTACCTGATCCTGTTCCCTGACGATCCTTTGCCTGCTCCTCCTGTACTGCGCATCCTTCCTGGTATATTGACCTCGGCTTCCACCTGACTATTCTTTGCGGACTCCTTTAGTACTTCTCGACTCTCCTGGTATTTATGACCCCGGCTTCTCCTGACCTTTCTTTGCTTATCCCTCTGTACTGCGTTGTCCTCTTGGTTTTGACCCGGTCCGTTCACTGTCCGTTATTTGTCTTGTCTGTCCTTCCCGCACGTATCCTAAGTTAGGGACTGCCGTCCAGTTGTCCCCTGTCATCAGGACTCGTGAGGCAAGTAGGCAGGCCAGGGGTGAGGGTGGTGCGCAGTGGTCACTATCCTCCCCCTGTGTGTGTGTGTGTACGTGACCGTTACAACCAGTCTATGGGTCGTGCCTGGTATTGCAGGTCAGCTGCATTGAAGTTAATGGGCCTGAGCTGCAATACGGTTCTGTTTTTGGAAGAAAACGGAAATGTTTTATTTTCTAAATCCTGGACAACCCCTTTAATAAGAGCGTTCTCATGTCTAAAGCAATACGTCTCCTGATTGGCATTACTCATTGACATCTTCCTACTAAACCCTTCTTATATAGGACGGTTTTATTTAGTCTTGCTTGTACTTGCAGCATCTCTATAGTAACACAACATTGAGTGCCCTGACCAAGATTGTAGATACTTAAAAATGTCCAATGCAATCACCCGGCTTCTTGTTGACTGTGTTATGGAGTAATTGCAAAATCCATAATAGTTGCTACATTTCTGGACAGGGTTAAAACCAAAGGTCCAGAATTACGTTCCAGCAGTAGCCTTGGTAGAAGCGGAAGAGGGAAAAGCAAGCTCAGCACGTAAATAAGATGTGATGAGTCTGAAAAACAAAAGAACGTTCTTAAAGGTTTTTTTTAATGCAATATAAAACAAAACAATAATAATAATAGCAATAATAATGTATTTCACTATAATTACTTAAAAAGCATCTTTTACCAAAATATAGTATGTGTTTGGACTGACTAATGTGCAATACTTTTATTTTGTGGAAATGTATGTTCCTTGTAATACCATGCCGATCCTCACGGTGTGCTATTTCCTGGCAGAGCACAAATCCTTTTAATTCCAGCTAAAGTGATTTAGAGTAGTGACATCTAGTGCTGGATATATTTATTGCATCAATTTACATTTTTGACTGCTCTCAATTCAAATATTTGTCATATATATTTTTTTTATTCCAAGGCAAATGAAGAAATTGTAGTAACCAGAGAAAAGTGAATTCTATTGTCATTTGTGCTGGCGGCCCGTGCCTGATGCAGCCTCTCTCCTCCTCGCGGGCACAGGCACTGCTTTACTTACCCAGATGGCTTCTCTACTGTCCTTGTGATCAAAACCCGCTTGCCCTGGCCTCTGACTGCCGGCACACCGTGTCTTCTCCTTGCTGGAGGCCATGGCCTAGGCTTCCTTGCCAGGTCTCTAAGGTTTGTCCACATGCACTTGTGCTCTCTGGTTATTATAGGGCAAGCTTGCGCACACCCTAATCTTCTCCAACCTATGGATGGCTGCAATTAAAAAATACAAAGTAGCAGACAGCTCACCATTCATTCATAAGTGATTCCCTGTTTCATTCCCGTGCATAGACTGAAGAGTAAAGTAATTGTAATTATAATATTCCCAGTGCTGTATTTCCCCTTACATATGGCTGACTGCCTCTGGGTACTTAAGACACCCTCCCATAGGGGAGGGTGAATGAACTTTAGGTTGTCTAGCTTGATAGTTTCCTGGGAAGGTGTGCTGTTATGATTGTCTAGCCGTGTACTGACTTCTGGCTGGTCACTGTCTGTGACACCTTGCTGCCCGACCTTTACCTGATTACTGTATTGATCCTTTGCTGCCTGCCCTGACCTCAGACTTGTTTTACAGATTTGCATGAACTCTACCTGCCCTGATCTCAGACTGTTAGTGGCTACAAGTTTTGTCTGACCCCTTGATGATTCGTATTGGTGTCTTTGACCCACGTGGTGCCGGGTCAACCACATAGGTCTGGGGCTTGACTGAAGTGAAGTACAGACTCCTGTATACAGGTTAAAGGGTTAAAACCAGGGGACTTTCTTTTTCCGTCATACATAACGGAACAAAACGGAAACGTTATTTGTGCCCATAGAAATGTATTAAGAGGGGACAAAACGCAATGCCCTTAAAGGGTTCCGTTTTGCATTCCGTCCTTAAATGTCATTATATTCCACTATAACCCTGTTATAACGGAACAGTATGACGGAAGTACAAACACGTATGCGAACCCAACAAAAAGAAGTATCCAAACAATCTCTTTCAATTATAAAATGCATCTATTGCACATTAATAAGATGTAAAAGGCAGATGAAAAGACACATGATTGCAGAATCAGACTACACAGTGTTTATCTGTAGTCTGTTACCATGGAGACAGAGAGGTCTTTAAAGGAGCATTAGATGCAAAACAGAAGGAGATTTTTTAAATCAAAACTACTTGAAAAGAACATTCATTTTTATTTTAGATGCCTTAGAGCAATACAAAGGCTGGAGAAGAAAATGCTATAAATAAATAAAAAAACACAACTATTGAATAAATTTGACTGAAATTTTACTAGTCAACAATTTATGAATATGAAATATTTTTGCACTTTGTTCATTCCTAACTGATTTCAGAGTCTGTCTCCCACAGTTACATTTCAAAACAGAGTAGAAATTGACATTTCACAAATATGCTTACCTGAAAGTGTCAAAATCTGTCCTGACCACATTAGGGAAGATTTACTTATTGTAACAGACAACGTAAAGTTTAACTAAAAAAATCCAACAGATGATAAAATTTGGTCTACCTACATTCACCAACAGCTGAGGGGCTTATTGAACTCCCACTAGTTATGACTGAATATAACTGTATGCTATAATCTCCTGAGCTCCCTCTAGTGGTGGCTGTATATATCTGTATGTAGTAGTCTCCTGAGCTCCCACTAGTGGTGGCTGTATATATCTGTATGTAGTAATCTCCTGAGCTCCTTCTAGTGGTGGCTGTATATATCTGTATGCAGTAATCTCCTGAGCTCCCTCTAGTGGTGGCTGTATATATCTGTATGTAGTAATCTCCTGAGCTCCCTCTAGTGGTGGCTGTATATATCTGTATGCTGTAATCTCCTGAGCTCCCTCTAGTGGTGTCTGTATATATCTGTATGTAGTAATCTCCTGAGCTTCCTCTAGTGGTGACTGTATATATCTGTATGTAGTAATCTCCTGAGCTCCTTCTAGTGGTGGCTGTATATATCTGTATGTAGTAATCTCCTGAGCGGCCTCTAGTGGTGGCTGTATATATCTGTATGTAGTAATCTCCTGAGTGGCCTCTAGTGGTGGCTGTATATATCTGTATGTAGTAATCTCCGGAGCTCCCTCTAGTGGTGGCTGTATATATCTGTATGTAGTAGTCTCCTGAGCTCCCACTAGTGGTGGCTGTATATATCTGTATGTAGTAATCTCCTGAGCTCCTTCTAGTGGTGGCTGTATATATCTGTATGTAGTAATCTCCTGAGCTCCCTCTAGCGGTGACTGTATATATCTGTATGCAGTAATCTCCTGAGCTCCCTCTAGCGGTGGCTGTATATATCTGTATGCAGTAATCTCCTGAGCTCCCTGTGGTGGTGGCTGTATATATCTGTATGTAGTAATCTCCTGAGCTCCCTCTAGCGGTGGCTGTATATAACTGTATGTAGTAATCTCCTGAGCTCCCTCTAGTGGTGGCTGTATATATTTATATGTAGTAATCTCCTGAGCTCCCTGTAGTGGTGGCTGTATATATCTGTATGCAGTAATCTCCTGAGCTCCCTCTAGTGGTGACTGTATATATCTGTATGCAGTAATCTCCTGAGCTCCTTCTAGTGGTGACTGTATATATCTGTATGTAGTAATTTCCTGAGCTCCCTCTAGTGGTGGCTGTATATATCTGTATGTAGTAATCTCCTGAGCTCCCTCTAGTGGTGGCTGTATATATCTGTATTCAGTAATCTCCTGAGCTCCTTCTAGTGGTGGCTGTATATATCTGTATGCAGTAATCTCCTGAGCTCCCTCTAGTGGTGGCTGTATATATCTGTATGTAGTAATCTCCTGAGCTCCCTCTAGTGGTGGCTGTATATATCTGTATGTAGTAATCTCCTGAGCTCCCACTAGTGGTGGCTGTATATATCTGTATGTAGTAATCTCCTGAGCTCCTTCTAGTGGTGGCTGTATATATCTGTATGCAGTAATCTCCTGAGCTCCCTCTAGTGGTGGCTGTATATATCTGTATGTAGTAATCTCCTGAGCTCCCTCTAGTGGTGGCTGTATATATCTGTATGCTGTAATCTCCTGAGCTCCCTCTAGTGGTGTCTGTATATATCTGTATGTAGTAATCTCCTGAGCTTCCTCTAGTGGTGACTGTATATATCTGTATGTAGTAATCTCCTGAGCTCCTTCTAGTGGTGGCTGTATATATCTGTATGTAGTAATCTCCTGAGCGGCCTCTAGTGGTGGCTGTATATATCTGTATGTAGTAATCTCCTGAGTGGCCTCTAGTGGTGGCTGTATATATCTGTATGCAGTAATCTCCTGAGCTCCCTCTAGTGGTGGCTGTATATATCTGTATGTAGTAATCTCCGGAGCTCCCTCTAGTGGTGGCTGTATATATCTGTATGTAGTAGTCTCCTGAGCTCCCACTAGTGGTGGCTGTATATATCTGTATGTAGTAATCTCCTGAGCTCCTTCTAGTGGTGGCTGTATATATCTGTATGTAGTAATCTCCTGAGCTCCCTCTAGCGGTGACTGTATATATCTGTATGCAGTAATCTCCTGAGCTCCCTCTAGCGGTGGCTGTATATATCTGTATGCAGTAATCTCCTGAGCTCCCTGTAGTGGTGGCTGTATATATCTGTATGTAGTAATCTCCTGAGCTCCCTCTAGCGGTGGCTGTATATAACTGTATGTAGTAATCTCCTGAGCTCCCTCTAGTGGTGGCTGTATATATTTATATGTAGTAATCTCCTGAGCTCCCTGTAGTGGTGGCTGTATATACAGTCATGTGAAAAAATTAGGACACCCTTTGAAAGCATGTGGTTTTTTGTAACATTTTTAATAAATGGTTATTTCATCTCCGTTTCAACAATACAGAGAGATTAAAGTAATCCAACTAAACAAAGAAAACTGAAGAAAAGTCTTTTCAAGATCTTCTGTAAATGTCATTCTACAAAAATGCCTATTCTAACTGAGGAAAAAGATAGGACACCCTCACATGTATTCCCTCTTAAATTGGCTCAGATCTCACACAGGTATATCACACCAGGTGCACATAATTAGTAGATCGTTACTCTGCATGTTGAATGAGGCTTGCCCTATTTAAACCTCAGACATTTAGTTTGGTGTGCTCCTGACTGTTGAAGTGAGAGTGAGCACCATGGTGAGAGCAAAAGAGCTGTCAGAGGACTTCAGAAAAAAGATTGTAGCAGCCTATGAGTCTGGGAAGGGATTTAAAAAGATCTCAAAAGATTTTGAAATCAGCCATTCCACTGTCCGGAAGATAGTCTACAAGTGGAGGGCTTTCAAAACAACTGCCAACATGGCCAGGACTGGTCGCCCCAGCAAGTTCACCCCAAGAGCAGACCGCAAGATGCTAAAAGAGGTCTCCAAAAACCCTACAGTGTCATCTCGAGAACTACAGCAGGCTCTGGCTACTGTTGATGTAGAAGTACATGCCTCTACAATCAGAAAGAGACTGTACAAGTTTAACTTGCATGGGAGGTGTGCAAGGAGGAAACCTTTGCTTTCCAAGAGAAACATCGAGGCCAGACTGACATTTGCCAGAGATAAAGTTGACAAAGACCAGGACTTCTGGAATAATGTTCTTTGGACAGATGAGTCCAAAATTGAATTATTTGGACACAACAGCAGAGGACATGTTTGGCGTAAACCAAACACAGCATTCCAAGAAAAGAACCTCATACCAACTGTGAAGCATGGAGGTGGAAGTGTCATGGTTTGGGGCTGCTTTGCTGCAGCAGGACCTGGTCAGCTCACCATCATAGAATCCACGATGAATTCTACTGTGTATCAGAAGGTGCTTGAAGAACATGTGAGACCATCAGTTAGAAAATTAAAGCTGAAGCGGAACTGGACCATGCAACATGACAATGACCCAAAACATACTAGTAAATCAACCAAAGATTGGCTGAAAAAGAAGAAATGGAGAGTCCTGGAATGGCCAAGTCAAAGTCCAGATTTGAATCCCATTGAGATGCTGTGGGGTGACTTGAAAAGGGCTGTACGTGCAAGAAACCCCTCAAACATCTCACAGCTGAAAAAGTTCTGCATTGAGGAGTGGGGTAAAATTTCCTCAGACCGATGTCGAAGACTGGTAGATGGCTACAAGAACCGTCTCACTGCAGTTATTTCAGCCAAAGGAGGTAACACTCGCTATTAGGGGCAAGGGTGTCCTATCTTTTTCCTCAGTTAGAATAGGCATTTTTGTAGAATGACATTTACAGAAGATCTTGAAAAGACTTTTCTTCAGTTTTCTTTGTTTAGTCGGATTACTTTAATCTCTCTGTATTGTTGAAACGGAGATGAAATAACCATTTATTAAAAATGTTACAAAAAACCACATGCTTTCAAAGGGTGTCCTAATTTTTTCACATGACTGTATCTGTATGCAGTAATCTCCTGAGCTCCCTCTAGTGGTGACTGTATATATCTGTATGCAGTAATCTCCTGAGCTCCTTCTAGTGGTGACTGTATATATCTGTATGTAGTAATTTCCTGAGCTCCCTCTAGTGGTGGCTGTATATATCTGTATGTAGTAATCTCCTGAGCTCCCTCTAGTGGTGGCTGTATATATCTGTATTCAGTAATCTCCTGAGCTCCCTCTAGTGGTGACTGTATATATCTGTATGTAGCAATCTCCTGAGCTCCCTCTAGTGGTGGCTGTATATATCTGTATGTAGTAATCTCCCGAGCTCCCTCTAGTGGTGGCTGTATATATCTGTATGTAGTAATCTCCTGAGCTCCCTCTAGTGGTGGCTGTATATATCTGTATGCAGTAATCTCCTGAGCTCCTTCTAGTGGTGACTGTATATATCTGTATGTAGTAATTTCCTGAGCTCCCTCTAGTGGTGGCTGTATATATCTGTATGTAGTAATCTCCTGAGCTCCCTCTAGTGGCGGCTGTATATATCTGTATGTAGTAATCTCCTGAGCTCCCTCTAGTGGTGACTGTATATTTCTGTATGTAGTAATCTCCTGAGCTCCCTCTAGTGGTGGCTGTATATATCTGTATGTAGTAATCTCCTGAGGTTACTCTAATGGTGATTGTATATATCTGTATGTAGTAATCTCCTGCGCTCCCTCTAGTGGTGGCTGTATATATCTGCATGTAGTAATCTCCTGAGCTCCCTCTAGTGGTGGCTGTATATATCTGTATGTAGTAATCTCCTGAGCTTACTCTAGTGTTGGCTGTATATTTCTGTATGTAGTAATCTCCTGAGCTTCCTCTAGTGGTGGCTGTATATGTCTGTATGTAGTAATCTCCTGAGCTCCCTCTAGTGGTGACTGTATACATCTGTATGTAGTAATCTCCTAAACTCCCTCTAGTGGTGACTGTATATATCTGTATGTAGTAATCTCCTGAGCTCCCTCTAGTGGTGGATGTATATATCTGTATGTAGTAATCTCCTGAGCTCCCTCTAGTGCTGGCTGTATATATCTGTATGTAGTAATCTCCTGAGCTCCCTCTAGTGGTGGCTGTATGTATCTGTATGTAGTAATCTCCTGAGCTCCCTCTAGTGGTGGCAACAAGAAAACAGAAGCAGGGTATTTGGGGCTTTCAATCAGGCATACAGAGCTATGTATCTAAACCACAATCAAATTATGTCCCTGTAGTGAAATTTCTTATGTATTTGGGTTTCTGACTTCAGCCATAGCTAATAATTGTTGGCTTTGTGTACTTTCACACTTATAGAATGTGTCGGCAGATAAGAACCATTTGGCCCATCTAGTCTGCCCAATATACTGAGTACTATGGATAGCCCCTGGCCCTATCTTATATGAAGGATGGCCTTATGCCTATCCCATGCATGCCTAAACCCCTTCACTGTATCTGCAGCTACCACTTCTGCAGGAAGGCTATTCCATGCATCCACTACTCTCTCAGTAAAGTAATACTTCCTGATATTACTTTTAAACCTTTGCCCCTCTAATTTAACACTATGTCCTCTTGTAGCAGTTTTTCTTCTTGTAAATCTTCTCTCCTCTTTTCCCTTGTTGATTCCCTTTATGTATTTAGCAGTTTCTCTCATCTCCCCTCTGTCTCGTCTTTCTTCCAAGCTCTACATGTTAAGGTCCTTTCATCTTTCCTGGTAAGTTTTATCCTGCAATCCATGTACCAGTTTAGTAGCTCTTCTCTGAACTCTCTCGCCGCAGGACGGATCCGACAGGCTGTTCACCATGTTGGATCCGTCTTTCCGCTATTTCGCCGTGCCGCCGGACCGCCGCTCTGTCCCCATTGACTATAATGGGGACGGGGGCGGAGCTCCGGCGCAGCATGGCAGTGCACGGCGAAAGCCGCCGCACTATAAAGTCGGACATGCAGGACTTTTTAGTCCGGCGGCTTTCGCCGTGCACTGCCGTGCTGCGCCGGAGCTCTGCCCCCATCCCCATTATAGTCAATGGGGACGGAGTGGCGGTCCGGCAAAATAGCGGAAGGGTGAACAGCCTGTCGGATCAGTCCTGCCGCAAGTGTGAAAGTAGCCTTAAACTGCTATATTATCAGAAATTATATCACTTTAATTAGAGAGATAGCTGCACTTATAGCAAATCAAATGGAGACGAAGCAATATCACAGAAATGAACCTTCATTGACACAGTTGCCATATCAGGGGGGAATTTTATTCATAACACCCACAAGCCAATTTATCTGGTGATTTAATAGTTGCCATTATAAGGGGCTTAGTGGCTCATGTGATCTTTCCAGCAGAGAAAAATAATTTGTACTTGAAGAATACAGTCACATCGGATGATTCATGCAATGTCTGAAAGCAAATGTGGGGGCAAACAATGCTTAAATATTTAAATGTCTGGAGATTGACACACTGATATTAAAACTGTTCAGTGTGTAATTTCCTTTTCTGCTGTGCGGAGAGCGACGTGTGCACCGGCTTATTATAGGGGACAGTAAACAAGGAAAACATTCCAGATTCAGCACAATTGTTCAGGGATTTAACGGTGACCTGTCAGACGGATATTTTCTGAAACTGGAGGTACAGGTGAAACTCGAAAAATTTGAATATCATGCAAAAGTCCATTTATTTCAGTAATGCAGCTTAATGTTAGAATTTTGTGAAAAGGTACAATATTCTCGGCTCAAAGTGTCCCCCTCCAGTCAGCTAATTAATCCATATACCCTGAGCAAAGGGGACCTGAGATTGTGACTTTGGGGTTTCATAAGCTGTGAGCCATAATCATCCAAATTATACCAAATAAAGGCTTGAAATATCTCACTTTGCCTGTAATGAGTCTCGTATATTAGCTTCACCTTTTAAGTTGCATTACTGAAATATATATTAACTTTGCACAATATTCTAATTTTCCGATTTTCACCTGTATAAGTACTGCATGTGATAATCTAATGTGCTGGAATTGTGGCCGAAATATGGAATTCAGATTTGTATAATTTATGTTTTATAGATTGAAAGATTAGATAGATAGATAATATATATAATATAGATAGATAGATAGATAGATAGATAGATAGATAGATAGATAGATAATAGATAATAGATAGATAATAGATAGATAGATAGATAGATAATAGATAATAGATAGATAATAGATAGATAATAGATAATAGATAGATAATATATATAATATAGATAATAGATAGATATGAGATAGATAGATAGATAATATATATAATATAGATAGATAGATAGATAGATAGATAGATAGATATGAGATAGATAGATAGATAGATAGATAGATAGATAGATCGGAGATAGATAGATAATAGATAGATAATAGATAGATAGATCGGAGATAGATAATAGACAGATAGATAAGAGATAGATAGATAGATAGATAGATAATAGATAGATAGATAATAGATAGATAGATATGAAATAGATAATAGATGATAGATAGATGAATAGATAGATAATAGATAATAGATAGATAATAGATAGATAGATAGATAATAGATAGATAATAGATAATAGATAGATAATATATATAATATAGATAATAGATAGATATGAGATAATAGATGATAGATAGATAGATAGATAGATAGATAGATAGATAGATAATAGATAGATAATAGATGATAGATAATTGATAGATAATAGATAGATAATAGATGATAGATAATAGATAGATAATAGATGATAGATATGAGATAGATAGATAATAGATAATAGATAGATAGATAGATAGATAATAGATAGATAATAGATGATAGATAATAGATAGATAATAGATGATAGATATGAGATAGATAGATAATAGATAATAGATAGATAATTGATAGATAATAGATAGATAATAGATGATAGATAATAGATAGATAATAGATAATAGATAGATAGATAGATAGATAATAGATAGATAGATAGATAGATAGATATGAGATAGATAGATATTACATAGATAGATAGATAATAGATAGATAATAGATAATAGATAGATAGATAGATAGATAGATAGATAATAGATAGATAGATAGATCGGAGATAGATAGATAATAGAAGATAGATAATAGATAGATAGATAGATCGATATGAGATAGATAATAGATAGATAGATAGATAGATAGATAGATCGGAGATAGATAGATAATAGATAGATAATAGATAGATAGATAATAGATAGATAATAGATAGATAGATAATAGATAGATAATAGATAGATAGATAATAGATAGATAGAAGATATGAAATAGATAATAGATAGATAATAGATAGATAATAGATAGATAGATAGATAATAGATAGATAGATAATAGATAGATAGATATGAAATAGATAATAGATGATAGATAGATGAATAGATAGATAATAGATAATAGATAGATAATAGATAGATAGATAGATAGATAATAGATAATAGATAGATAATATATATAATATAGATAATAGATAGATATGAGATAGATAGATAGATAGATAATAGATAATAGATGATAGATAGATAGATAGATAGATAATAGATAGATAGATAGATAATAGATAGATAATAGATGATAGATAATTGATAGATAATAGATAGATAATAGATGATAGATAATAGATAGATAATAGATGATAGATATGAGATAGATAGATAATAGATAATAGATAGATAGATAGATAATAGATAGATAGATAGATAGATATGAGATAGACAGATATTACATAGATAGATAGATAGATAATAGATAGATAATAGATAATAGATAGATAGATAATAGATAGATAGATAGATAATAGATAGATAGATAGATCGGAGATAGATAGATAATAGAAGATAGATAATAGATAGATAGATAGATCGATATGAGATAGATAATAGATAGATAGATAGATAGATAGATAGATAGATAGATCGGAGATAGATAGATAATAGATAGATAATAGATAGATAGATAATAGATAGATAATAGATAGATAGATAATAGATAGATAATAGATAGATAGATAATAGATAGATAATAGATAGATAGATAATAGATAGATAGATAATAGATAGATAATAGATATGAGATAGATAGATAGATAATAGATAGATAGATAATAGATAGATAGAAGATATGAAATAGATAATAGATAGATAATAGATAGATAATAGATATGAGATAGATAGATAATAGATAGATAGATAATAGATAGATAGAAGATATGAAATAGATAATAGATAGATAGATAGATAATAGATAGATAATAGATAGATAGATAGATATTAGATAGATAGATAGATATGAGATAATAGATAGATAATAGATAGATAGATAATAGATAATAGATAGATATGAGATAATAGATAGATAATAGATGATAGATAGATAATAGATAGGAGATAGACACCCGTTACCTGTAAAGCAGTGGCGTACATAGAGAAGTAAGGGCCCCATAGCAAGGAGAAAACCAGCCCCCCCCCCCCCCCCACACAGGATATAAGGGTTAAACCCTTTTCTATGACCCTTTGACCATTTCTTCCACTGCCTCATTTGCTAAAAGTTTTTCCTTTAGAGGGTCGAGTCCTGACCAAGTGTTCACCTCCAGTACAAGAGGGGATGATCCCAGCTGGGCCCCCTCTTGCCCTGGGCCCCATAGCATTCGTATGGTCTGCCGCTATGGTAGTTACGTGGTTGTGATCACGTGGCGCTGCCCTCTTATACTGCCCCGGCGGGCGCTCTCCGTCTGACCTCAGGCGGCTCAGTTGCTGCCTGCGCTTCTTACATACTAAATCATTCTGCTTTCTAAATCAGGGATCTTCCTGAAAGTAATGAACTGAAGATAAATTGTTGTTCCTCCTCCGTCGGAAAGTCCATTTACCAATAATAAATGACGGGATAAAATTACTTTTGGATAAAAGCTTCTGTGGCTGGAAATGTCCCCGTATAGGCGACTATGCGCTGTGCATCCAGTACGTACGCCTGACACCCCCCGTCATACTCTTAGGTCAAGGTGTTCGCTCTCCAAGAAAAAGTGCAACTGTACCTTCTGCTTCCAGCGTTAGGGTGCATTCAGATGAACACAAGTGCTCCGTGCCTGTGCTGTGGACTGCAAATTGTGGTCCGTAATGCATCGGCACCAACTGCGTGCTCTCCATTTGTGGATGCTGACCCATTAACTTGAATTGGCCCATAATCCACAAAATAAGGCAAAATATAGGACATGTAGGGCTTCTGAGAGCTTCCGATCCTTGGATCCAGGCTCGGACTGGCCCACCGGGGAGCCGGGGAAATTCTCGGTGGACCCCTGCCTAGTTGAAGCCCCGCCCCTCTCCTGAGAAGCCACACCCCTCACTGACATCTCTCTCACCAGGAGCAGCTCCAGAGACCGGACTAAACACTACTTTGTGGTTACAGGACCTGTGGTGATGTCACAGTCATGTGATCAGCCATGTGTGTGGGAGGAGTTAGGGGAGCACAGGCTGTGCTGGTGGAGAATGCAGAGGTTCTTCATGTATGGAAGGTGTGTATAAAGCAGAGCTCTGTCAGTGTAACCCGTCTATTGTGCAGTTTTCTGTGTGTAATGTGCACACAGTAGTTCTATCTGTGTAATGGATATGTAGCAGAGCTGTGTGTGCAATGTGTATTTAGTAAACTATCTGTGTAATGGGCATGTGGTAGAGCTGTGTATGTAATATGTATATAGTAGTGTCAGGCGGGCACTGTGTATGGCACCGTCAGGCGGGCTCTGTGTATGGCACCGTCAGGCGGGCTCTGTGTATGGCACCGTCAGGAGGGCGCTGTGTATGGCAGCATCAGGTGGGTGCAGTGTATGGCAGCGTCAGGTGGGCGCAGTGTATGGCAGCATCAGGCGGGCGCTGTGTATGGCACCGTCAGGCGGGCACTGTCTATGGCAGCGCCAGGGGGGCGCTGTTTATGGCAATGTCAGGCGGGCGCTGTATATGGCAGCGTCAGGTGGGCGCAGTGTCTGGCAGCGTCAGGTGGGTGCTGTGTATGGCAACGTCAGGTGGGCGCAGTATATGGCATTGTCAGGTGGACGCAGTTTATGTCAGCGTCAGGTGGGTGCTGTGTATGGCAACGTCAGGTGGGCGCTGTGTATGGCACCGTCAGGCGGGCACTGTATATGTCAGCGTCAGGCGGGCGCAGTGTCTGGCAGCGTCAGGTGGGCGCAGTTTATGTCAGCGTCAGGTGGGCACTGTATATGGCAGCGTCAGGCGGGCGCAGTGTATTGCAGCGTCAGGTGGGCGCTGTATATGGCAGCGTCAGGTGGGCGCAGTGTCTGGCAGCGTCAGGTGGGCGCAGTGTCTGGCAGCATCAGGTGGACGCTGTGTATGGCATCGTCAGGTGGGCGCAGTGTGTGGCAGCGTCAGGTGGGCGCAGTGTATGGCAGCGTCAGGCGGGCACTGTGTATGGCACCGTCAGGCAGGCACTGTCTATGGCAGCGCCAGGGGGGTGCTGTGTATGGCAGTGTCAGGCAGGCGCAGTATATGGCACCGTCAGGTAGGCGCTGTATATGGCAGCGTCAGGTGGGCGCAGTGTATGGCAGCGTCAGGTGGGCGCAGTGTATGGCAGCGTCAGGTGAGCGCAGTGTATGGCAGCATCAGGCGGGCGCAGTGTATGGCAGCATCAGGCGGGCGCAGTGTATGGCAGCATCAGGCGGGCGCTGTGTATGAAGCGTCAGGTGAGCGCAGTGTATGGCACCGTCAGGCAGGCACTGTGTATGGCAGCGTCGGGTGGGCGCAGTGTCTGGCAGCGTCAGGTGGGTGCTGTGTATGGCAACGTCAGGTGGGCGCAGTATATGGCATTGTCAGGTGGACGCAGTTTATGTCAGCGTCAGGTGGGTGCTGTGTATGGCAACGTCAGGTGGGCGCTGTGTATGGCACCGTCAGGCGGGCACTGTATATGTCAGCGTCAGGCGGGCGCAGTGTCTGGCAGCGTCAGGTGGGCGCAGTTTATGTCAGCGTCAGGTGGGCACTGTATATGGCAGCGTCAGGCGGGCGCAGTGTATAGCAGCGTCAGGCGGGCGCTGTATATGGCAGCGTCAGGTGGGCGCAGTGTCTGGCAGCGTCAGGTGGGCGCAGTGTCTGGCAGCATCAGGTGGACGCTGTGTATGGCATCGTCAGGTGGGCGCAGTGTGTGGCAGCGTCAGGTGGGCGCAGTGTATGGCAGCGTCAGGCGGGCACTGTGTATGGCACCGTCAGGCAGGCACTGTCTATGGCAGCGCCAGGGGGGTGCTGTGTATGGCAGTGTCAGGCAGGCGCAGTATATGGCACCGTCAGGTAGGCGCTGTATATGGCAGCGTCAGGTGGGCGCAGTGTATGGCAGCGTCAGGTGGGCGCAGTGTATGGCAGCGTCAGGTGAGCGCAGTGTATGGCAGCATCAGGCGGGCGCAGTGTATGGCAGCATCAGGCGGGCGCTGTGTATGAAGCATCAGGCGGGCGCTGTGTATGGCACCGTCAGGCAGGCGCTGTCTATGGCAGCGCCAGGGGGGCGCTGTGTATGGCAGAGTCAGGCGGGCGCAGTATATGGCACCGTCAGGTAGGCGCTGTATATGGCAGCGTCAGGTGGGCGCAGTGTATGGCAGCGTCAGGTGGGCGCAGTGTATGGCAGCGTCAGGCGGGCGCTGTGTATGGCAGCGTCAGGCGGGCGCAGTGTATGACAGCGTCAGGCGGGCGCTGTATATGGCAGCGTCAGGTGGGCGCAGTGTATGGCAGTGTCAGGTGGGCACTGTGTATGGTAGCGTCAGGTGGGCACTGTGTATGGCAGCGTCAGGTGGGCGCTGTGTATGGTAGCGTCAGGTGGGTGCAGTGTATGACAGCGTCAGGTGGGCTCAGTGTATGGCAGCGTCAGGTGGGCACTGTGTATGGTAGCGTCAGGTGGGCGCTGTGTATGGCAGCGTCAGGTGGGTGCTGTGTATGGCAGCGTCAGGTGGGTGCTGTGTATGGCAGCGTCAGGTGGGCACTGTGTGTCGCAGCGTCAGGTGGGCACTGTGTATGGTAGCGTCAGGTGGGCGCTGTGTATGGCAGCGTCAGGTGGGTGCTGTGTATGGCAACGTCAGGTGGGCGCAGTATATGGCATTGTCAGGTGGACGCAGTTTATGTCAGCGTCAGGTGGGTGCTGTGTATGGCAACGTCAGGTGGGCGCTGTGTATGGCACCGTCAGGCGGGAACTGTATATGTCAGCGTCAGGCGGGCGCAGTGTCTGGCAGCGTCAGGTGGGCGCAGTTTATGTCAGCGTCAGGTGGGCACTGTATATGGCAGCGTCAGGCGGGCGCAGTGTATAGCAGCGTCAGGCGGGCGCTGTATATGGCAGCGTCAGGTGGGCGCAGTGTCTGGCAGCGTCAGGTGGGCGCAGTGTCTGGCAGCATCAGGTGGACGCTGTGTATGGCATCGTCAGGTGGGCGCAGTGTGTGGCAGCGTCAGGTGGGCGCAGTGTATGGCAGCGTCAGGCGGGCACTGTGTATGGCACCGTCAGGCAGGCACTGTCTATGGCAGCGCCAGGGGGGTGCTGTGTATGGCAGTGTCAGGCAGGCGCAGTATATGGCACCGTCAGGTAGGCGCTGTATATGGCAGCGTCAGGTGGGCGCAGTGTATGGCAGCGTCAGGTGGGCGCAGTGTATGGCAGCGTCAGGTGAGCGCAGTGTATGGCAGCATCAGGCGGGCGCAGTGTATGGCAGCATCAGGCGGGCGCTGTGTATGAAGCGTCAGGTGAGCGCAGTGTATGGCACCGTCAGGCAGGCGCTGTGTGTCGCAGCGTCAGGTGGGCGCAGTGTATGGCAGCGTCAGGTGGGTGCAGTGTATGGCAGCATCAGGTGGGCGCAGTGTATGGCAGCGTCAGGTGGGCGCAGTGTATGGCAGCGTCAGGCGGGCGCTGTGTATGGCAGCGTCAGGCGGGCGCTGTGTATGGCAGCGTCAGGCGGGCGCAGTGTATGACAGCGTCAGGCGGGCGCTGTATATGGCAGCGTCAGGTGGGCGCAGTGTATGGCAGCGTCAGGTGGGCACTGTGTATGGTAGCGTCAGGTGGGCACTGTGTATGGCAGCGTCAGGTGGGCGCTGTGTATGGTAGCGTCAGGTGGGTGCAGTGTATGACAGCGTCAGGTGGGCTCAGTGTATGGCAGCGTCAGGTGGGCACTGTGTATGGTAGCGTCAGGTGGGCGCTGTGTATGGCAGCGTCAGGTGGGTGCTGTGTATGGCAGCGTCAGGTGGGTGCTGTGTATGGCAGCGTCAGGTGGGCACTGTGTGTCGCAGCGTCAGGTGGGCACTGTGTATGGTAGCGTCAGGTGGGCGCTGTGTATGGCAGCGTCAGGTGGGCGCAGTGTATGGCAGCGTCAGGTGGGTGCTGTGTATGGCAGCGTCAGGTGGGCACTGTGTATGGTAGCGTCAGGTGGGCGCTGTGTATGGCAGCGTCAGGCGGGCGCAGTGTATGACAGCGTCAGGCGGGCGCTGTATATGGCAGCGTCAGGTGGGCGCAGTGTATGGTAGCGTCAGGTGGGCGCTGTGTATGGCAGCGTCAGGTGGGCGCTGTATATGGTAGCGTCAGGTGGGCGCTGTGTATGTCAGCGTCAGGTGGGCGCTGTGTATGGCAGAGTCAGGTGGGCGCTGTATATGGTAGCGTCAGGTGGGCGCAGTGTATGGCAGCGTCAGGTGGGCGCTGTGTGTGGTAGCGTCAGGTGGGCGCTGTGTATGGCAGCGTCAGGTCTTATGTTTAGTGTATGATGTTGGATAAATGTAAACTGTCTTCATTTATCTCTGCAGTGAGACTAGCAGTGGTTCCCTGCAGTAAAATCAGCCTCATAACGTTCTGTGGGCCTGTGCATTATATATGTGAATTACCGCACAATTTGTTCTCCTCCTCGGCTAAAGATACTCCTCAAAATTGCCAAGAGGAGTATTTTTACTCTTCTGGAAAAGATGTAGTGCGACCTCTGACCTACATATTAATCAGCAGCGGCAGGCTGCCCCAGCTTTCTGCCGGCAAGTGCCGCTGCAATAGGAAGAGCAGAGCTGCACAGACATACAGAAGGTGGCGAGATCATCTTGATCATCTCGCCACTTAACTTGCCCTGCAGTGATGCTGGCGGCTGGCGCTGCCATCTTTCAGTGGGCGTCAGGACCCGCCTCTTGATACATGTGGTGCGGTGCCTGCGCTTCCTTCTCACTCCCTGTGCTGCACTCACGCTGTGTCCTCTCAGAGCCCTGCCACCCGCCAGAGTCTGCAGAGCGCCGCGGCGCGCTTTTCCTGCGCTCCTGAGTGTGCAGACGAGCTGGTGGTGCTGCTGTGTCCCCCATGGAACAGAAGCTGCCTGGACATCACAGGCTGCCGCTAGTCCTCCAAGACAGTATATAATAGAGGTAAATCTATAGTTTAATAAAAATATAATTTCACATTTTACTGCATTCCCCTCTGGAAATTACAACTCCTAGCATGCCCTGTGAGATGCAAACCTGCTGGGAGTTGTAGTTTTCCTGAAACATGCTGAAGTTTTATATCACAATTATGATTGCATGCTACAAAAATGTGATTAAACATTGCTAAAAATGTCATACACACTCCAACACATGGTATCAATATAGTACAGATCGGCCCCGTAGACGTAAATGTAAAAAAATACTGTATGTTTTGTGTAATTTTGTGCTTTAGTTGTTTTTTTCTAGTATTAACCTGTAGGATACCTATTAGGTTTCAAGTGGAAAAAAAAACCCGCAGCTTTTCCATAATAAAGTCATATAAAATTATAAATAACAGAAAAAAAGAAAAACAGAGATATATTAGGTATCGCTGTGTCCGTAACGACGCTCTATAAAAATATCACACGATCTATCCCCTCAGGTGAATGCTATAAAAAAAAACTAAATAAAAAATGCCAAAACAAAGTCTAATGGCAAGCAATCTAAAAATCGTATGTACTCCGAAATGGTACCAATCAAACTGTCACAAAAACGGTGCAAAAAAACAAGCTCCTACATAAGACAATCGCCCAAAAAATTAAAAAATATGGCTTTCAGAAAATGGTAACAAAAATAGATATTTTTCACTTCGTAAAACTTAAAGGGATTGTCTTATCTCAGACAATGGGCGTATCTGGCTTGTCTTATAGATGTGGGTCCCACCTATATCCGTAACGGAGCCCCGCAGGGTGCTGGCTGGAGGACTCCGGTCCGGCCACCACCAAGCGATCTCCCCATAGAAGTGAATGGGAGCGCACTGCTCATGACTGGCCACCGCTCATGGGCTATTTGTGGCGGCCCCCTAGAAAATAAATGGAGGATGGCTGCGTATGCGCAGAGCGCCCTCCACCACTTTCAGGGCTCCATTCTCAATATAGGTGGGGGTCCCAGCATAGGTGTGACCCGCACCTATAGGACAATGGGGGCATATCCTAGCAATAGGAGATGAGACAATCCCTTTAATAGAAATTAAAAAAAATAGACATATTAGGCATCGCTGCGTCCGTAATGACCTGCTCTATAAAAATGACATGAACTTTCCCCTCAGATGAATGCCATACAAAAAAAAAATTTAAATTCCATTTTTTGGTCCCCATGCCCCAAAAAAGTGTAATATTAAACGATCAGAAAATCATATCCACCCAAAAAATGCAATAATAAATGTCAACTCTTCCTGCAAAAAAGGAGCCCCTATACAAGATCATTGGCAGAAAAATAAAAAAAATATATATGGCTTTCAGAAATAGAAACATGATTTTAAAAAAATGTTTTATTATGGAAAAGAAATAAAGATAGACATATTGTCGCAGTTTAGTTTATTGTCACAATGTAGTTCACTGTGACACGGGTTACCGCGTTGCTCGCTTTAGTAGCTCTTGGGCATAATGGCTGCGGTGGATGCCGTGTAGGCCGATTACATGATGAACGGAGTGGCAGGGCGTTTGCGTTTGTTGGGTACCGTAATTCGATCGTTTGTGCGCACATAAACATGATCATTTACAGGAAGTAGATTGTGCTGTGTGATCACGATCTGCTGCCGGCAAACAACCAGTCAGTATGGGGAAGAACATTAACAGTAGTGATCGCTGCTCCCCGTACAATGGAGATCACTGCATGGAAAAACAGCGTTCTCCTCCGTTAAAGAGCAGGCAATGGTCGGGAAGGAACGCGTCCTCCCCAACGATCTCCTGCTCTGTCGCCCTCTGTAAAGGGACCTTAAGAGATTAGTTATCAACTACAATAATCTGCTTAATGAGCAACAATCTGAAATAGAGCAGTGCACAATACCGTTCGGTTCTGCACACTGTATTGTCTGCTAAACTGCAAATATTCATGTGCATGAGCCCGAAAAATGAACAAGTAATATTTATTTTTGGTAGCTGTAGGGTGGGCCCCTAGAATAATTTCTCAGCACCCCGGTCCGACACTGCTTGCCTCTGTTGCTCAAAGATAGGAATGTCCTTTCTGTTTCCGTTTGCGGGCCGCAATATAGGCACTGAGCCCTTATGATCGTCTGAATGTGTAACACCCCAGAGTTGTGTTACGAAACTCTTTTACCCCGCTACAACCTGTTAAGAGTATTTGCCTTGTCATCTTGTGTAATTTCACATAACATGCTCACAAATGTGCATTGAAAGCCACTCTTGGCATTCTCATGATGAGCTTCAAGAGGTAGTCCCCTGAAATGGTCTTCACTTCACAGGTGTGCCCTGTCAGGTTTAATAAGTGGGATTTCTTGCCTTATAAATGGGGTTGGGACCATCAGTTGCGTTGAGGAGAAGTCAGGTGAATACACAGCTGATAGTCCTACTGAATAGACTGTAAGAATTTGTATTATGGCAAGAAAAAAGCAGCTAAGTAAAGAAAAACTAGTGGCCATCATTACTTTAAGAAATGAAGGTCAGTCAGTCAGCCGAAAAATTGGGAAAACTTTGAAAGTAAGGGCTATTTGACCATGAAGGAGAGTGATGGGGTGCTGCACCAGATGACCTGGCCTCCAGAGTCACCGGACCTGAACCCAATCGAGATGGTTTGGGGTAAGCTGGACCGCAGAGTGAAGGCAAAAGGGCCAACAAGTGCTAAGCATCTCTGGGAACTCCTTCAAGACTGTTGGAAGACCATTTCAGGGGACTACCTCTTGAAGCTCATCAAGAGAATGCCAAGAGTGTGCAAAGCAGTAATCAAAGCAAAAGGTGGCTACTTTGAAGAACCTAGAATATGACACATTTTCAGTTGTTTCACACTTGTTTGTTATGTATATAATTCCACATGTGTTAATTCATAGTTTTGATGCCTTCATAGTCATGAAAATAAAGAAAACTCTTTGAATGAGAACGTGTGTCCAGACTTTTGGTCTGTACTGTATATTGCAGTAATTTCTATGTTCACCAGCAGGTGGCAGCAATGTGTTAGCAAGGAGTTAGAGCCAGTTTAGTGTTTCTGGGCTGGAATAGTTCATTCCAGTTCAGCTCCCCCCTCTATAAGCAAAGTGGGTTACGCCTATATCCTGCCTCATGAGGAGGGAAGGAAGTTAAGTGAGTGTACCAGCCACCCCTGCTAGGGGAAGGCTGTGCATGTAGGAGCTCCCAGATATAGGGATCCAAAGCCAGGATCATTGATCATCATCCCCAGCCTGAGCCTTGCAGCCTCAGCTGGTAGAAGCAAGCAGACAACTCCAGAATTCCAGGAAGAAATCATACCCTGTGAAGATAGCTGTGAGTACAGATCAGAGACCCAGGAGAAGCCAAATTCCTCCTCAGCTAGTCAGTCCCCAGACAGCAGAAGCTAAATTCCTGCCACAGTTTAGAGCAACAAGCAGACGTCCTTTTCCTGCAAAGCTCCAGGTACATGATAGAGCAGAAGATATATTCCTGCCATACATTGCCAATACCTGCTGGGACCAAAGACTAAGGCCTCATGCACACGACCGTTGTGTGCACCCGTGGCCGTTGTGCCGTTTTCCGTTTTCTTTCGCGGACCCATTGACTTTCAATGGGTCCGTGGAAAAATCGGAAAATGCACCGTTTTGCAGCCGCATCCGTGATCCGTGTTTCCTGGCCGTGAAAAAAATATGACCTGTCCTATTTTTTTCACGGCCAACGGTTCACGGACCCATTCAAGTCAATGGGTCCGTGAAAGAACACGGATGCACACAAGATTGGCATCCGTGTCCGTGATCCGTGGCCGTAGGTTAGTTTTTATACAGACGGATCCGAAGATCCGTCTGCATAAAAGCTTTTTCATAGCTGAGTTTTCACTTCGTGAAAACTCAGAACCGACAGTATATTCTAACACAGAGGCGTTCCCATGGTGATGGGGACGCTTCAGGTTAGAATATACTAACAGAACTGTGTACATGACTGCCCCCTGCTGCCTGGAAGGTGCTGCCAGGCAGCAGGGGGCAGGCCCCCCCCCTGTAGTTAACACATTGGTGGCCAGTGTGGCCGCCCCCCCCCCCCTCCCTCCCCTGTAGTTAACTCATTGGTGGCCAGTGCGGCCGGCCCCCCCCCCTCCCCTGTAGTTAACTCATTGGTGGCCAGTGGCCCCTCCCTCCCCTGTAGTTAACTCATTGGTGGCCAGTGGGCCCCCCTCCCTCCCCCTACTAATTAAAATCTCCCCCCTATCATTGGTGGCAGCGGAGTGTACCGATCGGAGTCCCAGTTTAATCGCTGGGGCTCCGATCGGTAACCATGGCACACATATAGTCTGCTGGATAACAGCGATCAGTAACAGAAAGGAGGGCATTTATAGCAACTTGCTTTCCAGCCCCTGACTGGCACTGTGGCACACCAGGTAGGTAGAGTATCACCGCTGGTCCACCATACACAGTATATAGATAGATAGTAATCTTCCAAGGTTCCCTTTAAAGGGGGAAAACTGCATTTTCCAAAAGCTTTTAAACATTTTCAGTAATATTAAAATCATTACGTCACTTTTAATAGGAATTATTTTTTGCCTCTTCTTGGCCGGCAGATCATCATATTATTAATGTGCTTAGTCATGGGAATGGGATGGTACCATTAAGTAACTGGACTCGGAAATTACATAAGACTATAAGGACAGCGATTGGAATTCCCAGTATTCTTTGCAAGTCTATGGAAACCCCTTGTAAGTTGTTACTGATGATTATTTGTTAAGCTAAAGGAGCACTAAACGCAGAAAACTCTCAAAGAATATGAGAAATCCACCTCCCGTAATATCCTCTACACCATTAACCCTCTCCTGCCCCATATTCCAATCACAACTATGAGAAATATATGAAGATTTCCTCGGTCTTATGTCTCAGGAGGTCAGCCATTTACCCTCCCTGCTTCTCACAAACCTATCTCAGGCTGTAGGGCAACTGGCTGCAGCATGAGCCCTCCATCATTGCTCACTGTTGGGACACTACTTAGCTTCACTGTTTCATTTAGGCCTTTGATATTCTGTTGAACATGGTAGAAAGCAGGTGAAATCCCTTACGTTCTCTAAGATTTCTACGAGAGCTACAATTACTAGGTTTAGCGTGCTTTAGGATGATGCAGTATGCTAGCTTACAGTCCCGGCAAAACCTCTGTTAGTCTATGATGCCATAGTAACTTCTATGAGAAGGTTCTTGCTGGCTCATCTTTAAAGGAAGGTGCTCCCGAACAAGGCTCTCCTCTTGCATTACGTTGCTTCGCTCTTGGATTGCGAGCATGTGCAGGCTCTTGGCCTCTTAAAGAGGAGTGTGCACTAAATAACTCTGACCTTAGCCCCTACTGATGTGTCCCAGGCTGTAGTGGGATCCTTCATACTATGCTCTGTACCTGAGCAATTATATCTTTTATGTTGCTCCTGCTTCATTTGGTATCGACCCAGCTTGTATTCTTGACCTCACTCTTCTGTCTGTAGCCTGCCTTGACTTCTGCTGGAACTCGGCTGTGCTTTTCCATCCTCAATTCTATGAGTCCTGCCTACTGCCATGCTACCGTGTATCTGCCCATTGCTAATGGAGACTATTTCTGGGGAATCCCTGTGGCAAAGTCCATATGCAAGCGTGAAGAATTCATATTACCTTTGAGCATGTTTCCATGTTTAGCCCTAAGTACAATCCTTTAGTAACTTAGTTGGCCCATGTCTCCAGTTGACCATCATAACGCCATCAATAAATCATTGAAAGCTTGGGCATTTTTTATAACTGTGTGATACATGATGGTCCTCCATCTTTCTGAATAACGTAGGTCCCCTTGACCCCTGTTCTGCAAGTGAAGATATGCGCCAAAAACAGGAGAAGACTGAATGAATTAATGGGCAAGCATGTATGCAACTCTCTCCACTGATGTTTTTGGAGTTATCAACCCTGCAAAGAACTATGAAAAGGGTTGGAGAACACTTTTAAATAGTTAAAGAGTCAATTTTTATGCCTCATGCTGGTAAGTGAAAAAATCAGATTTTAGAGCAATTTATAGATGTCGTCCTTGGAAGATCCTTCTTGTTGAATTAATTTCCTCGATAAATCAGATCTGCTTGGTTTATAGAACATGGGTCAGGACTGTAGATGAGAAAATTTCTTAAAATTTGATTCTGGTCTTAATGAATTCTCCCCAAACTGAAAGTGCTCTGATGGCCGGGAAAACTCTCTCAGAATCCACCCAAAATTTGGATTAGTTATAATCACAATTTTTTTTTCAAATTCAGATCAAATTTCCAGATTTTAGAATTGATTCTCTCATCTCAAACCAGGACAGAACTTTTTGATTCTTGCCGTTATACTGTAATTCCTTGCTTCATGTCCTCCTTGCTTTTCTCCAGTGCTCTCGAGCTGGAATCAATATGTCTGTTGCATGATGATTTACAATGGCATCTGGAAGACAAGTCCGGCGGTCGTTCAATTCTTGCAGACCATTGAATCCAAAAATAAAGCCTTCTGCTCCATAATACACATTTCATCTGCTAACAATCTTCTACGGATCGCCAGCTTTGCCCAGTTTGTTGTAGGCTCGTTTTTCACAATAGTTCTGTAAGCATTCCTTATACAAACAAAAAGAAACATGAAAAATATCACTTTTTCTATAATTTCCAATTTTCCATGATGCATCTGTGTGGGGACTTTGAAGAGAGATGTCCTTGCCTATGTTGGTCCTTTGTTCCTGGGGAACCTGTTTTATAAAGAATCTGTATAGTTAATGAGGGGTAGGGAATGGCCAATGGGTTGAGACCCACCAGTCCCTTCTGTCCCTGGTGGCCCCTTAACGGTGGTCCATTTTTCCATTTTTTTAGATACTAGATAGGTCATTAATATCACATTGGTGGGGATCTCAGCCCCCCACCGATCAGCTGTTTTCAGCAACCACTGGCACTGGAAATTAAACAAGGATGAAACCAAAAGCAGAAGACTCCATTGTGTAGTGGCCATCCCGGGGCTACTATTACCGTAAATGCATAGGTGTGCGCAGCCTATTGCATTAGGGTGTGCACCCTAAAGCACAAACACACGCCGCTCGCGCGCGTGTGTATATATATACACACACACACATATATATACACACACACACACAAATACACTAAGGGGTATCAGGGTACATTATTATACAGGAGTAATATAACTGAGGAGGGCTATCAGGGACATTATACAGGGGTAATATAACTTATATTATATAAGTTATATTACCCCTTCATCATGTCCCCTGAGATAGCCCTCCTCAGTTATATTACCCCTGTATAATAATGTACCCTAATACCCCTTAGTTTTACCCCCTGTATAATTTACCCTGATCCTTCAGTTATATTACCCCCTGTAATTTACCCTGATACCCCTCAGTTATACAGTATCATATAACTGAGGGGTATCAGGGTACATTATACAGGGGTGTAATTGAGGAGGGGTAGCAAGCAGCAGGGAACATACAGGGCAGATTCCAGTGGTGTAGCGTGGGTTGTTAGCACCCGGGGCAAGCCAAGTATTTCTCCCCCCAAATCTGTGGACACGCCCCTTTTTACAAATAATGCAGATGTCACCTGCAGTTCTATGTAACACCACAGATAACACAGTGATAACTGAGTACAGATAGTGTAGTAGATGTCACCTGCAGTCCTATGTAACACCACAGATAACACAGTGATAACTGAGTACAGATAATGTAGCAGATGTCACCTGCAGTCCTATGTAATACCACAGATGACACAGTGGTAACTCTCTGAGTACAGATAATGTAGTAGATGGGTATGAGGCCCCAGAATTCAGAACACGCACAGTGTGACCTGAAGTCTGGGACCGGACTGCGGCAGTGTGAGCTAAATCCTATAGCCACCCCCCCCAGATATGTGGATGGACATTACATATAATGGTGCACACTATACAGTAGAGTACAGCAGCACATACCTGTTACATCCAGTGACGTCTCCTGTGATGTAGACCTTCCTCAACGTCTTCATTCGGAGATACCTTCTTTCAGCCGCGTCTCTGCAGAGTTTCACAGAAAAATGTTTAGATTTCTCACTTTACTATCCTCCTCAGATAACAGACCTCCCCTCCACCCGTAGTGCCCATAAGTATAATGCCCTCCGTATAATTATAATATATACTGGCCCCTCTGTGTTGTTATTATTCTTAATATTATAATGGCCCCCTCTGTATTAGGCTCCATTCACACGTCCGCAAAATGTGTCCGCATCCATTCCGCAATTGTGCGGAACGGGTGCGGACCCATGCATTCTCCATGGGGACGGAATGGATGCGGAAAGCACACAATGTGCTCTTCGCATCCGCATTTCCGGAGCGGCCTGCCGAACTTCCGGTCCGCGGCTCTGGAAAAAAATAGAACATGTCCTATTCTTGTCCGCAGCTGTAGACAAAAATAGGCTGTTCTATAAGGGTGCCTGGCGGGTGTATTGCGGATCCGCAAAACACTGCAGACTTGTGAATGAACCCTAATAGTAATAATTATGGCGCTCTTCAGCCCCTCCAGCATACAGTCCCATGTAAAATACATCACTCCTTGCCTTCAGCCCCTCCAACATAGTCCCATGTAAATAATATCACCCTTCCTCTCTTCGCTGCCTGCCTTGAGCCCCTTCAGCATACAGTCCCATGTAAAATACATCACGCCCTGCCTTCAGCCCCTCCAACATACAGTCCCATGTAAAATACAAAACTCCCCCGGCCTTTAGCCCTTCCAGCATACAGTCCCATGTAAAATAATATCACCCCTCCTACCTTCAGCCCCTCCAGCATACAGTCCCATGTAAAATACATCACTATCTCTGCCTTTAGCCCCTCCAGCATACAGTCCCCAGGTAAAAAATATCACTTCACCCCCTCTCTTTAGACCCCTCTAACCTTAATCTGCTCCTCTCTGCAACTTGCTCTGTTGAATTTCCTGCATATATTGAGGCCCCGCCCCCTGTATGAAGAGACTCCGCCTCTTTCCCGACATCATACCTCCCTAGAGCAAATCCATTCTAGCGCTCTACTGTCTCATAGGCTTCAGACCCTTAGCCTGAAGCCTATGTGAAGGATCGCATCAGGAGTTGGCAGATGGCAGTGCAGCACGGAGGTGATGATTAGGGTGTGCCCAGGCACACCCGGCACACCCCGTGCGCACGCCTATGCGTAAATGTAACTAGGAACAACCGCTATAAAATGGACCAAGTCTTCTGCTCCATCCACTGTTTAATTTCTGGGGCCAACAGATAATCAGTGGAGGTGTTGGCCCCCCACCGATGTGATATTAGTGACCTGTCTGAAGGATAGGTCATCAGTTTCTAAAATCTGTAAAACCCCTTTAAAGCAGATCTATCCGCGGTATGCGCTGCACGATATAAGGGCAGGATATTACAGTGCAGTTCCATTTTGGATAATAGGGGCAATGAACGAATAGAGAGGATGCAAAAACATTTGTGCCATTTTGGACAATACTACTACGGACCAGTAGCTGTTATCTGCTGCCATATCTTACATATTCTTTTTAATACAAATGTAGCAAACCTTAATTTGACACTTGTCAGATGCACATTTTTGAATTCTTTGGGCTGAATCTGCACAATTTTTATCAGCTCACTATATACAGTATATAATCTTCCCTGTATGTTCATACATAGCAGGAGAATTGTACAGATTAGCAAACGACAACATTCATTTGTCTGCTACATCTGTAGATTCTTCAGGGTTCATTAGGTAATCTATCAATTATGATGATATGTTTTTGAGAAAGGGTGTGATCTTAGGCAGGCTACCCTACCCCTTTATGAGCTTGGAAGGCAGCATACAGATGAAGCAAAAGTCAGTGTTAAGTATGCGGTTGCAAAAAACTTTTAATTGACACTTAAAGGGGTTTGCCAGGAAGATAATTGAAAGAAAAAATAGATCAGAAAGAGTTAAAATAAAAAAGAGACATTGCTCACCTCCACCGATCCTCTGTCGCTGCTGTCCCGACACTGCTCCAGTCTCTGTTGCTATGCACTTCCTGTTCCCGCTCTACACGCTGGTAGCGCCAGGAAGGGTCCGCTCGGCCAATCAGTTACTCAGGCGGTTCACTCTTAAGGATGAGAGGGCTTTTCCTGGAAAATCCAACATCTTGAACTGACAAGAAGAAAGAAGAGGAGACCCGAGCAGCGACAGTAACAGGGAACCGGTGAGGTGAGTAATGGCTATTTTTTTATTTTTAACTCTTTCTATTTTTTTAAATATGTCCTGGAATACCCCTTTATCAGCAAAAAGACATAAAAAATCAAGATAAAGTTTGCTGCAGCTGTGTATGTAACATGTTAAATGTCAAGATAACGTTTGCTACATCTGTAGCCTTCTTGAAAATGATCTGAAAGACTATAAAAAAATTATTGAACACGCTGTCATGGAGCCCCTTTTAAGTGAAGAGCAGTTTTTGGCCTCTCTCCTTGTATAATATTTGCTGTTATTTTGCCTGTCTTCTTTTGCGCTGAGTTATCATGTCACAGTATCCGCCGCACGATTTTCCGCTTTTCTCACATTGATCTCTACACTTTGTTTACTTTAATTTGTGGCTGTTCAATGAGACAGGACGAGCGGCGAGGAAACCGTCGGCAAATATCGACCACATTCACTCCTTTCTTTCACACTAAACTTAAGGCTCCGGCTATTTTGCTGGAATTCTGACCACAGAACTTCTCAGCCGCGGGATTATTCTCAGAAATCGGTGATTTATTCTTAGAATTGTCTCTACAGTCACAACGGAAATTTGTGATCCATAAAAGTCTCCATCCAGGTCTAAGGCATACAGACACAGGTGTGGGAATGTTCTCCTTCACTTAGCTCCGTACTTGGTCCATAGGGGGCAGCATTACAATAATTCATGTTGGCCAAAAATAAGTCCTTCCAGCTAATGACACAGTAGGTTTCACATCTGACAACCAATTTTCTGTGCCTAAGGATCTTATCACTTCCCTTCCCCATATCTGTTGGTAGCGTGTTCGAAAGGTTTTACTCTACAGGAGGTAAATCTAAAGGATCTGGATGTTTACAAAGATATTATCTATCTACAGTATCTATCTATCTATTTATCAAATTCAAATGAGCTTTATTGGCAGGACTAAATAAATATTAGCATTACCAAAGCAAGTGGGAAATAATTGGGTAGGGTTCGGGGATGGGGACACATCTAGGGTGGGGCTATAGGAGTCCATGGTATATCAGGCTCCTCTCAGTCTATGGCAGGCACTGATATATCAGGCTGCTATGGCCGCTGTGCTTTCCTCTTCTCCCAGCAGTTTGGAGAGTCTCTCTTCCTCCTCCATGGAGGTGAAGTCTGGGCAGAGATCAGACAGTCTCCTGAAGTCAGCGTCCCTTACTGCTGAGTATTTAGGGCCCCGCAGCAGAAAGTGGGATTCATCCTCCATGGCCTCCTGGTCGCACTGCTGGCACAGTCTGCTCTCCCCGGGCATGTACCTCTGTCGGTGCCGCCCGGATTCGATGAAGAGACTGTGGGTGCTCAGTACCGGCTCAGGATCTGTTGGACTGTTGGGTTTCTCTAGATATGGAAACAGTTTGTACTCCCTCTGCAGGCTCCGGTAGATTGTCAGCGTCTGAGATGTTCTTATGTTATTTCTCCAGACGCTGAGATACTGCTCATTGTTCTTGTGCATTGCCTTCTGGATTTCAGGCTGTACTGGTTGGTGTCTTGGGCAGGCTGGGTTTGAGTGACTTGAATTTGGTTAAATCTATCTATCTATCTATCTATCTATCTATCTATCTATCTATCTATTATCTATCTATTATCTATCTATCTATCTATTATCTATCTATTATCTATCTCTTATCTATCTATCTATTATCTATCTATCCATCTATCTATCTATTATCTATCTATCTATCTATCTATCTATCTATTATCTATCTATTATCTATCTATTATGTATCTATCTATTTCATATCTATCTATCTATTATCTATCTCTTATCTATCTATTATCTATCATCTATCTATTATCTATCTATCTCTCTATCATCTATAGATCTATCTATCTATCTATCTATCTATCTATCTATCTATCTATTATCTATCTATCTATTATCTATCTATTATCTATCTATCTATTATCTATCTATCTATCTATCTATCTATCTATCTATCTATTATCTATCTATCTATTATCTATCTATTATCTATCTATCTATCTATCTATCTATCTATCTATCTATCTATTATCTATCTATTATCTATCTATTATCTATCTCATATCTATTATCTATCTATTATCTATCTATCTATTATCTCTCTATCTATCTATCTATCTATCTATCTATCTATCTATCTATCTATTATCTCTCTATCTATCTATCTATTATCTATCTATCTATCTATCTATTTATCTATTATCTATCTATCTATCTATCTTCTATCTCTCTATCTATTATCTATCTCATATCTATTATCTATCTATTATCTATCTATCTATCTATCTATCTATCTATTATCTATCTATCTATCTATTATCTATTTATCTATCTTCTATCTATCTATCTATCTATCTATTTATCTATCTTCTATCTCTCTATCTATCTCATATCTATTTATCTATCTATCTATCATCTATTATCTATCTATTATCTATCTATCTATTTATCTGTCTCCCATACAATATATATATTCGGTTTTCTGTCCCCTTTCCTACACTGTCATACTTTCCTATTGTATATCTCCCCCTGTCATCCATTATGATTATTAGTCTCCATTCTTTCTGTCCTTTTACTAAAAATGTCCACCTTCTCTCTGTATAGATTTGGGGCGCGTCGTCTGGGGGCCCAGAGCCTTCTCCCTGCCTCACCTGTATTACACATGGCCCCTGGTAGGTGGGGACCAGCTGCAGATTTTGGGCTGGGGCTTCGGAGCTGCCGGCGATGAGGCGCTGCCTGTCCTTACTGCACCCCCGGACGATCCATCATGGAAATAGACACACGATGATTTTACTTATCTCAATCCATTTAAAACTTCATTATGTAAATTGCCAGACAAAGTTTTCGATATTTCCAGTTTTTTGCTAATAGTTTTTCCTCCTCCTGCTCCCAATTAACCTTCCATACTTCATTTAATCACTAACTGCACTTTCTAATGTCGCCATTTTTATCTTGTTAATTGCATTTTTTTCAAATGCATCTTTTGATTTCCAATCTAATTACATCGCTATCAGCAGCGGCGACGGCGGAGCCCCTTCTGTTATTGATAACTTCAGCTCATTACCGAACTAAAGCGGGTCTTATCATTGGCGCGCCTCTAACTCGGGACTCCAAAATCAGAGAATCCCCCCAGGCCACCCCTCTGATTATTCAGCATCTGATACAATGGTTCCTAATGAACCAGATCTGAAGACAGAAGAATCTGCCGGACACACAGGACCTCACACGTCCGGCCCCGACAGAAGGATCCCCAGCATCAAGTCATATCATAGAAAGAAGACAGTCCAAATCCTTAGAAACAAACCTTTATGTAGTACTTTGCTACAATGTATCAGTCTAAAGTCTATCTACCTATCTATTAATCTCATGTTTATCTATCTGTCTCCATCACCCTTTACTATTAGTTGAAGCTTTCTCTTTCCACGTACACTGCTCCATCCTCTTCTGATAGTATCTTTCTCCGGACCTCCGCGATGGATCGGGCTGTGCCGAATGTTAAGTTCTGGTAATTATTACTGTCTTCCGAGGAGGCGCTCCATAGCGAGGCGCCAAGGTAAGGTCATCAGTGGAGAATGTGGACGACCTGATTTCACTATTCATTCAAGGAAAATGATCTATAGCCGAGTCCTGGAGATGAGCAGAACCCGCTGCGAAAAAAAAAAAGAATATTAAAATTCTTAACATGAGATACAATAGAGAAATGCATTGATATTTGGCCGGGGACTGAGCGGAGGTCCGGGGAGGGCAGCGCTGCTCAGGCAATAAAAGGTAATCTGACAAACCGCACTTATATCACCATTAAAATTCAATTCAGGGTCATACAGAAGCCGCCGCTGCATATTCTGCCTTTTTAATGTAAAGACAAAGTCTTGAGTTCTAAAGAAGCGCAAATTAATTTTTAAAAGCTTTCAGCATAGTAATGCAGGGCCGGGCGCGATCTACAGCAGGGGCCGAATGATGGAGCATTTCATGAGGTTTAATTATAGAAAGAGACCGTCATTGAATGGAACATCACACAGCGAGCGGCACCTTAATATCCATGGGTGGCACCGGATGCGCCTCTGTCATGGTGAGTGGAGCAAACGGGGCAGAGTGACCCCTAGTGACGCGCAGGGTCGGAAAAACATGGCTGCTTTCTTCCCAATGCCGTGCCACACCTCTCCTTGCGAAATGAATAGAGCCGGGCTGCAGTACCCCACACCACCTGTATGCAGGAGTGGCGCTGTTTGTGGAAGGAGGCAACCATGTACCTTATAGTGTAGGACAGTATTCCATAAGGGACCTTTCAGAAGCATTTTTCCCCCCCAAACTGCCACAGCGCCATTACTTTTGCACCGTATGCGCATTAACAATTTGCAGCCCAGGAATGGAGGCAATGCGAAGGCAAGTCAAGCCGCCCAAACCTAATCCCTCCTTCTTGGAACAGGGAACGCCATCAGCAGCCCTGCCACCATATTGTGCATGCTCCATTGCAATCTATTGGCCTTCCTCTTGTGATGTGCAGGCAGCCTCCAGCGCATGTGCAGAGGGACAGGACGGCTGCTGCACTGCAGATGCGCTGGAGCTAGGACACAACAGCAAGCACACAGGATGACAGCAAGGCTGCTGTGCTTGGGGATCGCGACCAAGGGGGCGGGATTTGGGCGTGGACCGGTCAATCTCATTGTCTCCACCTCCTTACCTGAGGCTAATTTGCATATGGGCATACAAGGTCTTCGAGGCATCTGCCTATAAAGGACACACAGCGGTTCACCTGGTATTTTCTGTGGGGTAAGATTCTTCTGTCGGGTTCCCTGTAGAGATTGTATCCATTACCCCAATGCCTCTAAAATAAAAAATAAATTTAAAAAACGGAGAAATTGCGGGGTGCAGCTCAGAACCAGGGGCCATTCTTAAGGACTGGGTAATGGCCGAGCCCCTCAGCCCCCAATTAATGACCGGCTTAGGTTTCTTAAAGCAATATTCCATGTTCTACAAGACGCCTGAAGCTTGAGTCTATTGCATTATCTCCTATTGATTTTCATATAATATTTATATCCTTATATTTCCCATTTTCTTCCTTCTCCCTCTTTCTCCTTCCTTGATCACAGAGAGATCTTTTTTGCTGCAGCCGGATATGAACTTAAACGAAATGTACATCAGAGGAGAGGCTGGCCGCGCTCCGGCGGCGTCCCGGCAGGCCTATTAGTGAGTATTATCTCTCCGATAACAAGTTTACTCTCTTAATAGACTTTCATATTTCTGGAGAGCAGCATTTGATTTGGGAGAATTGCATTGTGGTGAAGGACTGTGTGTTTATTGCGCACCTCCAGCAATACAGGTTAATCTGTTTTGCTCTTTGTGCAACGGAACCAGTGTGGGAATCAATTTACCCGTTATTGGCGGCTCCGTGCAACCTACAATAGTAGCTCGAAGCTCGTGGGCCCCCGATGCAAATGCAAGATCTGTAACAGGGCCTCAAAAAAATGGACCATTTCCAGGGGTGTAGCCAAAAGCTCATGGGCCCTGGTGCAAGGGTTCAGCTTGGGCCCCCCTATCCTCAGTGCTTTGTGGCCAGGGGCAGGGGAACACATTGCCTTAGGCACAAATTGAAGCGCGCCCCCCCCCCCACCCCCAATTTCAAATTCTTGACCTAACCCCCTCCCTCCAGCCAGAGGTGTAACTTGACCCGCATGCACTTTCTATAATACCGGCGTCTTATTATGCAGCACAAGGATCTTTGGGCCCCCTGAGGGTCCTGGGCTCAGTAGCGCCTGCCACCTCTGCACCCCGTATAGCTACTCCCCTGACCGTCTCTAATGCTGGAGTCTTGGTGCTTTCCACTCTGACAAAATTCAGTTCAAGGGGTATCATTAGGATATGCCAGGGATGCTCAACCTGCGGCCCTCAAGCTGTTGTAAAACTACAACTCCCATCATGCTCGGCTGCAGGATGATAGCTGTAGGCTTTCCGAGCATGCTGGGAGTTGTAGTTTTGCAACAGCTGGAGGGCCGCAGGTTGAGCATCCCTGGCATATGCCATCAACATCAGATAGGTGCGGGTCCCATCTCTGGGACCTAATCCTATCTTCAGAACAAAACAAACACATGCGCAGCCACCGCCTCTTGACTTCTAGCCAAGCACTGGCTCGCCTGTTTCTGGCAGTCCCATACTGGTGAATGGAGAAGTGGCTGCGCTTGCGCTGTGCGCTCTCCATTTACTTCTATGTGCACTCTTGGTACTCCCATAGCGATGAATGAAGAGCACGCTGTGCATGCGCAATGTGTTCTTCTTCACTTTGAGGATCCCTTCTAGAGATAGGAGAAGGTCCAAGAGGTAGGATCCGCACCTGTCTGACATTGATTGCATATCCTAAGGGAATATCCTAGGCAGGGTATGCCCTATATCCCACATCCTGGTAAATATCCCTTTAAGTCTGGCATATGAAACGCCGGGCTCATTTAAACCGCCCTTTTGCGTCCAGCCGCAGAAGCCTCCCATAAGTGTCCCTGCGACCGCTGCCCTCTCCATTACGGCTTTCACCGTCTATAGAGCGTTCAGGAGATTTTTAGCTGTTCGCGGTCATTAAAGATGAAGTCAGCAAGGCTGAGACGGGCTAACTACGATTTTATCAGCAGATAATTAGTTTTTCACTTTGCACAAAGTTATTTATTAAGCCCTAGAAGTCCGTGGAGATTTCCCTGTATAATTACTGCTGCCTGATAATTTTGTGTAATTTGCTCAGACACGCACAGCACAAAGCCAATTTGTTATGTTCAACTCAACCCAAAGCCGGTGTATAAGAATGACGACGGTGACGCCATGCTGGGCATTAATAACACTGTATCCACACTGCCGGCCTTTAAGATACAATCTTACGAAGATCAGATGCAATGTAATTACATGAAGCAACGTCGGCGTCTTCTTGTCATACATCCCCGGGAGGCTGCCACGGGGTAATGTAAATGTGACATTTATTGACATGATGAGCGGGGGTGGGGCAAGAATTTGCTCACTAGGTGAAATGTTCTAATGATCTCATTAACCTGATCTTCACATGATCGGTAATGTGACATATGACAAATAGAGTCAAATTGTAACAACGACCTTCGGAATAAAAAGCGCAAATACTTGAGAAATTCTAATTCAAAAATAAATATTTTTGTTTTGCTTTTATTTTGTTGCTTCATTAAAGGGGTTATGCACCTTTGGAGGGGTGTTCTTTTTCTTTAGGCAATTCAGCCCCCACCCCGAGACCCCTACCCCACATAATAAGCGAACCCATGGCAGTTTCCAGCGGAGAGATTTCTGGTCAATACTTTTCTAAGACAAAAGTATAAGGTATTAATGTTTCTGTGCTGAACACAATGTAATTTACCTGGGATCCTGTATTGTGGTTGGTTCTGTATAATAAAGTTTCCCTTGTAATGAAGCGGGTCAGAGAAGTACCCATCCCCCACTGTGCTGATAAGACTTCATTCCTAACTTAACTCAGAGACATGCGCGATACACACTGGAGGAGGAGCTGATGGGAATAACTCTGGTTTGCACAAATACATTTGGTTGACTCCACCTAGAACTTTATCCTGGGTAGGATATATGTGTTGATGTGTCCTATCTCTTGTACAGCCTGGGGTGTCGGCCATGTGCTATAATGTGGTACACAGCCATGTGTTATAGCATCACCAATTGAGTCTCACCCCATATTGCATGTGGCATATTTTGGCTAGTGATGTATTTACTTTTTATTATGCAGTATGTGATTTGTCTGTGTTATCTTATATTTAATCACACTTAGTAAATATATGTATTCACTTAGCCTGCGTAAGCTTATTCATTCTCAAATCTTTTGAATTCATGTTTTGAAACAGATCTCATCTTATTAAAGCGATATTCTGGTAATATCTAGTTATCACCTGTCAGGATAACCTGTCAGGATGTCCTACCGCTTGGACCCAAACCAATCATTTGAACATTAGGGTCCTGTACCTTTCAGGCCCCCCTCCACCCCAAATAAACAGGACAGCAGGTCCAGCATGCACAATGCTGCTCCATTTTTTTCCATTCATCTCTTCAGCGCTGTAGTTGGCTATCTCTGGCAGAAAAAGTAAGTGAATGACCTGGATTTCTGATTACTAATGCAGTGTGGTCTGATTGTTCAGAATGGTCAGAATTATAGGCAAACACAATGTAACTAAACTAATATCAGACACTATTGTTTATGTCCTCCATTGTGCATGTGCAGGGAGAAAAGGTAAGTAATCCTTGAATTTAATTACCTGAGATCCCCTTTATTAGCAATCACTTCCACTAAATGTTTCCTATAGCTGCAAGTAAGATGTCTACAACACTGAGGAGGAACTTTGGACCTTTCCTCCAAGCAAAGTGTTTGATTCATGACTATTTCTGGGATGTTTTGTGGGCACAGCCCTCTTCAGTTCATTCTCAGCATCTCTTTAGGGTTTAGATCAGAAATCTTCAGGCCAGGCCACAGCAGCTCCATAGGGTTAAGGTCAAGACTCTTCAGGTCAGGCCACAGCATCTCTATAGGGTTCAGGTCCGGAATGTTCAGGTCAGGCCACAGCATCTCCACATGGTTAATGGCAGGACTCTTCAGGTCAGGCCACATCATTGGCATAGGGTTAAAGTGTGGACTCCTTAAGTCATGCCACTGCATCTCCATATGGTTAAGGTCATGACTTTTCAGTTCAGACCATATTCGCTCCATAGGGTTAAGGTTAGGACTCTTGAGGCCATGCCTCAGCATCTCCATAGGATTAAGATTAGGACTCTGACTCATCTTTTTACCCCATTTTAATTAATTTACTTGTGTGCTTTGGGTCATTGGGTCACTTTTGGTTGAATTTAGATTTATTTTATTTTTTTGTCTCTGCTAAAGGGAAACTTGTTTTTTCATTTTGTTTTTAAATATTATTAATGGTTTTGCACAGGATTCAAAAAGTCTACTTTCTTCCACAAACAGCAGCACTCTGTCCATGTGTATTGCAGCTCAGCTCCCCTGAAATGAATGGGCATGAACTGCAATGCCCCCGGAAACAGCGGACAGATGTGCTGCTGTTTTTCGAAAGCAGCCATGTTTTTATAATCCTGGAAAACCCTTTCAATCTCGCTGCTTCCATTTTATATATTTGTTGACAATGCTTTCCTCTAACAAAAGCAAGAAAATCTTCACACGATATTGGCCACTGTTAGGCTAGGTCTACACGGCGACATGTGTCGCGTGACAATAAGTCGCGCGACAGATAGGGCACAACTACACTGCAACATTTGTTGAGCGACATTTTGTCGCACCAATGTCGCGCAACAATTTTTATAATGATAGTTTATTGAGTCGCAATGCAACATGCTGTGACTGCGACGCGACAGTCACTGAAAAATCAATTTTGAATGGATTTTTTGCGACTGTTGCAGTCGCAGAATTTCGCAGTGCGACACCATAGACTATCATTATAAAAATTGTCGCGTGACATTGGTGCGACAAAATGTCGTCGTGTACACCTAGCCTTAGTTTATCTTAGATATACGACTGTGACAAGTAAAATATGGAAGAAAAATACGATGAGGGGAGAGAATGGTATGAACCAATACAATGTTATCACTGTATACTTTGTATCAATTTACAGGAGATTAGGAGTTAAATGGAAGACTCACACTTAACCTCTTCCTGGTCAAGAAATAATGCACTGAACCCCTCGTCCTATCAATCTTTGGATAAAGTGACTCAGGCCACTTTGATGATTGGTGTAATAACCTTTTCCTATATAGTAAAGAGTCACAGGCAGGGTCGTTTAAATTTCTTCGGTCCCAATGATTTTTTAAGTTGCCTTCCTTATGCCAGCGACTCTGCTACTAGGAAATGCATTCAATGCATCTAGGTAAATCCCACTTCCGTCACATGCACACCCTGCAAAGCAATATGATGTTCCAAGTAAAATACAAAGAAAAATACTGAAACTCTCCTCACTGGTAAAAGAAAACGTATTATTCATTCATGTGGCCACATTTCATCCTGATGGAGCCTTTTGGAAAAGAAGTAGGGCAAAAATAATAAGAGAAGGTGGAAGGAAACAGGAGAAAGGGAAATAAAAAGAAGAGGAAGTAAGGGCAAAATAAAGCGTAGGAAGAGGAAGTAAAGGGAGAGGAGGAAAAGGAAGGAAAAGGGGAGGAGGAGCAGGAAAAATGATAAGAAGGAAAAGAATAGAATAAGATAAGAAGAGGAATAAGGAAGGAATGAGGAATTAAAAGAGAAGGAGACAACAGGAGAAGATGAAGAATGGAATGTGTTAAACCGTAGAAAGAAGAAAGTAAGAAGAGAGAATATGAGTAATGAAAGGAGGGTGAGAAGAGGAGAACACAACAGGAGAAGAGAAATAGAAAATGGAAGAAAGGGAAAAATAAAGAGAAAAAGAAGGATGAATGGGAGTGGAAGAAGAGGAAGAAAATGAGGAGGAACAGGGGGATGAAAAGTAAAGAAGGGAGAAGAAGAGATGGAGGAATAAAAGAGAAAAGTAGGAGAAAATGGAAGAGAAGAAAGAATATAAAGAGAAAGAAGGATTGAAGAGAATGGGAGAAGAAAAATAGAAAATGAAAATGAGGAAGAAGAGTAAATTGAGGAAGAGGAGTAGTTTGAGGAGCAGCATTGAACTTAATTATGTTCTCCGACCGAAACACATAATATATACGTATAGCAATGGGCTGAAGGACACAAAACTCTACAATCGCTGAGCGCCTCGTGTGGGTGAAGCTTGATGTTTCTAGCTGTAGAATCGCAGTCTACCACGTTGGTGACATATGGAGACATAATCAGACACAGGAGGACACAATACAAATAAAAGGAGGAACCTGCACAACAGACCTGGCACGTGTTGGTTTACTGCAGCTTCCTGAGGCCCCTTCACATATGTCTGGCTTTTTCGCTCAGTTCCCCTCCGGCATGAAGAAGAAAATGCCGGAGGGAAAATAAAGCCAGAACTGACCCCATAGTTTTCTGTTTTCAGTTGTGATGCTGAACACCAAATAGCACCAGGCAGAAAAACGCTGCTTGCTCAGTGGATAGACGGCGGATCTGTGCACCGAAGTGCACTACACGTATATATCAGCTGTGTCCGGGCCTAAAGCTGTCAGACGTGGGATGCCACCACAATTGTTGAATGTGAACAGGGCTACTTCTGTGGATACATATGTGTGATGACTCCGTTAGGATATGTCCTAAATGCCTGATAGGTGAAGTGTCTGTGAAGGTTCTCATTTATCCAGGTCATGGTATGTCTGTAAATAATAAATCAAGGCAACTGGACTTACTGTAGATTTCTTGAAAACGTTTCACTCGTTCTTCCAACGAGCTTTCTCAATTCTGAGTGACTGTACAAGAATCCCAGAGAATTCTTGTACAGTCACTCAGAATTGAGAAAGCTCGTTGGAAGAACGAGTGAAACGTTTTCAAGAAATCTACAGTAAGTCCAGTTGCCTTGATTTATTATTTACAGAGATAGGTGAAGTGATCCGAGAGAAATCAGAGCATGCTTACAATCCTCTCCATTCACCGAGTCCTTGGCTATCCTTAAAAGCTGCATAGCAGTGAATGCAGTGAATGCTTGGCTTGCTCTTCCTTTACCTTGGGGCCCCATTCTGAAGATTAGGTCTCAGCAGTGGGACCCAAATCTATCAGACATTTATGGCGTATCCTATCCATATGCCATGAACATCCCAGATGGGACAACCCCTTTAAAGGAGTTGTCCAAAATTCAAAAAATATGGCTGCTTCTTTCCAGAACGGCCCCAAACCTAGCCACAGATTCAGCTCTATTAAAGCAAATGGGGTCAAGTTGCAATACCACGAACAAACTGTGGACAGGTGTGGCACTGTTTTCTGGAGAATGCTGACCCGGTGGTTAGCACTCTTGCCTTGAAGTTCTGGGGACCTGGTTTTGAATATGATCTGACCAAGGGCATTATTTGCCTGGATGTTGTATGTGGGTTTCCTCCTGCCAGGTTATGCATACAGCATTATGATACGATGGCTCCATGTGGCGGTGTACTGGCTCCAGGTGAATATAGGAAAAAAGCAGCAAATCAGAGACAGACAGACAGATGTGCAGTCGAGGTCCACAGACATTGATTCTGTATCACAGATCTGTACGACGTGAATGTTGGTCTCATATGTGTTGGAGCCATTTTTTGCTGTTGTTTTTTCATCCTTTTTTATGGATACGTAACCTAATAGACACGTTTTGTCTCCTACCCAGTAGTCACAAGTAACGCTGTCAGAATCTCGTTCCTCAAAAGTGATCCTATTACCCATAAACCTCAGGAGTGACACCCCCCCCACCATCCTGATGTAATTGGTAAAGGTACCAACTCCACAAGTCTTTATCTTTTATTGAATTCACCTTTTCAATAAAACACAACAAAAGGCCGATCAATCCCACAACAGTACGGTAAAATAAAATCATCAAAAAGGAGCGCCGCCACAAATGCCCGCAGTTTCAAATTAAATATCATAATTATCGGACCCAGAAAATAAATTTTTCGAAGCTTCCTGCTGCTAATAATGAAAGGCGGCGGATTGGCAGCAATATGTTCATAATTATAATTTAACTTTATATGAAGCAAAATAATTTTCATAGGCAGAATGGAGGGATAAATAGAATCAGTGGAAAATATTTATTAAAGAAAAAGCAGAATAACATTTCCCGCCGCCTTAATGGCGTAATTTAATGCAACGAGCCATAACGAGGATGAGAGACGATAGTAAACGGCTTCTACTTATTGAAGTCAATAATCCAGACATTTGAGACCGCCGTCACCAACTTATAATAGGAGTTTTCAGAATGTTTTATACTTTGTAGCATTTCTTGTTACAGTTTGTATTTTTTTTTTAATCTTCTTTCAGAGATGAATTAACCCCTTGCTGCTTTGCAACTTAACTGTATCCTATGGTTTTGCTTGCCTGCAGACGCCATGACTTACGGCTGACAGACGCACTCCAGAGGCAGGGGTCAGTGACGCCTCTAATCCTGGCCTCCATTAACTACTTATTTGCCACAATCAATACTGATCTTAGCATTCATAATGGGTTTTGACTCCGACTTGTCAGATAATCACCAGGACTGATGGTTTTGAACTGCCAGATTGGGGGCCTGAGTAGGTCCCCAGGGAAACCCAATCAGTAATATATTAGAATATACAGAAATTAAAGGGGGTTCTGAGATTCTGAAATCGATGACCCATCCTTGGGATAGGTCATCAATATCAGATTGTTGGGGGTCTGACTCCCGGGACCCCTGCTAATCAGCTGTTAGAGGAGCACCGTGGTCTCCTCTCAGCTTGCCAAGGACAGCGCCACCCCTGGATAGCAGCTGTGCTTGGTATTGCAGCTGAGACCCAGGCCATGTGACTGATGAACGTGACATCACTGCCTAGGAAGACGCCGCAGTGCTCACCGGACTCTTCGAGCAGCTGATCAGTGGGGGGTGGCAGGAGTCAGAGCCTTACCGATCTGATATGGATGACCTATCCTGAGGATAGCCCGTCAATATCAAAATCTCAGAAAACCCCTTTAAACAATTAAATGCAAGAAAATTAAGTTAAAAGGAATCCTAAACCTAAAAATAAATGATAAAAGTAAACGGCAAATAAATGACTTAGACTGCAGGGGGGAGGCTCCTGCTGCAGCCAGTTGTCTTACAGCCAGACACAAGCATATGAGAAGGTGGAGGTGGTGAACACTGGTCAGCTCCTGAGATTCAGGCAGAAGATTTATAAAATACAGTTCTTAGTTACATCATTCAATGTCTGGGGCCACAAGAGCCATGACTGGAAAGCACAGGAGCCCATTTTGTTGTACATTTTATTGCAAGACTTGCAACTTTTTCTCTGGTCAACTTTGTCTCAGCTCATCCTCCTTATAATCAGTCACATTTGTTATTATGCATTTATGTAGACCTCCAAGGGGCGGATTGGCCATAGACCCTACAGGGAGATTTGCCGATGCCCAGGGGGCCAACTTAGCCCTGCTCCCAGCCGGCCAGTGAAAGTTTTTGGGGATGTATTTTGTGCTGCTGGCAGTATTTTGTGATGGACTGTGGTATTTGCTTTTGCTGGGGGTAGTATAACGTGCCACTATATGGTACTGCTGGCCCTGCCTTCCATCAATTTGGACTCGATTACAAAATGGGGCCACTTTTAGTATTTTTTCCAGGGCCACTTTAAGTTCCCAGTCCGCCCCTGTAGACCACTATTGGGCTATTGTGGACCCATGGACATCTTTGGCACATGTTGGAAGCTGTCCCGACATGCACACTATGAGGTGAGAACAGAGTCTTGGGTAGAAGAATGTTTCATTGGTAACACATAGAATTAACATCTGTAACAGGACTGTAGAAGTGGCTACTATGTCGCTGAATCCGGGTTTATGCCACTTTGTCTGTTGTTGTTTATTTTGCCACAAATCACCTGCCGAGGGCGCCGCAGCGTGTGTGTTCCTAAAACAAATAGAATTCCTACTCAATTTCATACACGACCATATGTATTTTGCGGTCCGGAAAAAAACGGATCTGCAAAAAAATATGGATGACATCCGCGTGCATTCCGTATTTTGCGCAACGGAACAGCTGGCCTCTAATAGAACAGTACTATCCTTGTCTGTAAAGCGGACAATAATAGGACATGTTCTATTTTTTGCGGAACAGAAATACGGACATACAGAAACGGAATGCTCACGTTTTTTTTTAAGCGAATGGTTCCGCATACAGTCCGCAAAAAAAAACGCAAAGGACACGGAAAGAAAATACGTTCCTGTGCATGAGCCCTTACAGATATATTTTTGAAGAATGTGAATTTTTTTTTATCTCCTGCCCGCATTGTTCATGTTTCATCTCCTTAGAAGCCAAGGCCAGGTCATTCATCATCAGGTGGAATTAACACTAGGGGAGGAATCTGAAAGCCTTTCCACCCAGAGGCTGAGATTCTTCTGTCCTGTGAAAGTGCTCCTACTGATCCTCCAACATAGCGAGTTCTGAGGCCAAATTAACTGTCTGTGATTTGTGAAAAAACTATTCTTTAAAGGAGAGAATGTGTAAGACATCGAAATGCATATACAGTTGCAAGAAAAAGTATGTGAACCCTTTGGAATGATATGGATTTCTGCACAAATTGGTCATAAAATGTGATCTGATCTTCATCTAAGTCACAACAATAGACAATCACAGTCTGCTTAAACTAATAACACACAAAGAGTTAAATGTTACCATGTTTTTATTGAACACACCATGTAAACATTCACAGTGCAGGTGGAAAAAGTATGTGAACCCCTAGACTAATGACATCTCCAAGAGCTAATTGGAGTGAGGTGTCAGCCAACTGGGGTCCAATCAATGAGATGAGATTGGAGGTGTTGGTTACAGCTGCCCTGCCCTATAAAAAACACACACCAGTTCTGGGTTTGCTTTTGACAAGAAGCATTGCCTGATGTGAATGATGCCTCGCACAAAAGAGCTCTCAGAAGACCTACAATTAAGAATTGTTGACTTGCATAAAGCTGGAAAGGGTTATAAAAGTATCTCCAAAAGCCTTGCTGTTCATCAGTCCACGGAAAGATAAATTGTCTATAAATGGAGAAAGTTCAGCACTGCTGCTACTCTCCCTAGGAGTGGCCGTCCTGTAAAGATGACTGCAAGAGCACAGCGCAGACTGCTCAATGAGGTGAAGAAGAATCCTAGAGTGTCAGCTAAAGACTTACAAAAGTCTCTGGCATATGCTGACATCCCTGTTAGCGAATCTACGATACGTAAAACACTAAACAAGAATGGATTTCATGATAGGACACCACAGAGGAAGCCACTGCTGTCCAAAAAAAACATTGCTGCACGTTTACAGTTTGCAAAAGAGCACCTGGATGTTCCACAGCAGTACTGGCAAAATATTCTGTGGACAGATGAAACCAAAGTGGAGTTGTTTGGAAGAAACACACAACACTATGTGTGGAGAAAAAGAGGCACAGCACACCGACATCAAAACCTCATCCCAACTGTGAAGTATGGTGGTGGGGGCATCATGGTTTGGGGCTGCTTTGCTGCGTCAGGGCCTGGATGGATTGCTATCATCGAAGGAAAAATGAATTCCCAAGTTTATCAAGACATTTTGCAGGAGAACTTAAGGCCATCTGTCCACCAGCTGAAGCTCAACAGAAGATGGGTGTTGCAATAGGACAACGACCCAAAGCATAGAAGTAAATCAACAACAGAAAGGCTTAAACAGAGGAAAATCCGCCTTCTGGAGTGGCCCAGTCAGAGTCCTGACCTCAACCCGACTGAGATGCTGTGGCATGACCTCAAGAAAGCGATTCACACCAGACATCCCAAGAATATTGCTGAACTGAAACAGTTCTGTAAAGAGGAATGGTGAAGAATTACTCCTGACCGTTGTGCCCGTCTGATCTGCAACTACAGGAAACGTTTGGTGGAAGTTATTGCTGCCAAAGGAGGTTCAACCAGTTATTAAATCCAAGGGTTCACATACTTTTTCCACCTGCACTGTGAATGTTTACATGGTGTGTTCAATAGAAACATGGTAACATTTAACTCTTTGTGTGTTATTAGTTTAAGCCGACTGTGATTGTCTATTGTTGTGACTTAGATGAAGATCAGATCACATTTTATGACCAATTTGTGCAGAAATCCAGATCATTCCAAAGGGTTCACATACTTTTTCTTGCAACTCTATATCTGAGAGATACAATGCCTCTGTTCACACTGCGCTGACATCAGACACCACATTAAAAGGTGATCAACACCAATCCTGATTATTGATGTTAACTTTTATAAACTGCAAAAAAGTTTCAGACCCTCAGGTAGAAAATGAAAGTTTAAAGGAGAAGTGTCAGAATCGGAAAATGACCTGTTGTTAATATTAAGTTTTTTATGTTAAACAGATTTTTTTAAAATGTTTTGGTAATTTTAATTACATTTTGCATTTCACTATCTATATTTTTTAAATCCTGAATTCTTGCAGTTTGCACTCTAGTCACCGAGCCTCAAAATAGTCTGACACTTCCTATTGTGTAGAGATCACTTATCAGCATTCATCAGGCGGGATTGCAATGACAGATAACACCTCTATATAGATAACACAGGATCCACCATGCACTATAGATGATGTCACAGCTCACCTTCTCCACCTCCTTGTACAATAACCTCTGCATAGGTTATAGAACATGCCTACAACACCATGGTATAAATGTCAATAGGTGATGGTCACAGCTCGCCTCTTGTCCCTCCCTGCACAATCACCTCTGCAGAAGTACTAGAGCATGCCCACAACAACCTACCATAGAGGTGAGCTGCTGTTAACAGTATTTAGACATCTGCACTAAATCCCCTATAATGAGAATGTGGAAACCGAATTTTAGAAAAGTTTGCAAAGTATTAAGCTCCTTTGTTATTCTTTGCATTTCTCTGGATCATCTTTGAGATACACTGCCCATCCCAAAAAAAAGTCGGCACCAAAAATATTTAGTTGGACCGCCTTTAGCTGTGATTCTGGCACTCATTCGCTGTGGCATTGTTTCGATAAGCTTCTGCAATGTCACAAGATTTATTTCCATCCAGTGTTGCATACATTTTTCACCAAGATCTTGCATTGATGATGGTAGAGTCTGACCGCTGCACAAAGCCTTCTCCAGCACATCCCAAAGATTCTCAATGGGGTTAAGGTCTGGACACTGTGGTGGCCAATTCATGTGTGACAATGATGTCTCCTGCTCCCTGGACCGCTCTTTCACAATCTGAGCCCGATGAATCCTGGCATTGTCATCTTGGAATTTGCCCGTGCCATGAGGGAAGAACAAATCCATTGATGGAATAACCTGGTCCTTCAGTATGTTCAGGTGGTCGCTGACCTCATTCTTGGAGCACATACTGTTGCTGAACCTAGACCCGGCCACCTGCAGGACCCCAGATCATAGCACTGCCCCCACAGGCTGGTACAGGAGGCACTCGGCATGATGGGTGCATCACTTCATCTGCCTCTCTTCTTACCCTGATGCGCCCATCACTCTGGGACAGGGTAAATGTTGACTCATCAGACCACATCACCTTCTTCCATTGCTCCAGAGTCCAATCTTTACGCTCCCGAGCAAACTGAAGCCTTTTTTTCTGGTTTGCCTCACTGATTAGTGGTTTTCTTACGGCTACACAGATGTTCAGTCCTAATCCCTTGAGTTCCCTTCGCATTGTGCGTGTGGAGATGCTCTTACTTTCACTATTAAACATAGCCCTGAGTTCTACTTCAATTTGATTTCATCAACGTTTAAGTGATCGCCGATCACCATCATTCAGGATTTTTTCCCGCCACATTTCTTCCTCGAATCCGATGGGTCCCCACTATCCTTCCAGTTTTTAATAATGCGTTGGACAGTTCTTAACCCAATTTTAGTCGTTTCTGCAATCTCCCTAGATGTTTTCTCTACTTGATGCATGCCAATGATCTGACCCTTCTCAAATAGACTAACATCTTTTCCACGACCACGAGATGTTTCTTTCCACATGGTTGTTTAAGAAATGAGAAGCAACTCATTGCACCAGTCGGGGTTAAATAACTTGTTGCAGCTGAAAGATAATCGCCCATGCAGTAATTATCCAATAGGAGGCTCAGAACTATTTGCTTAGTTAAATCCAGGTGGGGACTTTTTTTTGGACAGGCAGTGTATTTCGACACCTTGATTGGAGTTACCTCTGGTAAATTCAACTTTTTGGCCTCAATTCTAAGTGTCATGTCTGGAGGAAACCAGGCGCCGCTCATCCCCTGCCCAATACCATCTCTATAGTGAAGCATGGTAGTGGCAGTGTCATACTAGGGGGATATGGAGACCAGTCACGGTGGGGGGAAAGCTGAATGGAGCAAAGTACAGAGATATTCTTACTGAGAACCTGATCCAGAGCTCTGGACCTCAGACTGGGCCGAAGGTTCACCTTCCAACAAGACAATGATCCTAAGCACACGGCCAGGACAAGACAGGAGCGGCTTAGGGACAACTCTGGGAATGTCCTTGAGGGGCCACAGCCGGAGCCCTGAACCCAAAGGAACATCTCTAGAGAGACCTGGAAATGGCTGTCCACCGACGGCCCCCGTCCAACCTGACAGAGCTGGAGAAGATCTGCAGAGGAGAATGGCCAAAAATCCCTAATTCCAGGTGTGCAGACCTTGTGGCATCATCTCCAAGAAGACTGGACGCTGGAATCACTGCCAGAGGGGCTGAAGACTTATGTCAATGTGAGTTTTTCCTTCAATACATTAGTAAAGATTTCTAACATTCTGTTCTCACTTTCTCATTATAGTTGATTGAGGACAGAATGATGGGGAAACTTATAGCACAAATATATATATATATATGTTACCTGTTATTTTAATCCTGTCTGTGATGATAATGAGATGACTGAGGAGAAGTAATCTCTACAGAACAGGAAGTGTCCACCTATTATGAGGATCGGTGTAAGATTCACTACACAGTTTCTCAATGATATTATCTTTCCAGGTTGCCATGACAGTGACAGGATAATGAGTCGATATAAGAACTGGCTAAATATCGGTTTACTTTTCCCTGGATGTTAATCAGATCGTTGCAGTCTTCCAGAACCTTTCTTCTTTTCAGGGATGAGACAATGACCTGGAGAATCTACATTCCCCTCAATACTCTCCAAGCCGTAATATCAATTTTTAATGATACGATTTGGCAGTCCATTTTTTTTTATTTTGCAAATGTATGCAGAGTTTTTCTTTTTTAGAGAAATATGAAAAAAGTTGAGCCCTTATTAAAGATTATATGAATATTCAGAGATGTTCTGCATCAATTGACAAGCTTTATATATTCCAGATAGCAATGGAAAAACCATTGAGTGTTGAGCGTCTGCCGTTCGGTCTGTGCGGTAGCACTTTCTTTCTCTCTTCCATTAGCGAGAAGACAAAGATTATTCAAAACTGAGTCGGATTTTTCATTTACTGATGAAATGAAAACCCATAAAGTCAGGAAGACACGGCCTCTCTTGCTGCCCCCTGCCCCAGCGCCATATGATCCTACATGAGGGTGCTAAGAGTCAGACCCACCAAGGTCACCTCTTACTGGTGATAGGAAGCCTTCCAAACACATTCAAGGTGTCTCCTTTCAAGGGAGTTTCCTATGACAGACCTTCGTGGCATATGCCCTGGATTAATGGGAGCATGCTTGGATGATTATGTATCTCCCATAGACTTCAGTGGAATGTAGCTGCACATGCGTAGGCATCCTTCTTTAAGAGTCAGTGGTGTCATCTTCACTTATGAGATTTTTTTGGCGTATCTAAAGGATTCAAACTCTTGCTAGGTCTTATAGGCAGGTAGAATGGGGTAGCTGCAATCAGTACATTAAGGATCCTACACATACGATTGTCCCTTCCATCCACTTTGCTGTAGGCATGGCAGGTGCTACTGAATAGTGCCTCCCTCTAATGGCAATGTACGTTACAGAGGTCTTCTCTTCTAGTACAATGCTTGTAGAGGAGAATATATCCATAATACCCCATCCAAGGAACAATATGACACTTTGCTGACTGGTTTTGACTCCAAACATAGTAGCCATGGCCTCAGTGTTAGTTGTGTTGACCACCATACCACCGCGCTCTCTTGACATGTAGCCTTGGCCAACTTATGAAGTCATTGGGTCAGTAAATTAGACAACTTTGCTAAAACCACATGTAAATGGATTAGGAAAAAAAAACATTTGAGTTTAATAGAAATATCAAAAAGATTTTCATCAAAAGACTTGTCTCCTTCACTGTTACAAACCTGCTCTACTCAAACAGGAGAAAAATATGCCTAAAAGCCTGTGTTCTTCAAGGAAAACCAAAATACACAATAGATCTTCCTGGTAGAAGATTGAAAAAAAAAAAACAGATAGTGAAATCTCATGGTCAACGCCATGATGACGTCCAGTCTTGGCCATTCTGATGCCAACTGATTTCATTCTATTACACAACAAATTGTAAGAGTTAAGACTTACAGTGGTTTTCCATAAGATTAGCCATGTATATAAGCTCTCTAAGACTTTCGTACTATAAGACATGGAAATACTGTGCATCGTAACGGATATGAGGACGTCAATCACATGTTCTTGGAAAAATAATGGGCTCTGGGTAAAGTTGATTTGCACCAGATCCAGTATCTTCAACCATTCATAACTATCTTGGGAACCCATTATACCTTCCTTCCAGCTTCAAATTCAGTTTCTTGGAAAAAATTATTAGATTGCAGTCGTATTCAAGGCATCAATTTGTCATGTCGGTTATTTGCTCTCTCAATGTTCCTCACGATTTTATAGTCAATATTTCAAAAAAGAATAACGCAGATAAACATGCTGATATAAAGGAGCCCAGTATAACAACTGTGTAAATTACGTTTTGCATCACACTGCCTTATAACAGACACATCTACTGGATGCTCCATGTTCAGGTTTAATATTCATTTAGCCCATTATAGCTTATTGTTATTTATAATGATTCAGTAGTTGGAGCAGAACTGTGCCTTCTGCATCTATTATTAAATGATGTAGGTACAGATAATACTGCCTCCCTGTTTCTCCCTGTAAATGATGTAGGTACAGATAGTACTGCCTCCCTGTTTCTCCCTGTAAATGATGTAGATACAGATAATACTGCCTCCCCCTCTCTCTCTCCCTGTAAGTATATGTAGGTACAGATAGTACAGACTCCCAGTCTTTCCCTGTAAGTGATTTAGGTACAGATAGTACTGCCTCCCTGCCTCTCCCTGTAAATGATGTAGGTACAGATAGTACTGCCGCATTATCTCTCCCTGTATATGGTGTAGGTACAGATAGTACTGCCTCCTGCCTATCCCTGTACATGATGTAGGTACAGATAGTACCGCCTCATTATCTCTCCCTGTATATGGTGTAGGTACAGATAGTACTGCCTCCTGTTTCTCCCTGTACATGATGTAGGTACAGATAGTACTGCCTCCTGCCTCTCCCTGTAAATGATGTAGGTACAGATAGTACTGCCTCCTGTCTCTCCCTGTATATGGTGTAGGTACAGATAGTACTGCCTCCTGCCTATCCCTGTAAATGATGTAGGTGCAGATAGTTCTGCCTCATTATCTCTCACGTCCAGATATTACTGCCTCCCAGTCTTTCCCTGTAAATGATTTAGGTACATATAGTACTGCACCCCTGTCTTTTCCTAAGATTTTATTTTATTTTTTACATCATGATTACTCATTCAGCTAAGATTATTCAATAACCTTAAAGGGCTTCTGTCACCCTCCAAACAGCAATTTTTAGTTTTGGACTTAATATATTTGCTAATGTACGCAGAGTCCATATTTACCCCTCTTACCTCTGGCTGTGCTGTAATTTCAGTAAAAATCATACTTTTGTGATATGCAAATTACTTTACTACCAGCAAGTTGGGCGGTTACTTCCTGGGAGCCGCCGCATCCTTGGTCTGAAAAAACGCCCCCTCCTCCACTTGATTGACAGGGCCAGCGAGCGCTCTCATCCTCCAGCTGGCCCTGCCTGCAGCTCAAATCCCGCGCCGTACCGGTCCTTATTCTGCGCAGGCGATCTGAGAGAAGGACGCTCGCTTGGCTGCTCCTTCCTCAGTGCGCCTGCGCCGATGACATCAACAGAAAGGAAGACGCCTGCATCGCTGGTAAGGAGGCGGAGAGTCCGGTGACGTCGCTGGATGCTTGATTCAGGTAAGTATTTGCCTAATAAGCATGCAGCCACTACAACCACCAACGACATGGGGTGCCATTTAAAAAAAAAGGATATTTAGAAACACTATACCACCAACGCTTATAAATAATATACCCATAAATAATATTTATATATATATATATATAGAGAGAGAGAGAGAGAGAGAGACCACATATAAAAAATAAATAAATATAGATATATGTATATACTGTATATATGTATGATATATACACTATATATATATATATATATATATATATATATGTGTGAGATATATATATATATATACACATTTATTTATGGCTGTGTTTGATATATACACTACTCAAAAAAATAAAGGGAACACTTAAACAACACAATGTAACTCCAAGTCAATCCCACTTCTGTGAAATCAAACTGTCCACTTAGGAAGCAACACTGAGTGACAATCAATTTCACATGCTGTTGTGCAAATGGGATAGACAACAGGTGGAAATTATAGGCAATTAGCAAGACACCCCCAATAAAGGAGTGGTTCTGCAGGTGGTGACCACAGACCACTTCTCAGTTCCTATGCTTCCTGGCTGATGTTTTGGTCACTTTTGAATGCTGGCGGTGCTTTCACTCTAGTGGTAGCATGAGATGGAGTCTACAACCCACACAAGTGGCTCAGGTAGTGCAGCTTATCCAGGATGGCACATCAATGCGAGCTGTGGCAAAAAGGTTTGCTGTGTCTGTTAGCGTAGTGTCCAGAGCATAAAGGCGCTACCAGGAGACAGGCCAGTACATCAGGAGACGTGGAGGAGGCCGTAGGAGGGCAGCAACCCAGCAGCAGGACCGCTACCTCCGCCTTTGTGCAAGGAGGAACAGGAGGAGCACTGCCAGAGCCCTGCAAAATGACCTCCAGCAGGCCACAAATGTGCATGTGTCTGCTCAAACTGTCAGAAACAGACTCCATGAGGGTGATATGAGGGCCCGACGTCCACAGGTGGGGGTTGTGCTTACAGCTCAACACCGTGCAGGACGTTAGGCATTTGCCAGAGAACACCAAGATTGGCAAATTCGCCACTGGCGCCCTGTGCTCTTCACAGATGAAAGCAGGTTCACACTGAGCACATGTGACGGACGTGACAGTCTGTAAACGCCGTGGAGAACGTTCTGCTGCCTGCAACATCCTCTTTCATGACCGGTTTGGCATTGGGTCAGTAATGGTGTGCGGTGGCATTTCTTTGGAGGGCCGCACAGCCCTCCATGTGCTCGCCAGAGGTAGCCTGACTGCCATTAGGTACCGAGATGAGATCCTCAGACCCCTTGTGAGACCATATGCTGGTGCGGTTGGCCCTGGGTTCCTCCTAATGCAAGACAATGCTAGACCTCATGTGTCTGAAGTGTGTCAGCAGTTCCTGCAAGACGAAGGCATTGATGCTATGGACTGGCCCGCCCGTTCCCCAGACCTGAATCCAATTGAGCACATCTGGGACATCATGTCTCGCTCTATCCACCAACGTCACGTTGCACCACAGACTGTCCAGGAGTTGGCAGATGCTTTAGTCCAGGTCTGGGAGGAGATCCCTCAGGAGACCTTCCGCCACCTCATCAGGAGCATGCACAGGCGTTGTAGGGAGGTCATACAGGGAAGTGGAGGCCACACACACTACTGAGCCTCATTTTGACTTGTTTTAAGGACATTACATCAAAGTTGGATCAGCCTGTAGTGTGTTTTTCCACTTTAATTTTGAGTGTGACTCCAAATCCAGACCTCCATGGGTTGAAAAATTTGATTTCCATTTTTAATTTTTGTGTGATTTTGTTGTCAGCACATTCAACTATGTAAAGAACAAAGTATTTCAGAAGAATATTTCATTAATTCAGATCTAGGATGTGTTATTTTTGTGTTCCCTTTATTTTTTTGAGCAGTGTATGTATATTTATATGTTATAGGCCTCCTGCACACGACCGTTGTGTGCACCCGTGGCCGTTGTGCCGTTTTCCGTTTTTTTTCGCGGACTCATTGACTTTCAATGGGTCCGTGGAAAAATCGGAAAATGCACCGTTTTGCAGCCGCATCCGTGATCCGTGTTTCCTGGCCGTGAAAAAAATATGACCTTTCCTATTTTTTTCACGGCCAACGGTTCACGGACCCATTCAAGTCCATGGGTCCGTGAAAGAACACGGATGCACACAAGATTGGCATCCGTGTCCGTGATCCGTGGCCGTAGGTTAGTTTTTATACAGACGGATCCGAAGATCCGTCTGTATAAAAGCTTTTTCAAAGCTGAGTTTTCACTTCGTGAAAACTCAGAACCGACAGTATATTCTAACACAGAGGCGTTCCCATGGTGATGGGGACGCTTCAGGTTAGAATATACTAACAGAACTGTGTACATGACTGCCCCCTGCTGCCTGGAAGGTGCTGCCAGGCAGCAGGGGGCAGCCCCCCCCTTGTAGTTAACACATTGGTGGCCAGTGTGGCCGGCCCCCCCCCTCCCTCCCCTGTAGTTAACTCATTGGTGGCCAGTGCGGCCCCCCCCCCCCCTGTAGTTAACTCATTGGTGGCCAGTGGGCCCCCCCTCCCCTGTAGTTAACTCATTGGTGGCCAGTGCGGCCGGCCCCCCTCCCTCCCCTGTAGTTAACTCGTTGGTGGCCAGTGGGCCCCCCCTCCCTCCCCTGTAGTTAACTCGTTGGTGGCCAGTGGGCCTTCTCCCCTCCCTCCCCCTCCTAATTAAAATCTCCCCCCTATCATTGGTGGCAGCGGAGTGTACCGATCAGAGTCCCAGTTTAATCGCTGGGGCTCCGATCGGTAACCATGGCAACCAGGACGCTACTGCAGTCCCGGTTGCCATGGTTAATTAGCAATTTGTAGAACCATTATACTTACCTGCGAGCTGCGATGGTCTGCGTCCGGTCGGGAGCTCCTCCTACTGGTAAGTGACAGGTCATGTCACTTACCAGTAGGAGATGCTCCCGGCAGGACCTGTCACTTACCAGTAGGAGGAGCTCCCGACCGGACGCAGACCATCGCAGCTCCAGGGAAGTATGATGGTTCTACAAATTGCTAAGTAACCATGGCAACCGGGACTGCAGTAGCGTCCTGGTTGCCATGGTTACCGATCGGAGCCCCAGCGATTAAACTGGGACTCCGATCGGTACACTCCGCTGCCACCAATGATAGGGGGGAGATTTTAATTAGGAGGGGGAGGGAGGGGGGGGGCCCACTGGCCACCAATGAGTTAACTACATGGGAGGGAGGGGGGCCGGCCACACTGGCCACCAACGAGTTAATTACAGGGGAGGGGGGGGCCCACTGGCCACCAATGAGTTGATTACAGGGGAGGGGGCGGCCGGCTGCACTGGCCACCAATGAGTTAACTACAGGGGAGGGAGGGGGGGGGCCGGCCACACTGGCCACCAATGTGTTAACTACAGGGGGGGGGGGGCTGCCCCCTGCTGCCTGGCAGCACCTGCCAGGCAGCAGGGGGCAGTCATGTACACAGTTATTTTAGTATATTCTAACCTGAAGCGTCCCCATCACCATGGGAACGCCTCTGTGTTAGAATATACTGTCGGATTTGAGTTTCACGATGTAACTCAAATCCGACGGTATATTCTAACATAGAGGCGTTCCCATGGTGATGGGGACGCTTCAAGTTAAAATATACCATCGGATTGGAGAAAACTCCGATCCGATGGTATATTAACTCCTGACTTTACATTGAAAGTCAATGGGGGACGGATCCGTTTGAAATGGCACCATATTGTGTCAACGTCAAACGGATCCGTCCCCATTGACTTGCATTGTAATTCAGGACGGATCCGTTTGGCTCCGCACGGCCAGGCGGACACCAAAACGACTTTTTTTTCATGTCCGTGGATCCTCCAAAAATCAAGGAAGACCCACGGACGAAAAAACGGTCACGGATCACGGAAAAACGGGACCCGTTTTTGCGGACCGCAAAAAAATACGTTCGTGTGCAGGAGGCCTTATATATATATATATATATATATATATACATATATCTATATTTATTTATTTATTTATATGTGCTCTATCTATATATATATATTTATTAATTATGGGTATATTATTTATAAGCGTTGGTGGTATAGTGTCTCTAAATATAGTTTTTTTTAAAAATAATGGCACCCCATTTCGTTGGTGGTTGTAGTGGCTGCATGCTTATTAGGCAAATACTTACCTAAATCAAGCATCCAGCGACGTCACCGGACTCTCCGCCTCCTTACCAACGATGCCGGCGTCTTCTTTTCCGGGTGTAGGGCTGACATCATCGGCGCAGGCGCACTGAGGAAGGAGCAGCCAAGCGAGCGTCCTTCTCTGAGCGCCTGCGCCGAATGAGGACCGGTACGGCGCAGGTGCGGGATTTGAGCTGCAGGCACGGCTAGCTGGAGGATGAGCGCTCGCTGGCCCTGTCAATCAAGTGGAGGAGCGGGCGTTTTTTCAGACCGAGGATACGGCGGCTCCCAGGAAGTAACCGCCCAACTTGCTGGTAGTGAAGTAATTTGCATATCACAAATGTACGATTTTTACTGAAATTACAGCACAGCCAGAGGTAAGAGGGGTAAATATGGACTCTGCGTACACTAGCAATTATATTAAGTCCAAAACTGAAAATTGCTGTTTGGGGGGGTGACAGAAGCCCTTTAATATAGTCCTGTTGAATACACGGAGGTATCAGAACAACATGACAAGCTCTACTCTCCAGTACTAAGCTCAGATACCTCATCAGTCTATCATTTTAGCATACTTGCGTAAGAAAAAATAGTACCTGAAATAAATACCAGTTATCAATAACCATTAGTTGACAAATGTTATCTTAATGGTGCCTGATCAGACGTAGAACGTTGCTCATTCTTGGCTTCAGTGAGCCGCGAGGTGTTGCTGGGTTTGAGTTATTTATCAAGCTTAGTCTTTTGTGTACTACTGGGTAATGAAGAAAAAACTATAATCTACAACCCAGGCTTTTATATTTCATTACTCACATATGGTTCTGGTGCGGTCTTTAAAAAGTCCCAATTTTATAGATGATTGAGAGTCATGAAATTGCACATATTTGTCTTCATTCAAAAGGTGGCAGCTGAACCCTGGAGAACCCATGCCTCATGAATGTCATCTGCAAATATATGTATAGGCTGTGCCTCCGGACTGAACATGTTTCTGCATTTCATACTTACAGCCACAGTAAGTGTCCACTGTAATATGAATGAGCATAATATGTATGATGATGTCACTGATGACATCATAGATTAAGATGTCTTAAATAATGTCATTATAATTAGTGATGAGCGGCAGGGGCAATATTCGAATTTGCGATATTTCGCAAATATTTGGACGTATATTTGCCATATATTCGAGAATTCGCAAATTCATGATCTCTAGGCATTATTTTCTTGATTGCGAAAATCTGCATAAAATTCGCCTAGAGAATTCGCATAAAAATTCTCATGAACTGGTATTTTAAAAAAATCTAATATTTGCAATAACAAATATATTTTGCGATATTCTAAATATTCGCGAATTCTCAAAGTGCCGATATTCGCGATTAAAATTCGCAATTCGAATATTCGTGATCAACACTAATTATAATGTGTGTAAGAAGCTTTCAAAAGCTACAAAGCATAGCCAAGGATGTCTGCCAGCATGCCCATAGTAGATTTTGTCTCCTGTGATGTTCTAGAACATTTAATGACCTCAAAGAAGAGGACATCCCAGAAATGGGAATGCAACTTCAAGCTCTGCAAGCCAGTTTCCTACTCTAGAGAGTCTTGAATCCACCCATGTGTTTAAAGTTATTTTTCTGTCCCTTATCGGATATTCGTACAGTATGCATGTATTTTACAGTGAGCAATTATGTTATATTTGCTCATTAACCCTACTATGTTACCTGACCACACTCAGTTCAGCAAAAATACAGTCCTTAAATCTCTCAGTACTGAACTCTGTAACTATTTAAGAACCCTCCCCCATGGCATCTTGCACGAACAACAGGTTTTCTAGTTTATGTAGTACTTGGATTACCCCTCACTTTGAACTTCTACCTGTGAGTTTGTCTGCTTGGATTATTGTATTATATGAATTCTTTCAGCCCTGATCTTTTGCTTGATCAACTACAAATTCTCCTCACTTCACAGGTTTCTACTTTCCCACCAGAGGTGCTGATCTCCATCCATAGCAACTCAGAGGATGTCTTGTAGCTTGATTTACTTGGAGACTGAACACTTCATTGGTATAAAATGCAGTGTAGAGGTAGACTTAAAAAAGGCTGGGTTCATCATATGTGCTGTGAACTGAGATTTAACACATGTAAGGTTATGCACATGGGAAGGAATAATGCAAGTCACCCGTACATACTAAATGGTAAAACATTAGATAACACTGACATAGAAAAGGACTTAGGAATTTTATTGGACAGCAAACTATGGCTACTTTCACACCTGCGTTAGGTGCGGATCCGTCTGGTATATGCACAGATGGATCCGCACCTATAATGCAAATGATGTTATCCGTTCAGAACGGATCCGTTTGCATTATGAAGAACAAAATCAAAACGGATCCGTCCTGACTTACATTGAAAGTCAATGGGGGACGAATCCGTTTTCAATTGCACCATACATTGTAAGTCAGGAGCGTTTTGGTGTCCGCATCCAGAGCGGAATGGAGGCGGAACAGAGCCAAACTGATGCATTCTGAATGGATACTTATCCTTATCCATTGGGGCTGAACTGATCCGTTTTGAACCGTTTGTGAGATCCCTGAAGCGGATCTCACAAACGGAATTCAAAACGCCAGTGTGAAAGTAGCCTAAGCTGCAGAAACCAGCGTCAGGCAACTGATGCCAAGGCCACTAAGATAATGGGTGGCATCAGAAGGAGCATAGATGCCCGTAATGAGAAGACAGTCCGGCCAGTGAGAAGACAGTGAGCTACAAAAGCAGATAAAAAGAGATAGAGATAATGTGAATATACTACCTAAACATAACACTTGCTAGTTACCATAGTCCTGTGATTACTGCAGCATCAGAATAAGTGCATATGTAATATGTGACTTAGGGTACTTTCACACTAGCCTTGTTAGAATCCGGCAGGCAGATCCGGCAAGCTGTATACAAACGGATAGCTTTTTTGTTCTGAATCCGTTAGACAGATTCGGTGATATACCGGATCCGTCTCATCCGGTATCATCCGGAATAATGGATCCGGTATAAAAAAAAAATTCAAAGATCAAAAGTGAAAGTAGTGCCTCCTATATTCCGGCGCATGCACAGAGCGGAAAACCGGATCCGGTGATGCGGCAATTTATGGAACACTTGGTACCGGATCCGGCATTAATACATCCCTATGGAAATGAATGCCTGATTCGGCAAGTGTGGTATTGTTCCGGGATTTTGGCCAGAAAAAAATACAGCAGCAAGCTGCGGAACGAAAGACATCCTGATGCATACTGAATGAATTGCTTTTTATTCAGAATGCATTAGGACAAAACGGATGCGTTTTTTGCGTTATTGAGACCCTTTACCGGATTTTAATACCGGAAAAGAATAACGCTAGTGTGAAAGTACCCTTAGAAGAATTGCAGATTGTCTATATTTCTTTCTTTGAGCCTGGTGGATGGTCTTGACCTAAAGTCACCTAAAGTTACCTTTCTAGCAGAAATGTACCTCTGTCTGATTAGAGGGATGAGATGTGTATAATTAGCGCTGCAAAGAATCTATATTTCATCTGCATTTGACATACTGTACAATATTCCAAAGGAAAAAAAATAGCTGTTTGAATAAATTGACACCTCTTACATTCTGTTTCATCTTTCTTTCACCATTTTGTTTCATTAGAAGAAAAGAAACCTGGAGGATCTGAAACGGAAGCTGTTTTAACATGGTTATCATGCAAATGAGTCTCATTTTATTACATTTATGCTTCTCAACAAAGACATTTCAGCTATTTAGTCACTCTCTTTAATAATCCACGGTGCGCGTCGTTCTACAGGACTGTAGAGGTAGGAATCAAACGGCCACTCAGAATGGTCATAACTTATAGCTCCACCAACTGTTAAACCTTTATTAAAGTTAATGTCTGCCATTCCCAAAATCTGTACAGGGGAGCTTTGATTTAACTTTTATTATTCTCATAGCATGTTCCCACCACTAGAGGGAGCTAACTGCTTGTGAATGTATACAGCTAGTATTACTGCATCTCTATGCAGTGAGCTCCCCCTAGTGGATGTAGGTAACTGTGATCGCAAGAATATTAATTATCTTAGTGCTGTCCCTCACACCACCACCCAAAACCCCATTACAGTTACATGTCTTGCCTTTGTGGTAGGCATTTCAAGCAAGCACTTTTCTGATACTGATTTAAGCCAACTAGTGTTGATCGAGCACCAAAGTGCTCGGGTGCTCTACAGAGCACCGGAGGACAATGGAAGTCAATGGGAGAACCCGAGCATTAAACCAGGCATCGAGACTCTAGTTCGGGCTTAGGAGTCCCTGCTCTGACATCGGGAAGTGTTCTACCAGAGCACCGGAGCACTTTGGTGCTCAATCAACACTAGTTGGCTTAAATCAGTATCAGAAAAGTGCTTGCTTGGAATACCTACCACAGAGGCAAGACATGTAACTGTTATGGGGTCTTGGGTGGTGGTGGTGGTGGTGTGAGGGGCAGCACTAAAATAATTAATATATATAGCTATGTCCATACATGGAGTCAGTGCTTTGGGGACACCCAGTATATTTAAATCTAATTTAGTCTGTATTTCAGAAAAGTTTCTGCCAGGATTTGAACTCCCAAGCTTCTGCATTAGAGGAAAGCATTTTAACCACTGGGCTATACAACCCAATGATAACCTGTGCTGGAAAAACCTCATAGTAGTTTCCGTATCAGTAAGTATTCCTTCTGTATAGGAATACTTACTACTTTAAAAACCAACCCACTCATAGTTTCAAGACAGCAGGACCAAGGACTCCAATTCAACTGAACAGACCTTCACTCCAGCTGGGGTAAAAATAATGGTTACAAACAGTGGCACTTAGCTTGGTAGTTACAAATTTTATTTGCTATGCAGCTTGGAAGTTGCCTGGTCATTACAGTCTCGTATTAACACGTTGCATTACAATCTCTTCTGGGCACAAAACCTATCAGTTACAATCTTGTAAAAGGCACACACTTTGATGGTTACTGTCACGACCATGGTTATGGTCGTGACTCCTTGGGAGCCGCATGCAGTTGCCCGCGGTTTGGGTGTTGTGTCAACCGCAGCTGGGGGCACTTAGTTGTATGCCTCAAGTGCAGTTGCCGTGGACAACAGATATGCGTGCGGTTGTCTTTGGCAACGTGTAGTTTTGTGTATGTACTTTGTCTGTTTGTTGTGCACGAGGTTATGTTTGTATGCACTGTGACACTGTGACTTGTAGTTGTCCGCGGTAACGTCTGGTGTTGTGTGCATGTGGTGGCAGTGTCTCGGCCTGTTGGCTGTTCCTCAGGACATGGTTGCCACGCATGCCATTGCCGGCGGTAACAGGTGAGTGTGTTTGTGTGCTTTTCCATTTGAGTGGCTTCACTACCCTGCCTGGTGTAGGAAGGGTTAACTCCCTTCTTTCTGTGTGAACACTGGGTGTGTCTGAGTGTGGGTGTGGCTACTTTGGGCTATAAAGCCTTTCTGGAGACCAGATGCTGAGGGGGACTTCAGCCATGGTTGCTGGAGGCATCCTCCTGGTTATTTACCATCTGCCAGTGGGGGCCACCCTTGTGGTCATAAGTTTATGTCACACATGATGTCATTAAGGTGTGTTTGTGGTATGTTTGTTTATGTTTCCCCTTCTTGGTAGCCTGGCCTGTGAGACTCCTGTTCCTCCGTGTCTAGGAGGAACAGGTAGTCTTACCCTGCTCCTAGCTTTAGGGATCTGCGGAGGCTTACTAGGGATCCGAGGTTCCAAAGCATGAGCCCTCCTACCTTCAAGGTCGGCTCATGCAGCTAGGAGTCAGGGTCAGATTAGGGATGCGTTAGGAGGTGACCTGCTCCCTAATTCTGTCCTCCTGGCCAAGCAGTGACTACCATCTACGACATCGCACGGCTGAGGGTTAGGGTTAGTTACTAGCTGGCACTCCAGCTACTGTAAAACTACACCTCCCAGCAAGAAAACATGCTCACCTCTTCTCTAATGCCTATGAAAGTGAATGGAGCATTCTGGGAGTTGTAGTTTCAGAACACCTGAAGTGCCGGAGGCTGCTGATACCTGATATAGTAAATGCAGGGCCACGGTTGGCTTGGCATTCGGTCTCTGGTCAGAATTAAAGGCCACGGGTTCCACTGGCCATAGTACAGGCTGGAAATGGTCTGAAACCACCTTCAGGATTCTCTTTCAGTGACGGTCCAGCAATCCAGTGCTGGGTCAAGGAACTCAAACAGATCCTGAAATGCTCAGCGGGGTTCAAATTGCCAAGTCCCAAGTCTTGCACCTAACAGGTTCTCTATATACAGTAGACCTTACTACATACCTTCATATGCAGACCACGTGGCACCATGCTACTTCATCAGCACATATGACCAGAGCCCCCCGCAGCCCATCGTGCCCACCATATACAGTGCAAAGGTAACTGTAAATCAAAAGCACATTAACAGCACATGGTCCAATATGTCAGTGCCGCACAGGTGTCTGTGGTACCTCACTGGCGCACTAGCAGTGCAAGCGGGCAACATGAATTTCACAATTGTTTAAGGGAGGAGGGGAAATCAATACTTTCATCAGCTTGTGTGGACCCCTCACCCCTTACACTCAGGAAGTGACTACTCAGAGTGGACGTTTCCAGACATTTCCTATGAGCCAGGTCCAAGATGTGGACTGCAGCAGCATCGGACCGAGGATCGGTAGAGATGAGTAATGCTTCTTAGTTTTTTTAACCCATTTAGGTCCACTTCAAGTCAAATTGTCTCCCCCTGGAAAATCCTGAGTCCTTCCGGAGCAGAAGGGGGCTCTTGACCAGGACTTGTATATATGATCCGGAAAGGAGTGAAATGAAAAATCACAGAGTTTTGTGACGTGCACCAGCACTTTGCGGGTTATTAATATAGTTCTGACATATTCCATGGTGCAGTACACAAAAGAGATATCCATAGGGCAAGTGCTGTGGATAGGAGGAAACCTGCACAGTCTTGGAGAGAGCATGCAATACTACATCGTGGCCCCAGGTCTGCAGGGTTAACCACTGAGCCGCCGCCATGACACCCGCATGCTTGGCTTTGGTGAGAAGATTATTTTAGTATCAGATCTGCAATGATCCTGTAAAACGTGCTGTGTGAATCTGGCGGTCAGGACCTTCTGCACTTTGGGTCACTGGTTCCTGCCTTGACAATTGCTTTATTTGTCAGTGTTGGCAGAGACATAAATCAGTCTGCACCTGCTACGGTTCTCATTTTCCGAGGGTTTATGTGCAGCCGCCGCAGCTCAGAGTTCTGTGCAATGTCAGGTGTCAGCTCCAAATGATTGTGGGACCCTACAAGTCCTTACATCTGGCAAAAGATTAAATTGTTCTTGGAACTGTCAAGACTGAGCCCTTTGTCACCTGTCACAATCTTGGCACTCTACCATCAGCACTTACCCGCAGTAACAGGAGGGTACAGATTCATTTTTTGTAGGCAATATTAGAGGCTGCTTCTGTTTCGCAAAATGGTGCTACTCCTGTCCTGTGGTTCTGCCTAGCCCGGCTTCATTTCCTTGGGCAGAGCTGCAATGTCTGAGATGGCCCATACACAGAATACTGCATGCTGCTTTATAACTGAGCTCTATGTACATTTCAATGTAGTAAGCACTGGCGCTCCCTCTAGTGGTGGCTGTATATATCTGTATGTAGTAATCTCCTGAGCTCCCTCTAGTGGTGGCTGTATATATCTGTATGTAGTAATCTCCTGAGCTCCCTCTAGTGGTGGTTGTATATATCTGTGTGCAGTAATCTCCTGAGCTCCCTCTAGTGGTGACTGTATATATCTGTGTGTAGTAATCTCCTGAGCTCCCTATAGTGGTGGCTGTATATATCTGTATGTAGTAATCTCCTGAGCTCCCTCTAGTGGTTGCTGTATATATCTGTATGTAGTAATCTCCTGAGCTCCCTCTAGTGGTGGCTGTATATATCTGTATGTAGTAATCTCCTGAGCTCCCTCTAGTGGTGGCTGTATATATCTGTATGTAGTAATCTCCTGAGCTCCCCCTAGTGATGGCTGTATATATCTGTATGTAGTAATCTCCTGAGCTCCCCCTAGTGATGGCTGTATATATCTGTATGCAGTAATCTCCTGACGTCCCTCTATTGGTGACTGTATATATCTGTATGTAGTAATCTCCTGAGCTCCCTCTAGTGGTGGGTACATTTATCTGTATGCAGTAATCTCCTGAGCTCCCTCTAGTGGTGGCTGTATATATCTGTATGTAGTAATCTCCTGAGCTCCCTCTAGTGGTGGCTGTATATATCTGTATGTAGTAATCCCCTGAGCTCCCTCTAGTGGTGGCTGTATATATCAGCATATAGTAATCTCCTGAGCTCCCTCTAGTGGTGGATGTATATATCTGTATGCAGTAATCTCCTGAGCTCCCCCTAGTGATGGCTGTATATATCTGTATGTAGTAATCTCCTGAGCTCCCCCTAGTGATGGCTGTATATATCTGTATGCAGTAATCTCCTGAGGTCCCTCTATTGGTGACTGTATATATCTGTATGTAGTAATCTCCTGAGCTCCCTCTAGTGGTGGGTACATTTATCTGTATGTAGTAATCTCCTGAGCTCCCTCTAGTGGTCGCTGTATATATCTGTATGTAGTAATCTCCTGAGCTCCCTCTAGTGGTCGCTGTATATATCTGTATGCAGTAATCTCCTGAGCTCCCTCTAGTGGTGGCTGTATATATCTGTATGTAGTAATCCCCTGAGCTCCCTCTAGTGGTGGCTGTATATATCAGTATATAGTAATCTCCTGAGCTCCCTCTAGTGGTGGATGTATATATCTGTATGCAGTAATCTCCTGAGCTCCCCCTAGTGATGGCTGTATATATCTGTATGTAGTAATCTCCTGAGATCCCTCTAGTGGTGGCTGTATATATCTGTATGCAGTAATCTCCTGAGGTCCCTCTATTGGTGACTGTGTATATCTGTATGTAGTAATCTCCTGAGCTCCCTCTAGTGGTGGGTACATTTATCTGTATGTAGTAATCTCCTGAGCTCCCTCTAGTGGTCGCTGTATATATCTGTATGTAGGTAATCTCCTGAGCTCCCTCTAGTGGTCGCTGTATATATCTGTATGCAGTAATCTCCTGAGCTCCCTGTAGTGGTGGCTGTATATATCTGTATGTAGTAATCTCCTGAGCTCCCTCTAGTGGTGGCTGTATATATCTGTATGCAGTAATCTCCTGAGCTCCCTCTAGTGGTGGCTGTATATACAGGGAGTGCAGAATTATTAGGCAAGTTGTATTTTTGAGAATTAATCTTATTATTGAACAACAACCATGTTCTCAATGAACCCAAAAAACTCATTAATATCAAAGCTGAATATTTTTGGAAGTAGTTTTTAGTTTGTTTTTAGTTTTAGCTATTTTACGGGGATATCTGTGTGTGCAGGTGACTATTACTGTGCATAATTATTAGGCAACTTAACAAAAAACAAATATATACCCATTTCAATTATTTATTTTTACCAGTGAAACCAATATAACATCTCAACATTCACAAATATGCATTTCTGACATTCAAAAACAAAACAAAAACAAATCAGTGACCAATATAGCCACCTTTCTTTGCAAGGACACTCAAAAGCCTGCCATCCATGGATTCTGTCAGTGTTTTGATCTGTTCACCATCAACATTGCGTGCAGCAGCAACCACAGCCTCCCAGACACTGTTCAGAGAGGTGTACTGTTTTCCCTCCTTGTAAATCTCACATTTGATGATGGACCACAGGTTCTCAATAGGGTTCAGATCAGGTGAACAAGGAGGCCATGTCATTAGATTTTCTTCTTTTATACCCTTTCTTGCCAGCCACGCTGTGGAGTACTTGGACGCGTGTGATGGAGCATTGTCCTGCATGAAAATCATGTTTTTCTTGAAGGATGCAGACTTCTTCCTGTACCACTGCTTGAAGAAGGTGTCTTCCAGAAACTGGCAGTAGGACTGGGAGTTGAGCTTGACTCCATCCTCAACCCGAAAAGGCCCCACAAGCTCATCTTTGATGATACCAGCCCAAACCAGTACTCCACCTCCACCTTGCTAGCGTCTGAGTCGGACTGGAGCTCTCTGCCCTTTACCAATCCAGCCACGGGCCCATCCATCTGGCCCATCAAGACTCACTCTCATTTCATCAGTCCATAAAACCTTAGAAAAATCAGTCTTGAGATATTTCTTGGCCCAGTCTTGACGTTTCAGCTTGTGTGTCTTGTTCAGTGGTGGTCGTCTTTCAGCCTTTCTTACCTTGGCCATGTCTCTGAGTATTGCACACCTTGTGCTTTTAGGCACTCCAGTGATGTTGCAGCTCTGAAATATGGCCAAACTGGTGGCAAGTGGCATCTTGGCAGCTGCACGCTTGACTTTTCTCAGTTCATGGGCAGTTATTTTGCGCCTTAGTTTTTCCACACGCTTCTTGCGACCCTGTTGACTATTTTGAATGAAACGCTTGATTGTTCGATGATCACGCTTCAGAAGCTTTGCAATTTTAAGAGTGCTGCATCCCTCTGCAAGATATCTCACTATTTTTGACTTTTCTGAGCCTGTCAAGTCCTTCTTTTGACCCATTTTGCCAAAGGAAAGGAAGTTGCCTAATAATTATGCACACCTAATATAGGGTGTTGATGTCATTAGACCACACCCCTTCTCATTACAGAGATGCACATCACCTAATATGCTTAATTGGTAGTAGGCTTTCGAGCCTATACAGCTTGGAGTAAGACAACATGCATAAAGAGGATGATGTGGTCAAAATACTCATTTGCCTAATAATTCTGCACGCAGTGTATCTGTATGTAGTAATCTCCTGAGCTCCCTCTAGTGGTCGCTGTATATATCTGTATGTAGTAATCTCCTGAGCTCCCTGTAGTGGTGGCTGTATATATCTGTATGTAGTAATCTCCTGAGCTCCCTCTAGTGGTGGCTGTATATATTTGTATGCAGTAATTTCCTGAGCTCCCTCTAGTGGTAGCTGTATATATCTGTATGTAGTAATCTCCTGAGCTCCCTCTAGTGGTGGCTGTATATATCTGTATGCAGTAATCTCCTGAGCTCCCTCTAGTGGTCGCTGCAGGCAATCCGAATTTTATCATTCACCTATTCAGGTGAATCTGTAACAGAAAGTGAAGCTCCTTTCAGCATAAATATACAGTACAGACCAAAAGTTTGGACACACCTTCTCATTCAAAGAGTTTTCTTTATTTTCATGACTATGAAGGCATCAAAACTATGAATTAACACATGTGGAATTATATACATAACAAACAAGTGTGAAACAGCTAAAAATATGTCATATTCTAGGTTCTTCAAAGTAGCCATCTTTTGCTTTGATTACTGCTTTGCACACTCTTGGCATTCTCTTCATGAGCTTCAAGAGGTAGTCCCCTGAAATGGTCTTCCAACAGTCTTGAAGGAGTTCCCAGAGATGCTTAGCACTTGTTGGCCCTTTTGCCTTCACTCTGCGGTCCAGCTCACCCCAAACCATCTCGATTGGGTTCAGGTCTGGTGACTGTGGAGGCCAGGTCATCTGGCGCAGCACCCCATCACTCTCCTTCATGGTCAAATAGCCCTTACTTTCAAAGTTTTCCCAATTTTTCGGCTGACTGACTGACCTTCATTTCTTAAAGTAATGATGGCCACTCGTTTTTCTTTACTGATGGTCCCAAACTGATGGTCCCAAACCCATTTATAAGGCAAGAAATCCCACTTATTAAACCTGACAGGGCACACCTGTGAAGTGAAAACCATTTCAGGGGACTACCTCTTGAAGCTCATCAAGAGAATGCCAAGAGTGTGCAAAGCAGTAATCAAAGCAAAAGGTGGCTACTTTGAAGAACCTAGAATATGACATATTTTCAGTTGTTTCACACTTGTTTGTTATGTATATAATTCCACATGTGTTAATTCATAGTTTTGATGCCTTCATAGTCATGAAAATAAAGAAAACTCTTTGAATGAGGTGTGTCCAAACTTTTGGTCTGTACTGTATGTTATTATTTTGTACCTTTAAAATGAAATGTTGTGTAGAGATGGAGAATCAATTTAAGGCAATGATATCAGCCTCTGAATATAATGCACTGGTTTTACTGAAACAACACAAAGTCATTTAGAACAACCGGAAATAACACAATCCCAAATCCTTGTGAGATAATGGTCACATTTCTGCTCTTAGCAGAATACAACATTTACTCTTTATTAGTAAGAGAAATAAAATCCTGTATGTGTCTGTCGCGTGCTGAGACTCCTCTGCTCTGCTGTTCCGATCAATGGTTCGTACAATGTTCTGAAGGGTTATTGCTTTGCTGGAGGTCTGGCTGCCATGTCAGAAGTGTGCTTACCCTCGACTCTCTTGTGGGAACGCTTCGGCAGGTGTCACTTAGCCTTTCAAAGAAAAGTAGAATTTAGTAGTTCATTATATACATTGCACGCAGTCCGACAACATCATCTAAATAGCTCTGGTGTAATTTACATAAGCATAATGGAAGGTTCATATAATTAGATGTTGCCGACTCTACATGGTGACATGATAAAGGAATATCTGGTACTCTACAGCTGCCTTTGTTTCAGCTTTAAGAGCAGCACAGTTACATTGTCCTTGAACTCTTTTGTGTGGGGAAGCAGTGTGCAGAAAAGCCACGTGCAGAGAAGCTGTACATAGTAAAGCTTGACGGGGGCATTGGTTACCATCCGCTCGACCCCTTACACCAAACCTACCTGAACGGCTGCAACACCCAACTCATGTTGCCCCTCCCCCCGGACCCCTTCTCCCCAATAAGACTCAGACAACAGGTTGGATTTAAATGGCCACAGCAGCCCTTTATTATAAAATAAATAAATAACCAATATATAACTTATAACCATTTTCCCCAAACCCCCCATACATATGCAACAGCATACACAACCTAATACAGACCTGATACAGAGGGAGATCCTTGGAGCCCCAAAACAACCAAGATTCCCCGCGAAGGGCCATCCTGCCTCCAGCCGTTGAACCCAGCTCAGAGGCACCAGTGATGGCCCCCCCAAATCCAGCCGCAATCGACTTGCCTCCATGGGAGTCCAGCCCCAACCGTGGGCCCCCCCATCCACCCCACTTGATATTAACTCCAACTACAAGGACCTCCCCCCGCCACAGACAAGCAGCCTTGACCCCTTAAGACTGCACGTCCCTCCACACCCTCAACGCAACCTCGATGCCATCTTGCAAGCCAAGACTCCACATATCAGTCCCGACCGCGTTTAAGTGCACCCCATCCGCACTTCAAAAGGCCCCTACGCCTTTTTCCAGCTCCAAGTGCCTTACCACCACCGCACCATTCCTCGCCATAAATCGCCCAATGGCCCGATTAACCTTCACCCTGGCTCTGTTAATGCCCTCAACAGACCAGCCTCCCTCCACTTCTGCCTCGGCACAATGTCCGACCAAACCGTTACCATTCAAGGGAACAGTGACCACAACCTCAACAGGTCGAACTTGACATCCCTGACTAATTCACTAAAAGGACGTGCACCCAAATCGTTGCCCCCCACGTGCAGCACCAGAACATCCGGGGCCCTATCCTGCCGAACAAACCTGTGGAATTCGGGCAACACTCCCCCCCCAAACCATTCCCCGTCGACCAATCCACCTTACCAACGCCTCCGAACGGCTAAAACCCAACTGCCGACCATCCGGCTGTGCCACCGCCTGATCAGCTCCCCAGAACACAAACGAGTGACCCAAAATCCACACGAGAGCTGGCCGAGCACCTGAAACGAGAAAACAAAACAAGAAGCAAAGAAAAAACAGGAACCATAACCCCCTGTCCTTCAACCTCACACCTTATCCACCGAAACGTAAAACTTAATACAGACAGACTCCCACCGGCCTATTTTCCGTATCACCCCCCATCTCGCTGCCTCCGTAGCCGCTCCTATTCTAAACAAATGCCCTGAATATCCCGCCCGGCTTAACCCCAGACGATCCAAACATCTCAGAAAAACCGCCAAATATTGAAATCTGGACAAGAAGGACCCGTCCTCATGCACTAATAACGGCACAACCCCTCCACTCTCAACCAAACCAAACAGCGCACTGGACACATGACGCACCCGGGAACCCCAAACAGCACTACTCTGCGCCCCCCTACCCTCCATATCCATTTTGGAACTACGAATACAGAACTCAATCCTATCTGGAAACAAGTTCACATCCTCCCCTTTTACACCACCCGCTCAACCAGTCGACGGAGACACCAACTCCCCTAACCGTAGCGCCCCAAAAAAGGCTAGCGAGAAGGCAAGCTGAAACAAACGCACCTCCCAAGCCGAACTGCACTCCTGCCCCAATTGTGCCCCCAACTGCAACAACAGGTCAAACGATACCAGACGCCTGCCATCAACCCCCACCCGCAGCCTACGCCAGCCCTTCAACGCCCGCGCGATCAAAAACAATTTTGTAAAGTCCCTCATCTGCCTTAACCGAAAACCGAAAGACAAACCCGCTATGTACCCATTAATTTTACTCACCGTATAACCCTCCTCCTTGCAGTGTCCCAAAAACAAAAGAAGCGGAACCTCCAAGTCATCATCACTCATGCCCAGGTTCCCACACCAATCTTACCAGCACCTCCAGGCCTTCACATACAACGCCCACATACCGGGCGTCAAAGAGGCACGAATCAGCCCTGCCACTGCCACTACAGCAGTTTCCAGAGACAACTCGGGCAAGCCAACCCCTCCTCTTCCGCCTCTGGAGCCAGCCGCCGGAAACGGTCCCACTGCGAACGAGAAAGAGCATCAGCAATGCAGTTATCAACCCCCAGGACATGCACTGCCACCACCCAAGCATTAATGGACAAGCACTCCAACACCAAGCGCTGAAGCAACCGCACCACCAACGGGGACGAAGCTGACAACCCGTTAATCTCAGTAACCACCCCCAAATTATCGCAGTGGAACCGCACCTTTTTGTCCCGAAACACCTCCCTCCACAACAACACCGCCACCACAATGGGAAAAAGCTCCAACAGAGCCAGTTTCTTCACCCAACCCCTCTCTGCCCACGCCGCGGGCCACTGCTCCGCACACCATTGCCCGCCACAGTACACACAGTACTACATACAGATATATACAGCCACCACTAGAGGGAGCTCAGGAGATTACTGCATACAGATAAATGTACCCACCACTAGAGGGAGCTCAGGAGATTACTACATACAGATATATACAGTCACCAATAGAGGGACGTCAGGAGATTACTGCATACAGATATATACAGCCATCACTAGGGGGAGCTCAGGAGATTACTACATACAGATATATACAGCCATCACTAGGGGGAGCTCAGGAGATTACTACATACAGATATATACAGCCACCACTAGAGGGAGCTCAGGAGATTACTACATACAGATATATACAGCCACCACTAGAGGGAGCTCAGGAGATTACTACATACAGATATATACAGCCACCACTAGAGGGAGCGCCAGTGCTTACTACATTGAAATGTACATAGAGCTCAGTTATAAAGAAGCATGCAGTATTCTGTGTATGGGCCATCTCAGACATTGCAGCTCTGCCCAAGGAAATGAAGCCGGGCTAGGCAGAACCACAGGACAGGAGTAGCACCATTTTGCGAAACAGAAGCAGCCTCTAATATTGCCTACAAAAAATGAATCTGTACCCTCCTGTTACTGCGGGTAAGTGCTGATGGTAGAGTGCCAAGATTGTGACAGGTGACAAAGGGCTCAGTCTTGACAGTTCCAAGAACAATTTAATCTTTTGCCAGATGTAAGGACTTGTAGGGTCCCACAATCATTTGGAGCTATATACAGCGACCACTAGAGGGAGCTCAGGAGATTACTACATACAGATAAATGTACCCACCACTAGAGGGAGCTCAGGAGATTACTACATACAGATATATACAGCCACCACTACAGGGAGCTCAGGAGATTACTACATACAGATATATACAGCCACCACTAGAGGGAGCTCAGGAGATTACTACATACAGATATATACAGCGACCACTAGAGGGAGCTCAGGAGATTACTTCGCATAGGCATGATCCTACAGGCGAAGTTAAGCTTACCCAGGAGAGACTGAAGTTGACGCAATCTGACCTTCCGCAGCCTCTGAGCCCTCCCCACCTCATCCTTCAAATCCGTGAGTTTGTCAACCGACACTCCATCCGCACGGAATCTATCACAATCCCAAGAAAGCTTAACTCCTCTTTTCTGGCGCCAAAGGAATTCCAAAGTCCCAGAACATACTCTCAAGCATGTGCAACAATACGGAACAACAGCGTGAATCCAGCGGCCCAATACACAAGAAATCATCCAGATAATGAATAAGAGATTCACACCCGGACGTGTCCTTCACCGCCCATTCCAGAAATGTACTAAATGCCTCGAAATACGCACACGACAGAGAGCAGCCCATCGGCAAACACCTATCAACGAAAAACCCGCCTTCCCAAAAACAACCCAACAAATGGAGGCTGTCCGGATGCACCGGCAGCAAACAAAATGCTGCCTCAATATCCGTCTTTGCCAAAAGGGCCCCCGACCGAACCGCCGTACCCATGCTACCGCCGCGTCGAATGAGGTATAAACCACCGAGCATAAGGCCGGATCTACAGGCATGTGAAAAAATTAGGACACCCTTTGAAAGCATGTGGTTTTTTGTAACATTTTTAATAAATGGTTATTTCATCTCCGTTTCAACAATACAGAGAGATTAAAGTAATCCAACTAAACAAAGAAAACTGAAGAAAAGTCTTTTCAAGATCTTCTGTAAATGTCATTCTACAAAAATGCCTATTCTAACTGAGGAAAAAGATAGGACACCCTCACATGTATTCCCTCTTAAATTGGCTCAGATCTCACACAGGTATATCACACCAGGTGCACATAATTAGTAGATCGTTACTCTGCATGTTGAATGAGGCTTGCCCTATTTAAACCTCAGACATTTAGTTTGGTGTGCTCCTGACTGTTGAAGTGAGAGTGAGCACCATGGTGAGAGCAAAAGAGCTGTCAGAGGACTTCAGAAAAAAGATTGTAGCAGCCTATGAGTCTGGGAAGGGATTTAAAAAGATCTCAAAAGATTTTGAAATCAGCCATTCCACTGTCCGGAAGATAGTCTACAAGTGGAGGGCTTTCAAAACAACTGCCAACATGCCCAGGACTGGTCGCCCCAGCAAGTTCACCCCAAGAGCAGACCGCAAGATGCTAAAAGAGGTATCCAAAAACCCTAAAGTGTCATCTCGAGAACTACAGCAGGCTCTGGCTACTGTTGATGTAGAAGTACATGCCTCTACAATCAGAAAGAGACTGTACAAGTTTAACTTGCATGGGAGGTGTGCAAGGAGGAAACCTTTGCTTTCCAAGAGAAACATCGAGGCCAGACTGACATTTGCCAGCGATAAAGTTGACAAAGACCAGGACTTCTGGAATAATGTTCTTTGGACAGATGAGTCCAAAATTGAATTATTTGGACACAACAGCAGAGGACATGTTTGGCGTAAACCAAACACAGCATTCCAAGAAAAGAACCTCATACCAACTGTGAAGCATGGAGGTGGAAGTGTCATGGTTTGGGCACTTTGCTGCAGCAGGACCTGGTCAGCTCACCATCATAGAATCCACGATGAATTCTACTGTGTATCAGAAGGTGCTTGAAGAACATGTGAGACCATCAGTTAGAAAATTAAAGCTGAAGCGGAACTGGACCATGCAACATGACAATGACCCAAAACATACTAGTAAATCAACCAAAGATTGGCTGAAAAAGAAGAAATGGAGAGTCCTGGAATGGCCAAGTCAAAGTCCAGATTTGAATCCCATTGAGATGCTGTGGGGTGACTTGAAAAGGGCTGTACGTGCAAGAAACCCCTCAAACATCTCACAGCTGAAAAAGTTCTGCATTGAGGAGTGGGGTAAAATTTCCTCAGACCGATGTCGAAGACTGGTAGATGGCTACAAGAACCGTCTCACTGCAGTTATTTCAGCCAAAGGAGGTAACACTCGCTATTAGGGGCAAGGGTGTCCTATCTTTTTCCTCAGTTAGAATAGGCATTTTTGTAGAATGACATTTACAGAAGATCTTGAAAAGACTTTTCTTCGGTTTTCTTTGTTTAGTCGGATTACTTTAATCTCTCTGTATTGTTGAAACGGAGATGAAATAACCATTTATTAAAAATGTTACAAAAAACCACATGCTTTCAAAGGGTGTCCTAATTTTTTCACAAGACTGTATACCATCATTTACCGATGACCCTCTAGGAAAAGACAGATGATGTATAAGGCAAAATTTGTTTGCCTCCCTTTTCGGAACCCCCCCAGCGGCGATACACGCAAATCCGCCACCGGTGGCTCCGAAAAGGGGCCTGCCATCCGCCCCAACCTGACCTCTTTAAACAACTTCTCAGTAACTACCCCCGGGTGCTCCCTGGCCGACTTCAATTTCTTCCTAAGTAACACCGCCCCCGATGGGACGAACGGAATCCTGAAACCAAACAAAAAACCATCCCGCAATAACCGCGCCGCCCTACCGTCGGGATACCTATTTAGGAAGGGCTCCATCTTTTCCAACTGTACCGGCGTCACCCCCTTTGCTATGGGGATCACTCTGCTGTCTACCTCCCTTGAAGCACCGCGACGCTCCGTGGGACCCCCGCAAGTGGAGCACTCGTGCTTGAACTTGCACTTAGCTCCAAACTTGCATCCCCTCTCGTTAAAGAGGAAACACAATCCTTTTGCTGACGCCAACGCAAAGGCGGATTGTCCCCCACCCCCCCCCCCCCCAGATTCCCCCCGAAAGGGCTGACCCGACCTTGCTGGTGCCGTCACCTTTAACCACAATGCTGTATCCTTGTGGTCCCATCTAATGTCCGGACGCACCGCTTTGCGCTGCCTAAATTGCTCGTCGTACCGCAGCCATGCGAAACCCCTGTACGTTCTGTAAGCCTCCCCAATCGCATTCATGTAGCAGAAAAGCGCCGAACAATTGTCCAGCGACTTTTCACCAATCACGCTCGCTAAAATCGCGAACGCCTGCAACCAACTGGCAAACGTCCGTGGTATTAACCGATGTCTTCTCTTCTCCTCCTTCTTCTTCCCCTCGTCCTTCCTAGCCCTATCCAAATAAAATCTCTCCAGGGGGAGCAGGGAAAAAATATCCACATACTCCCCCTTCCAGATCCACTCCCTCACCTCCTGCTTCAAATGGGCCCCCAGCGGGCCCTCAAAGCAGACGTACAGCTCCCCTTTTGCCTTATCATCTTACCGCTCTGACCCGTCCCCCGCCGACCCCCCGGCCTGCGTCTGTACCGACACCGAAGTACCCCCCACACTCCCTGGCGCCCCCCAGACGCCCCTAGCCCACCGGAACCGCCTGCAGCCCCCCAAGCCGGTAAAGGTGACAAACCGCCTGTTCCCCAACTCGCCAACAAACCCGCCAAACCCCCCAATTACTGCCCCAAACCTCTTCCTACGTCAGCTGAAAGGACCCCACCCCCCCAGAGCCCAAACCCGCTATCACCTGCGCTAATGGTCCCACAGGGGCCTCACCTAGCTGCCTGGGTGCTGTGATCCCATCAGCCGCTGGTCCGGATTCCTGTTGTCCCATCCTCTGCGCCGACCCTGCAGAAACGACTCCTAGAATCTGTCCCCTGGCCGTGCTGCAGCCAGGGACGGGTTCCCTGCTATCTTCTCCATGTTCTTCAAGGGGGGCATGGCTGCCACCTCCTCATGCAGAGCTGCCGAGAGCCTGCTGATTCCCGCCTCCATCGCAGCAGCAGCCCTGTGCCTGTCGCCATCTTGACCACGCAGAGGGGCCTTCTCACCATCCAGACCAAGAAGAGGGCCCGCTGCACCAGCTCCGGACTCCCTGGTGAGTTGATGTAGGTGAAGTGGGGACCGGGTCCGGGCCTCACGCGAGCTCCGCCTACTAGCAGGATTCCTCCCGCTCCTGGGCTTGCGGGCAGGAGTGCGCCCCGCCTGCTGGAGCGGAGGGTCCCCCGAGGGGGTGACTGATCAGGGCTGAGGCGCGCCGGGTCCTGCAGCAGCTCCTGGACGGAATCCTGAAGCCACCCTGCGCCGTGGATGGCCGCCCCTGCCCTTAATTGCCCGATTACAGCCTCCAAGGTATCCATGGCTGGACTGCTCATGCTGTCTTACCAGCAAAATGGCTACCCCCACTATCTCTCCTACCTATTTAACCCCATACCCCCCGCCCCCTTTATATGAATCCACCTATACTAAGCCCGGGGGGTCTCCATGAACCAAGCCCCCCGTCATGGGCGCCTCCCCTAAAGGCTAAGCCCCCCAGTCCAGCTATTCTGTGTGCATAGAAGCGACAAATAGAGAAGTTGTGTGTGTGGAGAGGCAGTGTGCTGATAAGTAGTGTGCAGAGAAGCAATATGCAGAGAAGAAGTGTGGAAAGGAAGTGTGCAGAAGAGTGTGTAGAGAAGCAGTGTGCAGAGAAGAAGTGTGGAAAGGAAGTGTGCAGAGAAGCAGTGTGCAGAGAAGAAGTGTGCAGAGAAGAAGTGTGCAGAGAAGAAGTGTGCAGAAGAGTGTGCAGAGAAGCAGTGTGCAGAGAAGAAGTGTGCAGAGATGAAGTGTGCAGAAGAGTGTGCAGAGAAGCAGTGTGCAGAGAAGAAGTGTGCAGAAGAGTGTGCAGAGAAGCAGTGTGCAGAGAAGAAGTGTGCAGAAGAGTGTGCAGAGAAGCAGTGTGCAGAGAAGCAATGTGCAGAGAAGAAGTGTGCAGAGAAGAAGTGTGCAGAGAAGAAGTGTGCAGAGAAGAAGTGTGCAGAAGAGTGTGCAGAGAAGCAGTGTGCAGAGAAGAAGTGTGCAGAGATGAAGTGTGCAGAAGAGTGTGCAGAGAAGCAGTGTGCAGAGAAGCAGTGTGCAGAGAAGAAGTGTGCAGAAGAGTGTGCAGAGAAGCAGTGTGCAGAGAAGCAATGTGCAGAGAAGCAGCATTCAGAGAAGCAGTGTGTGGATAAGAAATGTGCAGAAGAGTGTACAGAGAAGCAGTATGTAGAGAGGCAATGTGTAAAGAAGCAGTGTGCAGTAAAGCAGTATGAGGAGAAGCTGTGTGCAGAGGGATTCGGTATGTAGAGAAGCCGTGTACAGAGAAGCTGTATGTAGAGAAGCTGAATGCAGAGAAGCAATATCCAGAGAAGCTGTAGGCAGAGAGGCAGTATGCAGAGGCAGTGTGTAGAGAAACTATGTGCAGAAATGCAGTATGCAGAGAACCAGTGTGCAGGTAAGAGAAGCTGTGTGCAGAGAAGCAGTGTGCAGAGAGGCAATGTGCAGAGAAGCAGTGTGCAGAGAGGCAATGTGCAGAGAAGCAGTGTGCAGAGAAGCAGTGTGCAGAGAAGCAGTGTGCAGAGAAGCTGTGGGCACAGAAACATCATGCAGAGAACCAGTTTACAGAGAAGCAGTATGTGGAAAAGCCGTGTACAGAGAAGCAGCGTGCAGAAAACCTGTGTGCAGAGAAGTAGTATACAGAGAGTATACAGAGAAACTGTGTGCAGAGAGGCAGTATGCAGAGGCAATGTGCAGAGAAGCATCATGCAGAGAACCAGTGTACAGAGAAGCAGCGTGAAGAAAACCTGTGTGCTGCTCAAAAAAATAAAGGGAACACAAAAATAACACATCCTAGATCTGAGTTAATTAAATATTCTTCTGAAATACTTTGTTCTTTACATAGTTGAATGTGCTGACAACAAGATCACACAAAAATAAAAAAATGGAAATCAAATTTTTCAACCCATGGAGGTCTGGATTTGGAGTCACACTCAAAATTAAAGTGGAAAAACACACTACAGGCCGATCCAACTTTGATGTAATGTCCTTAAAACAAGTCAAAATGAGGCTCAGTAGTGTGTGTGGCCTCCACGTGCCTGTATGACCTCCCTACAACGCCTGTGCATGCTCCTGATGAGGTGGCGGAAGGTCTCTTGAGGGATCTCCTCCCAGACCTGGACTAAAGCATCTGCCAACTCCTGGATAGTCTGTGGTGCAACGTGACGTTGGTGGATAGAGCGAGACATGATGTCCCAGATGTGCTCAATTGGATTCAGGTCTGGGGAACGGGCGGGCCAGTCCATAGCATCAATGCCTTCGTCTTGCAGGAACTGCTGACACACTCCAGCCACATGAGGTCTAGCATTGTCTTGCATTAGGAGGAACCCAGGGCCAACCGCACCAGCATATGGTCTCACAAGGGGTCTGAGGATCTCATCTCGGTACCTAATGGCAGTCAGGCTACCTCTGGCGAGCACATGGAGGGCTGTGCGTCCCTCCAAAGAAATGCCACCCCACACCATTACTGACCCAATGCCAAACCGGTCATGCTGGAGGATGTTGCAGGCAGCAGAACGTTCTCCACGGCGTCTCCAGACTCTGTCACATGTGCACCTGCTTTCATCTGTGAAGAGCACAGGGCGCCAGTGGCGAATTTGCCAATCTTGGTGTTATCTGGCAAATGCCAAATGTCCTGCACGGTGTTGGGCTGTAAGCACAACCCCCACCTGTGGACGTCGGGCCCTCATATCACCCTCATGGAGTCTGTTTCTGACCGTTTGAGCAGACACATGCACATTTGTGGCCTGCTGGAGGTCATTTTGCAGGGCTCTGGCAGTGCTCCTCCTGTTCCTCCTTGCACAAAGGCGGAGGTAGCGGTCCTGCTGCTGGGTTGTTGCCCTCCTGCGGCCTCCTCCACGTCTCCTGATGTACTGGCCTGTCTCCTGGTAGCGCCTCCATGCTCTGGACACTACGGTGACAGACACAGCAAACCTTTTTGCCACAGCTCGCATTGATGTGCCATCCTGGATAAGCTGCACTACCTGAGCCACTTGTGTGGGTTGTAGACTCCGTCTCATGCTACCACTAGAGTGAAAGCACCGCCAGCATTCAAAAGTGACCAGGAAGCATAGGAACTGAGAAGTGGTCTGTGGTCACCACCTTCAGAACCACTCCATTATTAGGGGTGTCTTGCTAATTGCCTATAATTTCCACCTGTTGTCTATCCCATTTGCACAACAGCATGTGAAATTGATTGTCACTCAGTGTTGCTTCCTAAGTGGACAGTTTGATTTCACAGAAGTGTGATTGACTTGGAGTTACATTGTGTTGTTTAAGTGTTCCCTTTATTTTTTTGAGCAGTGTAGTATACAGAGAAGCTGTGTGCAGAGAAGTAGTATATAGGGAAGCAGTGTGCAGAGAAGTAGTGTGCAGGGAAGCTGTGTGTAGAGGAGTAGTGTATAGGGAAGCAGTGTGCAGAGAAGTAGTATATAGGGAAGCAGTGTGCAGAGAAGTAGTGTGCAGGGAAGCTGTGTGTAGAGGAGTAGTGTATAGGGAAGCAGTGTGCAGAGAAGTAGTATATAGGGAAGCAGTGTGCAGAGAAGTAGTGTGCAGGGAAGCTGTGTGTAGAGGAGTAGTGTATAGGGAAGCAGTGTGCAGAGAAGTAGTATATAGGGAAGCAGTGTGCAGAGAAGTAGTGTGCAGGGAAGCTGTGTGTAGAGGAGTGTGCAGATAAGCAGGATGCAGAGAAGCTGAGCACAGAGAAGCAGCAGGCCACATGGACAAGTGTACCTGGTCTACAACTGATATAAATAGTATTCAGTGATTGGCTGCACAAGTCCCAGTGCCATCACTGCAGCAGTGTTTGAGAATGGGTTGAGACCCTGCATCCTCAGCAGGAATGGTAGGGGGCTGTTGAGGAGAGTTGATATAGTTTAAAAGTTTAAATGTATTTTCTTCTGCAGCGTCCCACTAGCTTATGTGGGGACTGCAAGAGCTTTTTGTCATCTTCTGTGATTTCATGCTGCATTGTGTCACCATGTGAAATCTCTTTTTACCAGGCTGTCAGGTGCACCACATGCATGTCACCACTAGGTGGGGGTAGCACCACAGTATAAATAGTGCAGTTCAGGCCTAGTTAGGGAGTTGAGTCAGTTGAGAGAAGGAGTAGGAGGTGAAGGAGTGAGACTGCAGCTGCTCGCTGTGGTTAATGCAAGGCTAGTCAAGGGAAACAGAGAGGAATAATACACAAAGGACAACAAGTGGGTGTTGTGCCTGCTGAGCGGTTGTTTCCTGCATGCTCCTCATCTCCGGATTGTCGCCTGTCCACCTGGCATCCACTAAGCTGCTGTACACACGGTGCTGGATTTTGTGGTCCACTGACTGTGGTGATGATGAAGGGGTCCAGTCGGTATAATAAACCGTGGCGCCCTTAAGACGGTTTTCTACGACCGGAAGCCTCTCTGTCAGTGATATCATTCCTTCCGCTGCTCCTGCCTCCGTACTTATCGACTCACTTACACTTTCAGGATCCTCCTTCCTTATTTGCATTTCCTGTTAGCAAACTTTTAAAACAGTTGTATATATCAGGCACACGTTGTTCTTTCAACTTTATTGTTTTTGAAATGTTATAATAGAAAGGTTAAAAGCACAGCAGTGAGTAATTCCGCACGTGCCGCCATCCACTTTATCCTAAGTGCATTTGTTAGATTGAAATCATGATGAATGCCCTAATAATTTCCTATATGTTTGGAGGAGACGATAATAACAGATCATAACCACAACCTTCTGTGCAGATCCGTGTCTCCCAGTCACATCACAACGGAGCGCCTCGTTAGAACAAAGTTCTGTTAATGGCGAGACGAGTATCAAGAGGTATTTAGAAGGCTATTGTCGGAAGCAGCGGGGAACTCGAGTGAACACATTAAAACTCATGTACTGTCAGTAAAACATGCTCTTCTTTGTGTCTTGTGAAAGGATTACCGGAGACAACTATTTGTCTGCCTCTTCACAGTTCACTCGAAGTTAAGTGCGGCAGAGCACTCAAAGACAATGTAACGTAGAGTGCCGCCTGTTGGGCTTCGAGAGGAAGGAAAACACCTGGATTTGACTGTAATACGGGACCAGTGATCTTCCCATCATGCTGTTTTCATGGGTTTACCTAATCTATATGGTGATGGTAAATAATGGTTAAAACTTAAAGGAACCCGTCATGATAAACTTAATGTCCTATCACCGGGCTGCATATTGTAGAGCAGAAGTGGCTGAGCAGATTGATATATAGTTTTGTGGGGAACGATTCTGTGCAACTTGTAATTTATTGATCTAAAATCTCTTCTTCTTTCAGGCTTAGGCGTCAGGTGGGCGTGGTCAGTCACTGACACTCTAAGGGCCACCCACTGGATTCGTGAGCTTAGAAGGAGTAATAATGCCCATTGTGCCCCTTCACAGTAATAATGCCCATTGTGCCCCCTTTACAGTAATAATGCCCATTGTGCCCCCTTCACAATAATAATGCCCATTGTGCCCCCTTAATAGTAGTAATGCCCACTGTTCTAGTGATGCCCATTGTGCACCCTTCACAGTAATAATGCCCACTGTGCCCCCTTCATTGTAGTAATGCCCTCTGTGCCCCCAGCTGTTTGAAGAGAGGGCAGCGCTTATATGAGAGCCGCTTTCTCTGCTCTGTTCACCCGCTCGCTGTAGCATTTGCAGTGAGGAGCCGGTAAACAGAGCAGAGAAGGCAGCGCTCGTACGAAAAAAAGCGGACAACCCCTTTAAAGACATACTTGGAAAACATTACATGCAGCGCTACAGAACATACAGGGTCATACAGCGCCTCATATGTACCTCTTCCATCCAGTGACTTCTCTTCTCTTTCCTCTTCTTCTCCTCTCAGACCAGACCGCCATGGTGACTTCTTTCAGCTGTGCCTCGTCTCTGCAGAGTTTAACAAACAGACATCTTACTTTCCTACTTTTCCATCCTCCTCCTCACCTTCTCAACCCTTCATCCTGCCCCCAATACTGTGCCCACTGTGCTCCCCAATACTTTCCTGCAGAAACAGTCCCCCTGAAAATACTGGTACCACACGGATAGTGCGTCAGTACAAAACCCCCCCTTTATATTATCCGCTAGTACAAAAATTTCCCCCCTTCCTTTCAGATCAGACCCCATATAAAACCCTAAATGAGATCCCCCAATCTCAGACCAAACCCCCATGTAAGACCCCGACCCAATATCAGACCTCAGATAAGACCCCCATAAAAGACCCCCATTAGATCTCCAGACCTACATATCAGACCTCTGAAAAGACCCCATATCAGACCTCCAGACCCTCATTAGACCTCCAAACTCCCACTAGACATCTAGACCCCCATTAGACCTCCTTACCCCCATATCCAGGGCCGGTCTTAGGGGTGTGCGAGCTGTGCGGCCGCACAGGGCGCCATGGCAACAGGGGCAGCTGGCGGCCGACACAGCCACTGGCGGATCCAGGGGCGCGGTAGGGGGCGGTGGCAGGGCACAGGGAGATGAGCGCTTCCATTGCGGAAGCGCTGATCTCCATAGTCATCTGTATCGCCGTCCTCAGGACAGGGATACAGATGACTGTGCTGAGGCACTAGGCCGGCGCAGGCGTGTCGGCAGGCTGAGCCGTACAGCGTGGGACACAGGCCGGAAGAGGCCTGCATCACATCGCTGGCACTGAGGTAAGTGTAAGTGTTTTTTTTTTATATATGCATTACTTTTACTGGCACATTGGGGGGCTGTTATTACTGGCACATTGGGGGGCTGTTATTACTGGCACATTGGGGGGCTGTTATTACTGGCACATTGGGGGGCTGTTATTACTGGCACGTTGGGGGGCTGTTATTACTGGCACCTGATGAGGGGTCGCTCTTATTACTGGCATTTCTGTCTCTATACACCACCACAATGGATTTGAAATGAAACGGACAAGATGTGCTTTACCTGCAGACTGTCAGCTGTAATTTGAGGGGATTTACATCCAAATCAGGTGAACGGTGCAGGAATTACAGCAGTGAAAGAGAATAAGGGGCAGTAACGTGATATAAAAAACTAAGGTTTATTAGAATTAATTAAGATCCCTAATGGGGAAGACAAGCCCCTACCAGACAAACAAGACAGACAACATTATGGGGCCCAAGGAATGAGTCCCCAAAGGATGGGTCACTCAAACGGAGCTGGCCCACAATAAACACAAAAAATACATCTTTGGCAAATGCCGTAGATCTTGATTATGCCAGAAGGCAGGATACAGGGTAGATCTTACCAGTGTGCCAGTCAGGACAGGTATGGTCCAATAGACAGGAGGTGGAGGAGCTTCTCGTGTTCTGAAGAGCGTCCTCTTGTGGGTGACACCTGGGTTCCAAGGGGCTGCAGGGAAAGTCTATCCCTGTTGATGCCCTACTTGGCCTGTAGATCCCTATGGTATCAACCTAACACGAGGTCCTGTCCCCGCAAGGGGTGGCCACGTCCGGAACCTAACCCTATTACGTCACCCTAGATAGCCCTAAAGGAGCAAAAAGATGGTCCTGATGGTAATAGGGGTAACCAGGGTGGGATGGAGGAAATGGGTGTGGAAGATATATATAACGGAGTCCCTACGCGTTTCGTTATCTCGGGAATATATCAAAATATGAAAAACGCCTCCACTTTATTAAAAGAGAGACCCCCTAACTCTTCAGGGGACAGGGGTCATAGGTGGAGGGTGTTGTCTCCACTCCTATCACCACATAATCATATCTAGGTGGGAAGGAGGGATAAACAAGGGAAACCCTGTGGGTTGCGCAGACCTGATAGGACTAATGGAGTCCAAATAAGCCCAAATAGAGCTTTTCAATATGAAGCGCGTGTGGCGAATCCCATATAGGGCGGCAGTACAGGTTAACTTGCCGCCTGTGTGTCAGCGTCTGACACACAGGCGGCAAGTTAACCTGTACTGCCGCCCTATATGGGATTCGCCACACGTGCTCCATATTGAAAAGCTGTATTTGGGCTTATTTGGACTCCATTAGTCCTATCAGCTCTGCGCAACCCACAGGGTTTCCCTTGTTTATCCCTCCTTCCCACCTAGATCGTTAAATTGGGCTGGGAGCGCTGCTTGTTTTGGCACATGTAACACACGCTCCACGATTATAACTGTACCTGGGCTGATTCTGACCATACCGGCCTAGTCAGGCCTGTATAACCTACAGGCCCGTCCCCTCCCTTTTGATCTAGACATATGATTATGTGGTGATAGGAGTGGAGACAACACCCTCCACCTATGACCCCTGTCCCCTGAAGAGTTAGGGGGTCTCTCTTTTAATAAAGTGGAGGCATTTTTCATATTTTGATAAATTCCCGAGATAACGAAACGCGTAGGGACTCCGTTATATATATCTTCCACACCCATTTCCTCCATCCCACCCTGGTTACCCCTATTACCATCAGGACCATCTTTTTGCTCCTTTAGGGCTATCTAGGGTGACGTAATAGGGTTAGGTTCCGGACGTGGCCACCCACTTGTGACTGCTGACAAAAGCAGCAGGATGAATTCTGAAGTGTTTCGGACAATATTATCTGCTCATATTCAGCCAAATGCTTCAGAACTCATTGGACGGCGCTTCACAGTGCAGATGGACAATGACCCAAAGCATACTGCAAAAGCAACCAAAGAGTTTTTTAAGGGAAAAAAGTGGAATGTTCTGCAATGGCCAAATCACTCACCGGACCTGAATCCGATTGAGCATTTCACTGCTGAAGACAAAACTGAAGGGAAAATGCCCCAAGAACAAGCAGGAACTGAAGACAGTTGCAGTAGAGGCCTGGTAGAGCATCACCAGGGATGAGACCCAGCGTCTGGTGAGGTCTATGCGTTCCAGACTTCAGGCTGTAATTGACTGCAAAGGATTTGCAACCAAGTATTAAAAAGTGAAAGTTTGATTTATGATTATGATTCTGTCCCATTACTTTTGGTCCCTTAACAAGTGGGAGGCACAGATGGAAACTGCTGTAATTCCTGCACCGTTCACCTGATTTGGATGTAAATACCTCAAATTACAGCTGACAGTCTGCAGGTAAAGCACATCTTGTCCGTTTCATTTCAAATCCATTGTGGTGGTGTATAGAGCCAGAAATGTTACAATTGGGTCAATGTCCCAATATTTATGGACCTGACTGTATATATCAATCTTCTCAGCTCATCCTGCTCCCTATGCTGAGCCAGCATGTTTAATATGATAGACTCCCTTTAATGGGAAGATACACCTTTGAACTTTTATGGCTTAGGTTGGAGGCCTGCAGTGCCCTAGGGATCCCGTGTCTTCAACTTTGACAATCCCCCATTAGACCTTTCAGCACGAACATTTGCAGTTGTAGTCCCCAAAATTGTCTCCTAGTGGTGGCAGCGATACTAATGCAACCAGCGAGGAACAGCAAGGAACCAGAACCAGACGTCCGAATAGAGCAGTACCTGGGCAGGAGACAAGATTAGAAATGTAGGCAAGGTTCAGGATGTGGATAATATGACATAACCAGAGGAAGATTGGCAGGAACCAGATCTGGAACAGTCAGTAGATCAGGTGGTAGAAATGGAAGAACCAATAGAAATGGACTGGACAGTCATAATATGAGATGTGGATGGTTGACTATAGTGACTGGAGGACATGTCCCATTGAATGGTGAACCAAGTCCTAAGTAATTTTCCTCAATAAAAGCTATTAGCTGTAGTGTGTCACACACTCCCTGACAGCTAATTTACTGTATACCCTATCACATATCATGGTAGTAGCGAGGAGCAGCATGGTCATGATAGATGTGTCCACCATTACCTGGATAAGGGCTCCAATTTCTCACAATATCAATACAATACATTATTCCAACATGGCATAGACATCTCCTTATAGAGTACTACAAAATCATGTTTTTTTTTCTTCAAAGTTGGCCATCTAGTCCCACTTATCTTGGGATATTTTGAATCAAGAAGAAAGGGAAGGAACGACACATCTGCATGTCATGGCTGTGGAGCATTGTGGCTGGTTTAATGTTATGGTGGCGGTCAGTGCCCACCACTGTCCTCCCCAGTAGACACAGCTATCGCTCTTCTCACCTAATCTCCTGGGTTCTGGTGGCCCAGGCCGAATGGACTTCATTTCCTTCTTCTGAGTGTTCCCAGCTGCCGTAGTAGCAATCTGTTTCTCTTACACATGACTGACTACCTTGGGGCCCAATGGGTTTTCTTGATCCTTGGATTATTTTGCCACTTGATCAAAGCATTGAGAGTTTGGATCACTGTTGTTAGGCCTGGGCCTTCTGCCATACCTCCCGTTCTCTCACCTGTCATATCCCCAGCATCTCCGGCCTTGCTGCCCACTGCTGCCTCCGCCAGACGGCTGCCTTCGCCTGCCAGATGCGCCCTCCGGCCATGATGTCTTCATGCTCCATCTCATGTTGGCATCCCATAGGGGGGGGGGGGCACACTCGTTGCTTCCTGTCATTTGCTTCCTGCCTCCCAGCATGGCCCCTGGGCAGGGTTTCAAGGTTAAATAGCAGCCTCCTCTTCCAGGAAGTTGCCCGAGCGTTGACTTACTATCAGTAATAGCAAAGGTGTTCTGTTCTGATCTTCTCTGTTTGCCTGCATCGACTACTAGACCTGTCTGACCCAGAGCCTGTCTCATCCTCTGTACCATGCTTCTATCTGATACTGACCTCTGGCTTATCTCTGACCACACTTCAGCTTCTGACAATCGTCATCATCATCATAATCAGCTGCTGCCTCTACTCCAGTCTTCTCTGTAATACTCCTTCTCACCGCCGTGTCTGCTATTGGACTCACACTAACTGTGGTTCTTACTGCAGCTTGAGCTATTGGAGCGCTACCTGTTGCTGAATAACACCCGAGGGGTGAATCCAAACTCTCAGGTTTGACCAGGGTAGGACGTGACAACTGTGTTCCTAGACTGAGACTCATATTTCTAGAACATTCTGGAATATTGTGACTATTTTATTCCTGGTGGAGATTAAACTTTATTTGTCTTCACCATCTAAGCTAGAAATAAACCATTCCAATGGCTGAACGATGTGGTGTAATTTCTCTTCCATCTGCTCAGGCACACAGTTCTGTGACCTCCATTTAACATCCTTGACAAAAGTGTTTGTTCCTGCTAAATACAGGTTTGATTTAATCTATTTAGTATCGGCGGGAAAAAATAAATAGAAAAAAAAACCTTAGAAAAATATATTTCTGCTATTACATTTCATATTTGAGGCATAACAAGACTTTTTCCTGAAATGAAGGTCATGTTCATTTTCTCCAACCAAGTCTATCGTGTTTCCGGCACGCATCTTCTTTGATTTCCCCAGGTAAGATCTGAAATTCTAATCCAGTTACAACAGGTATACCCCAGAAATATATTTATCTTCTATATGGAACTTAATGCTACTATCAGGTCACAAGGTTATTATGAGGTATCTAAATTACCTGAAAATTCAACGCTAAGGAAGGCGATCACAGGAGACCCCTGCTGCTACTCTTGCCAAGTATGTCCAAGCCGTGTCAATTTCATGTGTGACTGAGCTTGAAAATCGGTGCTATATAATCCATTTTCAAGGCCTATTAATTCATGATGCAGCTTATGCGATGGTTTATGAAATATAAATAATATTTCATGAATGGTTTCTCCAGCAGAAACAATTCATCTCACCTCCCGGTGCTGCACCATGTCCCGAGCTAAATGACTTCTTTTATTAAACCTAATGAGAAACAATTGCATCTCAGAGATAGTAAAAACTATGGAATATCATAAATCTTGTATCTTGTATATGTAATGAGGTGGTGGAGGGGGGGGGGGAGCGGCAAAGGCTCTCCACTTGTGCTCAGGAAGAGGAGGTTGCCGTGAGCTGAACCCAGCAGAGCACATTTATGAAACTGCCTAAAGGAAAACTGACTTTGTTACCAACAGCAACTAATCGAAACGCAGCCTTCACTTTTCAAGTGCAGAATGAGAAGTCTCCAATACTGATGCTCTGGTGCTCCCTGCTGCTCCAGTGCTTATTCCTGTTGCCTCACTGCACAATATCTGGTCCTTCCTGTTACTCCAGCGCTGATTCTCTGGTGGTTCCTATTGCTTCAGCGCTGATTCTCTGGTGGTTCCTTTTGCTGAAGTGCTTATTCTCTGGTGGTTCATGTTGCTCCACTCCTGATTCTCTGGTAGTTCCTCTTACTCCAGTGCTGGTTCTCTGGTGGTTCTTGTTGCTCCAGTGCTGATTCTCTGGCGGTTCCTGTTGCTCCAGCGCTGATTCTCTGGCGGTTCCTGTTGCTGCAGTTCTTATTCTCTGTTGGTTCTTGTTGCTCCACTGCTGATTCTCTGGTAGTTCCTCTTACTCCAGTGCTGGTTCTCTGGTGGTTCTTGTTGCTCCACTGCTGATTCTCTGGTGGCTCTTGTTGCTCCAGCGCTGATTCTTTGGTGGTTCCTGTTGCTCCACTGCTTATTCTCTGGTAGTTCCTCTTACTCCAGTGCTGATTCTCTGGTAGTTCTTGTTGCTCCAGTGCTGATTCTCTGGCGGTTCCTGTTGCTCCAGCGCTGATTCTCTGGCGGTTCCTGTTGCTGCAGTTCTTATTCTCTGTTGGTTCTTGTTGCTCCACTGCTGATTCTCTGGTGGTTCATGTTGCTCCACTGCTGATTCTCTGGTAGTTCCTCTTACTCCAGTGCTGGTTCTCTGGTGGTTCTTGTTGCTCCACTGCTGATTCTCTGGTGGCTCGTGTTGCTCCAGCGCTGATTCTTTGGTGGTTCCTGTTGCTCCACTGCTGATTCTCTGGTGGTTTTTGTTGCTCCACTGCTGATTCTCTGGTAGTTCCTCTTACTCCAGTGCTGATTCTCTGGTGGTTCCTGTTGCTCCAGTGCTGAATCTTTGGTGGTTCCTGTTGCTCCACTGCTGAATCTCTGGTGGTTCCTTTTGCTAAGTGCTTATTCTCTGGTGTTTTTGTTGCTCCACTGCTGATTCTCTGGTAGTTCCTCTTACTCCAGTGCTGATTCTCTGGTGGTTCCTGTTGCTCCAGCGCTTATTCTCTGGTGGTTCCTATTGCTCCACTGCTGAATCTCTGGTGGTTGCTGTAGTTACAATTCTCTTGTGGTTCCTGTTGCCCCAGCATCAAATCCTTGGTGGTTTTGGATGTTCCGGGGCCAGTGCTTTCATGGTATCTGCTGCTTCAGTGCTGATTCTATGGTGGCCTCTGATGCTCCAGTGCTCCTTGCTGCTCCAGCGCTGATGGTCTGGTGGTCTCCACCAGTCTATGTTTATTTTTCCATGGTGATGACGTGCTATACAGCCATGTGATTACCGCCACAAATCACTGGCCTAAGTAGTCACATACCATACTGCTGAGGCCAGTGATTGAATGCAGTTGTCACACCGAAGTAGAATGCATCCAGGAAAATGAAGATCGGCATGGACTACGGAAGCTTCGGTTCTGGAGGGACAAGGGAATTAATGGGTGAGTAATGGGTGTTTATTATTTTAAAGCATTTCCTGCTGAAAAATAATTTTAAAAACAGCATGTGCAATATTTAAATGACCTGTGAGCAATCAGGGGGGTAGAGCTGCTTCTAAAAAGAGTCACTCTGGCTGGCTCCACTCCTGGCTTGACGTCATCACAAGCCACCTCCAAGGGCACCTGGCACATGCAATTTGAAACAAGGTGTATTGCCCCAGCTCCCTCTGTGTACTGTGCATGTTCTGGATGCTGCTGGAGGATGTCTGTGAAACAAGCCAGGAGGTGGACCAGCGAGCATGACTCTTGGCAGGAGTGTTCCCACCCCTATGACTTCTAACAGCTCCTTTAAATGTAGCACACGCTGTTTTCAACTAGAAAACTGTAATATGGTGTTAAATGAGTACCTACCCTCTCAAGGAGTTCTCCGCTTTGAACAGTCTCTTATTGCTAGAAAGGTTCTTTGACAATAAGTCCCTTTGCCGGGATCCTCAGCGATCAGCTGTGGGGAATCCTGGCAGTAAGTGTTCAATTTCCCTGCGGTGCCCCCACATAAGTGTAACAGAGAACAGGACAGGTCCTCCGGAGCGAGAGGAGCTCTGGCTAAGAGATGAACATCCAGAACAGAGGTGCCCCCAGAATTTACCAATAGAGTGTATGAAAATGAGTTTTCTATATTAGACAACCCCTTTAAGTGAAGCCTCCATGAAATTGCATCCCTTCTGTGATCCAGTAAAATTACTTCTTCCTAATGACCGGTGAATATTGCACAATCCGCAAATGGATTTCCACGAATGTTGGTTCAGGACATAACATGCCGACCTTTGTCTTGTACATTTGACCAGTAGAGGTATGGCCATGAAATTAACCCATAATTTCATGGAAGGAGCTTCTTCTTAGCACTGGTAACCAGGCGTGCCCCACCAATGAGGTGAGGCCGCATGGTAGGGGTAAGAGAGGGGCAGCGGAAGGGGTATTATCTGATTCTGCAGTATAGTATTGGGAAGCACAGTGGGAACTGTACATGGCGCTGTATTACCCCGTATGTTTTGTAGCGCTGTATGTAATGTTTTCCAAGTATGTCTTTAACAGTAGGGCTGGAGGGAAGGGATTAGGTTAAGAAATTGGCATTGAGGGGTTGGGGAGCCGTTTCAGTTTTCGCGTCATGGTAGCAGAAAGGCTAGGAGCACACCTGCAGGTAACGCTCTCAATTCATGCTGCGTTCAGCCCCACGGTCTCACAACCCAATGCAAAAAGACAACGACCGAAAATGCGCAGTAAAAAACACAGGGTTTGTGCAAAGGCAAAGAATACCGAGCAGAATCCGACAGAGTTCACATTTTCAATCTTCCCAGTGAGTCACAAAATATAACTGAACTTAAAATTATATTTCAGCAAATCACAATGTATTCCCCTTTTCCTTTCTCTCAGACCGTAGACCAAATGATTGGTGCAATTCAACAAGACATATGCTTTCCGAACAATAATTGGAATTTCCATTTTTTAGCCAGCTGCTATTTGTATTTCATTTTTATTCATGCCATTGGGCTCAAAATCTGTTCCTGCCTTCTGGATTCCATTATTAGAGCACAAGAGGTTTTCTTTTACACACGTCCTCCAGGGTTCCTGTATAATACATGTAAGACCAAGTCTTCTTGCCTCCACTGAATGAAGGTTGAAATATTTATTTTCTTTTATAACTGAAAGATATTCTAATTCAATGCGAGCCTGATCCTTGTATCAAGATAATCACCCATGAAATGTTACATTATATCATTACATTCTAAGCAAGTAGCAACTAGCTGGCTGTTCCTGGGCTCCAATGAAAAAAAATCTGTAATGGAGCCCCCCACCCACCATGCATCATCCATCATACTGGTGTCTTTTTGTGTGGCAGAGAAGCCTTTGGGCCCCCTCAGACACGGGGACTCAGGTGTTAATGCTATCTCTGCTCCTCTTATGGCTGCGTCCCTGCGAGCAAGACTGTTGTAGTACAATCTAGGACTATACCTTCACCCTTACACTGGAATACTTTTGCATGACTGAACCAAAAAGATAGCAGTAACCCAGGTGGCCATAAAGCGAGTGAGCAGTTCAAATTGGTAAGTCCTTAATACAGATTTTGAACCAGCAAGAAATGCTGAGGAATATTTGCTCTGAAGCTTGCAGAACTGTCAATGCAGCTCTGGAGTTCATAACAAAATAAGAAATAACATGTGTGTACAGTCAGAAGAAAAAAAGAAACGTCATCCTTTCCAAATCTTATGGTTTTACGTATCAGGAGAAAAAAAAAAATCTGGTTCTTAGAAGGTCTAAAAATTTCAGATGACCCATGAAGCATGCAATGAATGTGGAGTCATTGTCTACATACATTACATTACTTATCCTGTACTGATCCTGAGTTACATCCTGTATTATACTCCAGAGCTGCACTCACTATTCTGCTGGTGCAGTCACTGTGTACATACATGACTTATCCTGTACTGATCCTGAGTTACATCCTGTATAATACTCCAGAGCTGCACTCACTATTCTGCTGGTGCAGTCACTGTGTACATACATTACTTATCCTGTACTGATCCTGAGTTACATCTTGTATTATACTCCAGAGCTGCACTCACTATTCTGCTGGTGGAGTCACTGTGTACATACATTACATTACTTATCCTGTACTGATCCTGAGTTACATCCTGTATTATACTCCAGAGCTGCACTCACTATTCTGCTGGAGGAGTCACTGTGTACATACATTACATTACTGTCACGGTGGGGAGTGGGGAAAACCCCCCACGTACAATGTCAAAGGGATAAAGGTAGCAGTTAGGCTAGGACGCCGGAATCATGGAGCAAGTCACCTTCTAAAGCATCCCTAATCCTCACCCTAAGTCATCACCGTATGAGCGGACCTGGATGGTAGGACGGCTCATACCATGATACCTTTGGCCCTGAGTCTCCCTGATAATCCCTCACATAAGAGCAGGGGAGAGACAACCTGTCCTTCCCAGACATGGATAAACAGGAGTCTCAAATGGCCTAGCAGCAGGGAAAGGAAAAGACCATATGCAGCAACAGAGTCGGCAGGTAAGAACACCAGAAACACACTTACCTGCCGCAGCCACCACGACTGGACCCCATGCATAAGTACAAGTGCCCACACACCAAAATAGGACACCGTACAAACAACACCACACACAGGTATCCAGCACTCCTGATACTGCCTGGGCCCCATACAGCAAGGTGCATGGCAGCCCCAGGCAGCACTGCATACAGACTTATGGTTCACCCCTCCGGGAAACCAACCCCCTTCCGGAGGGACAACACACAGAGGGAAACATCTTGCACACATGCAGGGACAAACACCAAGACATCCCAGACATGTAACAACAAACAAGACGTACAACAAACCCTGAACATAAACCCACACCAAACAAATAAGTGAGGTTGGGAACATAAAGGATACAAGGGAGACAAAGGAATGACATCGTAGATGACTTTGATGTCCTACAAGGTGGCCCTCAAGGACTGGGCAGATAGAACACCCTGGACTGGAGCAGAGCTCCAGCACCAACGACAGCTAAAGTACAACTGACTCCAGCCAGGAAGCCACAGGAGATAAAACCCAAGTGACCACACCCAGTCAGGGAGTTAACCCTTACAGCATCATACAGGGGAAGGCTACAACTTAAAGGGGAAGTGCACACACCAGCCAACATGCAACACGGTACCACAGGCAACAGCATGCGTGGCAACCATGTCACGGAGCACACAGCAAAAGCTGAGACACTGCCACCACATGCCATAACAGCAACACGTTGGCCAGGGAAACTGCAAGCGTGGCAAAAATGTCACGGCGCACACAGCAAAGGCCATGACAATTACTTATCCTGTACTGATGCTGAGTTACATCCTGTATTATACTCCAGAGCTGCACTCACTATTCTGCTGGTGCAGTCACTGTGTACATACATTACTTATCCTGTACTGATCCTGAGTTACATCCTGTATTATACTCCAGAGCTGCACTCACTATTCTGCTGGTGAAGTCACTGTGTACATACATTACTTATCCTGTACTGATCCTGAGTTACATCCTGTATTATACTCCAGAGCTGCACTCACTATTCTGCTGGTGCAGTCACTGTGTAAATACATTACTTATCCTGTACTGATCCTGAGTTACATCCTATATTATACTCCAGAGCTGCACTCACTATTCTGCTGGTGCAGTCACTGTGTACATACATTACTTATCCTGTACTGATCCTGAGTTACATCCTGTATTATACTCCGGAGCTGCACTCACTATTCTGCTGGTGCAGTCACTGTGTACATACATTACTTATCCTGTACTGATCCTGAGTTACATCCTGTATTGTACTCCAGAGCTGCACTCACTATTCTGCTGGTGCAGTCACTGTGCACATACATTACTTATCCTGTACTGATCCTGAGTTACATCCTGTATTATACTCCAGAGCTGCACTCACTATTCTGCTGGTGCATTCACTGTGTACATACATTACTTATCCTGTACTGATCCTGAGTTACATCCTGTATTATACTCCAGAGCTGCACTCACTATTCTGCTGGAGGAGTCACTGTGTACATAAATTACATTACCTTTTCCTGTACTAATCCTGAGTTAATGTCACGGGTAGTACGAGGAAAGAAAGACAACCAAAGGTAACAACAACAAAACAACTACAGACTAGGCCCCAAGCCTAGAGAATAAAGAGGTCACCTCCTAGCAAACCCTGACTCTCTCCCTAAGCTGCTAACCACATGTGCAAATCTCAAAAGGTAGATATGCACATGCACTGGAACCTGAGACTGCAGAAACACTTCACCAAACCCTTAGCTTAGGGAACAGGGAAAGAGGCAACCGGCTCCTTTCCAAACTGAAGGAGCCAGTGTCTCCCTGAGGCCTAGCCAGGACAGACACAACAAGAAAAGGGTAAGGACTTAGCTTGAGAAGCAACTGGAACAGGAGAATCACCACACAAGCAGAGCACTCCTCAGAAGAACTATTAGCCGCAGGGAAACCAGTGAGAGGCGGAACATATAAAGAGCCACCTGAATGATAATGAGCAACTCCTGCGAAGGGGTGGAAACCTGCCAGAAACAATGAAAACAATAGAGATCTGTCAGATCGACTCCTGAACTTCTAAGATCTCTCCCAGAGCCGGCGTGACAGTACCCCCCCCCCCCCTTCTACGGGTGACCTCCGGGCACCCAGGATTAACTTTATCAGGGTGGGCTCTGTGAAAATCCCTCAGAAGCTGACTGGCATTCACATCAGTCGCCGGGACCCACATTCTCTCCTCCGGACCGTAACCCTTCCAATGAACGAGGTATTGAAGGGAACCCCAAAGGACAGGAGAGTCAATAACTCTGGAAATTTGAAACTCCAGATTCCCGTCAACCATGACAGGTGGAGGTGGCAAGGAAGATGGTACAGCAGGTTTCACATAGCTCTTTAACAAAGATTTATGGAAGACATTATGGATCTTCTAAGCCTGCGGAAGTTAAAGGCGAAAAGAAACCGGATTAATAATGGCAGAGATCTTGTATGGACCAATAAATCTTGGACCTAACTTCCAGGATGGCACCTTCACCTTAATGTTCTTAGTGGACAACCACACCAAATCACCCACATTCAGGTCCGGACCAGACACACGTTTCTTGTCAGCCATACGTTTATACCTATCGCCCATCTTTTTTAAATTGATTGGAATTTTCCGCCAGATAGATGACGAGGAAGAAGCAAATCTCTCCTTATCAGGAATACAAGAGGAACTATTCCCAGAGAACGTACTAAACTGAGGGTGAAACCCATATGCACCAAAAAATGGTGACTTATCAGTGGACTCCTGACGATGGTTATTCAAAGCAAATTCAGCCAACAACAAAAAAGAGGACCACTCCTCCTGATTCTCAGCAACAAAACACCTCAAATACAGGGAGTGCAGAATTATTAGGCAAGTTGTATTTTTGAGGATTAATTTTATTATTGAACAACAACCATGTTCTCAGTGAACCCAAAAAACTCATTAATATCAAAGCTGAATATTTTTGGAAGTAGTTTTTAGTTTGTTTTTAGTTTTAGCTATTTTAGGGGGATATCTGTGTGTGCAGGTGACTATTACTGTGCATAATTATTAGGCAACTTAACAAAAAACAAATATATACCCATTTCAATTATTTATTTTTACCAGTGAAACCAATATAACATCTCAACATTCACAAATATACATTTCTGACATTCAAAAACAAAACAAAAACAAATCGGTGACCAATATAGCCACCTTTCTTTGCAAGGACACTCAAAAGCCTGCCATCCATGGATTCTGTCAGTGTTTTGATCTGTTCACCATCAACATTGCGTGCAGCAGCAACCACAGCCTCCCAGACACTGTTCAGAGAGGTGTACTGTTTTCCCTCCTTGTAAATCTCACATTTGATGATGGACCACAGGTTCTCAATGGGGTTCAGATCAGGTGAACAAGGAGGCCATGTCATTAGATTTTCTTCTTTTATACCCTTTCTTTCCAGCCACGCTGTGGAGTACTTGGACGCGTGTGATGGAGCATTGTCCTGCATGAAAATCATGTTTTTCTTGAAGGATGCAGACTTCTTCCTGTACCACTGCTTGAAGAAGGTGTCTTCCAGAAACTGGCAGTAGGACTGGGAGTTGAGCTTGACTCCATCCTCAACCCGAAAAGGCCCCACAAGCTCATCTTTGATGATACCAGCCCAAACCAGTACTCCACCTCCACCTTGCTGGCGTCTGAGTCGGACTGGAGCTCTCTGCCCTTTACCAATCCAGCCACGGGCCCATCCATCTGGCCCATCAAGACTCACTCTCATTTCATCAGTCCATAAAACCTTAGAAAAATCAGTCTTGAGATATTTCTTGGCCCAGTCTTGACGTTTCTGCTTGTGTGTCTTGTTCAGTGGTGGTCGTCTTTCAGCCTTTCTTACCTTGGCCATGTCTCTGAGTATTGCACACCTTGTGCTTTTGGGCACTCCAGTGATGTTGCAGCTCTGAAATATGGCCAAACTGGTGGCAAGTGGCATCTTGGCAGCTGCACGCTTGACTTTTCTCAGTTCATGGGCAGTTATTTTGCGCCTTGCTTTTTCCACACGCTTCTTGCGACCCTGTTGACTATTTTGAATGAAACGCTTGATTGTTCGATGATCACGCTTCAGAAGCTTTGCAATTTTAAGAGTGCTGCATCCCTCTGCAAGATATCTCACTATTTTTGACTTTTCTGAGCCTGTCAAGTCCTTCTTTTGACCCATTTTGCCAAAGGAAAGGAAGTTGCCTAATAATTATGCACACCTAATATAGGGTGTTGATGTCATTAGACCACACCCCTTCTCATTACAGAGATGCACATCACCTAATATGCTTAATTGGTAGTAGGCTTTCGAGCCTATACAGCTTGGAGTAAGACAACATGCATAAAGAGGATGATGTGGTCAAAATACTCATTTGCCTAATAATTCTGCATGCAGTGTATGTCTCCAGATTCTGGTTAGTGCGTTCAGTTTGTCCGTTCGACTGAGGGTGAAAAGCCAAAGAGAAGGACAAAACGAATCCCCAGATGAGTACAGAACGCCTTACATAATCTGGACACAAATTGAGTCCCTCTATCAGACACCACATCAGAGGTAATGCCGTGTAATTTCACAATGTTCTCAACAAATGTCCGAGCCAGAGTTTTGGCATTGGGTAAACCAGAAAATGGAATAAAGTGAGCCATCTTACTGAAGCGGTCAACCACCACCAAAATCACCGTTATCACAGAAGAACTGGGCAAATCGGTGATAAAGTCCATGGACAAGTCCATCCAGGGACGGGATGGGATGGACAAAGGAAGAATAGATCCTGAGGGCCGAGTATGAGTCACCTTGTCACGTTCACAGGTCTCACAAGCTGCCACATAGCCCTCAACACTCTTACGTAAACCCAGCCACCGGAATTTCCGAGAAATAACAGTGGATCTGCTCCCAGGGTGTCCAGCAAGGACAGTATCATGATGTTCCTTAAACACCTTGTGACGAAGCTCAGAAGGAACAAACAACTTCCCTGGGGGACAGGAATCAGGTGCCTCTCCCTGAACTCCTAACACCTCCGCCTCCAGTTCAGGATAGAGCGTGGATACAACCACCCCATCAGCCAAAATCGGACCAGAATCCTCAGTATCACCTCCCCCAGGGAAGCTACGCGACAAGGCAACCGCCTTGACATTCTTGACCCCAGGGCGAAAAGTGACAATGAAATTAAATCTGGTAAAAAACAAAGACCATCTGGCCTGCCTTGGGTTCAAACGTTTAGCCAACTCCAGGTAGGCCAGATTTTTATGATCGGTAAATACAGTAATGGGATGAATCGCTCCTTCTAACCAATGACGCCATTCCTCAAGGGCCAACTTAATGGCCAGCAGTTCTCTATTGCCAACATCATAATTTCTCTCGGCAGAAGAGAGTTTGTTCGAAAAAAAATCACACGGGCGCCATTTGCCAGAAGAAGGACCCTGCGACAGAACTGCACCAACTCCCACTTCTGATGCGTCCACCTCAACAATAAATGGCTGAGACACATCAGGCTGCACCAAAATGAGAGCAGAAGAAAAACATTTCTTTTATAGTGGAAAAAGCATGTAACGCCTCTTCCTACCAGACAGAGAAGTCCACCCCTTTCTTAATCATGTCAGTCAGAGGTTTGACAACCAGTGGAATAATTCAAGATACATTTTCTGTAGTAATTGGTAAACCCCAAACACCTCATAAGCACTTTCTGATTCTCGGGCAGATCCCATTCCAAGACCACATGGACTTTTTCGGAGTCCATGCGAAAGCCCGAAGCGGAAAGCAGGTAACCCAGAAAAGGAATCTCTTGAACAGCAAACACACATTTTTCTATCTTGGCATATAACTTATTCTCCCGGAGGATCAGCAAGACTTGTCTCAAATGATCCTGATGACTCTCCATTTTGGGCGAATAAATCAATATGTCATTTAGGTATACGACAACAAACCTTCCCACCAAATGATGAAAATTTCATTGATGAAATGTTGAAATACTGCCGGGGCATTGGTCAAACCAAAAGGCATGACCAAGTTCTCAAAATGACACACAGGAGTATTAAACGCTGTCTTCCATTCATCCCCCTCTCAGATTCTTACCAGATTATATGCCTTTCTCAGGTCTAATTTAGAAAACACCTTAGCTCCAATAATCTGGTTGAACAAATCTGGGATCAGGGGAAGGGGATAAGGATCACAGATAGTGATGCGATTCAACTCTCGGAAATCTAGACACGGTCTCAATGTCCCATCTTTTTTCTTTACAAAAAAGAACCCCGCCACCATAGGTGACTTAGATGGTCTGACGTGTCCCTTTGCCAAACTCTCAGTAATATACTTTTGCATAGCAACACTTTCAGGTTCAGAGCAGGTCTGGACCCCACTGGCGGAGACAGACGCCTGACACCTTGCAAGAGTTTCACGGAGGTCTGCTACCTCCAGCAACAACTGCTGCATGCGATCCAACAGTGCAGAGACAGGATCCATGACAACACAGAGCAGGGGAAACAGTAACGGTATTCAGCGGCTAATAATGTCACGGGTAGTACGGGGAAGGAAAGACAACCAAAGGTAACAACAACAAAACAACTACAGACTAGGCCCCAAACCTAGGGAATAAAGAGGTCACCTCCTAGCAAACCCTGACTCTCTCCCTAAACTGCTAACCACATGTGCAAATCTCAAAGGTAGATATGCACATGCACTGGAACCTGAGACTGCAGAAACACTGCACCAAACTCTCAGCTTAGGGAACAGGGAAAGAGGAAAACGGCTCCTTCCAAACTGAAGGAGCCAGTGTCTCCCTGAGGCCTAGTCAGGACAGACACAACAAGAAAAGGGTAAGGAATTAGCTTGAGAAGCAACTGGAACAAGAGAATCACCACACAAGCAGAGCACTCCTCAGAAGAACTATCAGCCGCAGGGAAACCAGTGAGAGGCGGAACATATAAAGAGCCACCTGACTGATAATGAGCAACTCCTGCGAAGGGGTGGAAACCTGCCAGAAACAATGAAAACAATAGAGATCTGTCAGATCGACTCCTGAGTCTTCCGTCTATCTGAACTTCTAAAATCTCTCCCAGAGTCGGCGGTGACAGTTACATTCTGTATTATACTCCAGAGCTGCACTCACTATTCTGCTGGTGCAGTCACTGTGTACATACATTACTTATCCTGTACTGATCCTGAGTTACATACTGTATTGTACTCCAGAGCTGCACTCACTATTCTGCTGGTACAGTCACTGTGTACATAAATTACATTACTTATTCTGTACTGATCCCGAGTTACATCCTGTATTATACTCCAGAGCTGCACTCCCTATTCTGCTGGAGGAGCCACTGTGTACATACATTACATTACTTATCCTGTACTGATCCTCAGTTACATCCTGTATTATACTCCAGAGCTGCACTCACTATTCTGCTGGTGTAGTCACTGTGTACATACATTACTTATCCTGTACTGATCCTGAGTTACATCCTGTATTATACTCCAGAGCTGCACTCACTATTCTGCTGGTGGAGTCACTGTGTACATATATTACTTATCCTGTACTGATCCCGAGTTACATCCTGTATTATACTCCAGAGCCGCACTCACTATTCTGCTGGTGCAGTCACTGTGTACATACATTACTTATCCTGTACTGATCCTGAGTTACATCCTGTATTATACTCCAGAGCTGCACTCACTATTCTACTGGTGCAGTCACTGTGTACATACATTACTTATCCTGTACTGATCCTGAGTTACATCCTGTATTATACTCCAGAGCTGCACTCACTATTCTGCTGGTGCAGTTACTGTGTACATACATTACTTATCCTGTACTGATCCTGAGTTACATCCTGTATTATACTCCAGAGCTGCACTCACTATTCTGCTGGTGCAGTCACTGTGTACATACATTACTTATCCTGTACTGATCCTGAGTTACATCCTGTATTATACTCCAGAGCTGCACTCACTATTCTGCTGGTGCAGTCACTGTGTACATACATTACTTATCCTGTACTGATCCTGAGTTACATCCTGTATTATACTCTAGAGCTGCACTCACTATTCTGCTGGTGCAGTCACTGTGTACATACATTACTTATCCTGTACTGATCCTGAGTTACATCCTGTATTATTCTCCAGAGCTGCACTCACTATTCTGCTGGTGGAGTCACTGTGTACATACATTACTTACCCTGTACTGACCCTGAGTTACATCCTGTATTATACTCCAAAGCTGCACTCACTATTCTACTGGTGCAGTCACTGTGTACATACATTACTTATCCTGTACTGATCCTGAGTTACATCCTGTATTATTCTCCAGAGCTGCACTCACTATTCTGCTGGTGCAGCCACTGTGTACATACATTACTTATCCTGTACTGATCCTGAGTTACATCCTGTATTATTCTCCAGAGCTGCACTCACTATTCTGCTGGTGCAGCCACTGTGTACATACATTACTTATCCTGCACTGATCCTGAGTTACATCCTGTATTATACTCCAGAGCTGCACTCACTATTCTGCTGGTACAGTCACTGTGTACATACATTACTTATCCTGTACTGATCCTGAGTTACATCCTGTATTATACTCCAGAGCTGCACTCACTATTCTGCTGGTACAGTCACTGTGTACATACATTACTTATCCTGTACTGATCCTGAGTTACATCCTGTATTATACTCCAGAGCTGCACTCACTATTCTGCTGGTGCAGTCACTGTGTACATACATTACTTATCCTGTACTGATCCTGAGTTACATCCTGTATTATTCTCCAGAGGTGCACTCACTATTCTGCTGGTGGAGTCACTGTGTACATACATTACTTACCCTGTACTGACCCTGAGTTACATCCTGTATTATACTCCAGAGCTGCACTCACTATTCTGCTGGTGCAGTCACTGTGTACATACATTACTTATCCTGTACTGATCCTGAGTTACATCCTGTATTATACTCCAGAGCTGCACTCACTATTCTGCTGGTGCAGTCACTGTGTACATACATTACTTATCCTGTACTGATCCTGAGTTACATCCTGTATTATACTCCAGAGCTGCACTCACTATTCTGCTGCTGCAGTCACTGCGTACATACATTACTTATCCTGTACTGATCCTGAGTTACATCCTGTATTATACTCCAGAGCTGCACTCACTATTCTGCTGGTGCAGTCAGTGTGTACATACATTACTTATCCTGTACTGATCCCAAGTTACATCCTGTATTATACTCCAGAGCTGCACTCACTATTCTGCTGGTGTAGTCACTGTGTACATACATTACTTATCCTGTACTGATCCTGAGTTACATCCTGTATTATACTCCAGAGCTGCACTCACTATTCTGCTGGTGCAGTCACTGTGTACATACATTACTTATCCTGTACTGATCCTGAGTTACATCCTGTATTATACTCCAGAGCTGCACTCACTATTCTGCTGCTGCAGTCACTGCGTACATACATTACTTATCCTGTACTGATCCTGAGTTACATCCTGTATTATACTCCAGAGCTGCACTCACTATTCTGCTGGTGCAGTCACTGTGTACATACATTACTTATCCTGTACTGATCCTGAGTTACATCCTGTATTATACTCCAGAGCTGCACTCACTATTCTGCTGCTGCAGTCACTGTGTACATACATTACTTGTCCTGTACTGATCCTGAGTTACATCCTGTATTATACTCCAGAGCTGCACTCACTATTCTGCTGGTGCAGTCACTGTGTACATACATTACTTATCCTGTACTGATCCTGAGTTACATCCTGTATTATACTCCAGAGCTGCACTCACTATTCTGCTGGTGCAGTCACTGTGTACATACATTACTTATCCTGTACTGATCCTGAGTTACATCCTGTATTATACTCCAGAGCTGCACTCACTATTCTGCTGGTGCAGTCAGTGTGTACATACATTACTTATCCTGTACTGATCCCAAGTTACATCCTGTATTATACTCCAGAGCTGCACTCACTATTCTGCTGGTGTAGTCACTGTGTACATACATTACTTATCCTGTACTGATCCTGAGTTACATCCTGTATTATACTCCAGCGCTGCACTCACTATTCTGCGGCTGCACTCACTGTTCTGCTGGTTGTAGAATTCAAATATGCTGGCATTTATTTCAGATTCATTGCTTGCTCTGGTTATCTGCAATCTGGGAAGTGTCATCTTTAGATCAAGCACTACGCAATAACCTAATACATATAAAACTACATCTTCCTCAGCATTTTAGGAGGTACGTTTTGGGGGCATCTGGTGAGAAGGTTGCAGAACATTTCCAGTGATGATCAGCAGAACTGTAAATGCAGTTTTGGATTCTGATACCTGCAGTGATTCAGTACAAGGTAATTTACTGGTGCTGTTTGACAGAGCAGATACGGCCTCTTCATTGTTTACATGGGGCCCTTGACCTGCGCGGTATTTACTTAGTAGCGCTTGTGCAGGATATTAAAGCTGCAGTGTGCAGATGTGGCTCTCTGGAATTTGGCATTTGGTTTCTCAGATGTGACTAGATTTGTTCTAAACATTTGCACACAGCCAACTCTCAGCCTGGCACGATGCCCAAGAAGAATGACTGTACTACATTCCCAGTGAAATATTTCTTTAAATAATTTTGACATTTCTTGGTCGTGTCATCAGTTCGGTCGGACGCTAATGTATCGTCAGGGGGTATTGAATTTGCGAAACAATGGACGATGTAGAACAGAAATGTTGCGAACGTTAATGGCATGCCGCATTATGTAACTATGGAAACTGGATCTTGTACAATCTTTATTTATTTCCCTTTCGTTTGTTTATGAAATATTGGAATCTATGATTATAGTAATAATGTAACAATTTGTGAGATCAACATGTTGTCTTCAGCGCTCTTGGTGTTGGCCGGTTTGTCGTTGCCACTTAGTGTGTTGTGGCAGACCTAAGGTCAGTCACGTGTGGATCGAGCCACGTGTTCCAGGTGAATGACGTCGACGGAGGAAAATGACAGAAACCAGCACACAGGTTAAAACTCTGCCATGATCCCAAATTGTCAGTGTCCTGGGCCCTTTATTTATACCCATTCCAAGGGTGTAACCTCTTAAAATATTGACATAATTGGTTTACAAATATTCCAACAATGACTTCTGATTGGTTAGTATTCTATGAGCTTTCTATTTTACACTAACGGGTTAATTGCTGAGACCATGCTTCTTCAGGCTACTTTCACACTTGCGTTGTTCTTTTCCGGCATAGAGTTCTGTCACAGGGGCTCTATACCGGAAAAGAACTGATCAGGTATGTCCCCATGCATTCTGAATGGAGAGTAATCCGTTCAGTTTGCATCAGGATGTCTTCAGTTCAGTCGTTTTGACTGATCAGGCAAAAGAGAAAACCGTAGCATGCTACGGTTTTATCTCCGGCTAAGGCCTCTTTCACACTTGCGTTGTTGGGATCCGGCATGCACTTCCGTTGCCGGAGGTGCCTGCCGGATCCGGAAAAACGCAAGTGTACTGAAAGCATTTGAAGACGGAACCGTCTTCCAAATGCTTTCAGTGTTACTATGGCACCCAGGACGCTATTAAAGTCCTGGTTGCCATAGTAGGAGCGGGAAGCGGGGGAGCGGTATACTTACAGTCCGTGCGGCTCCCGGGGCGCTCCAGAATGACGTCAGAGCGCCCCATGCGCATGGATGACGTGATCACATGGATCACGTGATCCATGCGCTTGGGGCGCCCTGACGTCACTCTGGAGCGCCCGGGGAGCCGCACGGACGGTAAGTACACTGCTCCCCCGCTCCCCACTACACTTACCATGGCTGTCAGGACTTTAGCGTCCCGGCAGCCATGGTAACCACTCTGAAAAAGCTAAATGTCGGCTCCGGCAATGCGCCGAAACGACGTTTAGCTTAAGGCCGGATCCGGATCAATGCCTTCCAATGGGCATTAATTCCGGATCCGGCCTTGCGGCAAGTGTTCCGGATTTTTGGCCGGAGCAAAAAGCGCAGCATGCTGCGGTATTTTCTCCGGCCAACAAACGTTCCGTACCGGAACTGAAGACATCCTGATGCATCCTGAACGGATTACTCTCCATTCAGAATGCATTAGGATAATCCTGATCAGGATTCTTCCGGCATAGAGCCCCGACAACGGAACTCTATGCCGGAAGACAATAACGCAGGTGTGAAAGAGCCCTAAAAAAACTGAAGACTTGCCTGAATGCCGGATCAGGCATTTTTTCCCATAGGAATGTATTAGTGCCGGATCCGGCATTCAGAATACCGGAATGCCGGATCCGTCCTTCCGGTATGCGCATGCGCAGACTGAAAAAAAAGGTGAAAAAATAAATACCGGATCCGTTTTTGCCGGATGACACTGGAAAGACGGATCCGGTATTTCAATGCATTTTTTCGACTGATCAGGCATTTTTAAGACTGATCAGGATCCTGATCAGTCTTACTGATGCCATCAGTTAGCATACATTTTGCCTGATCCGGCAGGCAGTTCCGGCGACGGAACTGCTTGCCGGATCTCTCTGCCGCAAGTGTGAAAGTAGCCTCAGCAAGAAATGCATACTGGCTACTTAGCAGTATAAAGCTTATCTTATCTTAACACACATTTGCTAAGTTCTACAATTTTAGCTTTTACACATCATTGTCATCTTGTTACGGTGCACACAGAAATTAAACACAAATGTCTCTCTGTAAAGTGGAGTCTCAGAAAAGCTGGGTATCTCCCCAACAAGTGCATGTCGACAATAGTATAACCAGGGGAGGATTGTTAGATAAACTTGTAACATTGTGTTTTTTTTATCATTTTGTATTGTTACAATATTTCTGTTCATGTCTGCAACCCCAAGGAGACTGGACGGAGGGGAAGAACACATCTAATATTGGCCATAAAGGCAAGCGCGGCCTCACTGACACGAATGTGGGGGATTCCGACTGCTTACTGTTCAGTAGCTCAGCACTCTCTTACATCTGTCTAATAATTAACCAGTAAATGTATCAGTCCCTTGTCTAATAGACAGTAGGAGGTTTATAGCCTGCGGGGAACATACAGTGGATGAGATTTATCAAGACTGGCTTTCTGTACGTCAGTCTTCATCCCCTGTGCGCTGTAATTAGGGGCTTCTCTGCCCCTCAATGCGCCAGAAACCCAAACCTGCGCCAGCTGGGCGCTGTCATAGACTTGACTTATATCTTACACCAATTTCTGGCATAAGTTCTAATAAACCCGGCGAGCTGTGGGAAGCCACGCCACTTTTCTCAACACTTTTCTAAAGCTGAAAAAGTCACAAATGATAGCGCCACGTTTTGTGATATCAGTAATATAATGATATATTCCCCCTATTTGTGCAACCTGCGCAGCTTTGCATGGGCCCAGAAGGTAAAAGGCACCCATTGCTATCTTAAAGGGGTTGTCCGGGTGTTTACAGTTGATGACCTATCCTCAGGATTGGCTTGACAAAGGCTAGGATAGAGGCGAAACGTTGCTGCTTGATTTTATGGCACACTTTCTGTAAAGTCCGTCCAATAAAGGATTCAATAGAGATGCTGCCGCTACCTCTCTTCATTTGCTATCCTCAGGATAGCTCATCAATATCAGATTGTCCGGGTTCCGTGCCGCCAATCAACTGGGGTAAGTGACTCCTCGCAGCTTACCAAGCACAGCGCCATCCATTGGAAAGTGGCTGTGTTTGGTATTGCAGCTCAACCCCATTCCTATGAATAGGACGGGGCTGTGCCCAGGCCATGTGATCGATGAACGTGACGTCACTGGCCTAGGAAGCGGCCATGGTGCTCACGGAGCACCACAACAGCTGATTTGCAGGGGCGCTGGGAGTCGGACAGATTGATGGCCTATCCCGAGTTCAGGTCAGAAAGTCTTGGACAACCCCTTCGATTAGACGACATGTAAGTGAATGAATCTCATGCTTCTCAAATGTTGGTGGATCTGAGTCTGGGTCTGAATACTTTTGTAATTGCATATAATTAAACATTTAGTATAGCCACTGAGCTGTTCAATAAAATGTATCTGTGCAGCGCCACCTGCTGTTTGTTCTTTTCCTTCTTTCCTGACCACCTCACTGCTCACGCTCAATTTAAATCTTCAACTGCCATCCGTGTTTGCATCGGTTTCCTCCGGGTTCTCCGGTTTTCTCCCACACTCCAAAGACATCCTGATTGTCACGGCCATGGTCATGGTTGTGACTCCTGTAACCGCATGCAGTTGCCTGCGGTCTTGGTGTTGTTGCCAATCACAGGTGAGGGCTATAGTATGTTGCCTCACCTGTGGTTGCCGCTGGCAACATTGTGTATGTGGCAGCAGAGCAGCCTGAGCGGTGCTAGGCAGCTTGCTGCAGTAGGCATGCGGTTGCACCTGGCAACCTCTCTTTATAGGTGTGCCTTTTATCGGTGTGCACGGGGTGTTATATGTGTTGTGTGCACTTCCCCTTTAAGTTGATGTCTTCCCTTCCCTGGTGTTGGAAGGGTTAACTTCCTTCCTAGTGTGTGTGTGCACTGGGTGTGTCTGACTGTGGGTGTGTCTGACTGTGGGTGTGTCTGACTGTGGGTGTGTCTGACTGTGGGTGTGTCTGACTGTGTGTGTGCACTGGGTGTGTCTGACTGTGGGTGTGGCTACTTGGCCCTATAAAGCCTCAGTGGAAGGCAGTAGTCAGAGAGGGTGCTTCAGCCATGCTTGCTGGAGACATCCTCCTTGGTACTTACCATCTGCCAGTGAGGGCCACCCTGGTGGTCATAAACTTTATGTCTGGTGTTAGTTTATGGTTTATCTGTTATTGCAGCATATAATTTACTGGGTTCCCGTGTGATGTCTGTTGTGTGCTGTGTCCTTTATGTTGGTTGTGGATAGCAGCACTTGCACGTGGGTTCCAGGTTGTGTGTCTGTGGCCGGTAAGTGTGGTACTAGTCTCACTTACCTGTCATTGCCATATGTCTGTTTATGTTCCCCTAGCTTGGCCAGTGAGACTCCTGTTCCTCCGTGTCTAGGAGGAACGGGTCGCGTCTTACCCTGCTCCTAGTCCAGGGCCACCCTGAGGGCGAGCAGGAATATCAGGTTCCGGAGTATGAGCCCTCCTACCTTCAGGGTTGGCTCATACGGATAGGAGACAGGGTCAGAGTTAGGGATGTGTAGGAGGTGACCAGCTCCCTAATTCTCTGTCCTGGCCTTGCAGCGACTCCATCTGCTGATACCGCACGGCTGAGGGTTTTCCCCATCCTCAGCCGTGACACTGATAGGGACCTTAGATTGTGAGCCCCATTGGGGACAGTTGGATGCTAATATCTGTACAGCGCTGCGGAATATAGTAGCGCTCTATAAGTGCATAAAATAAATAAATAAGCTATATGTTTTGTTAAAAGCAGTTACAGGGAAAGAGCTGCAGCAGAAAGGGCATGCCCCCTGAGATGTGATAGGGAAAGAGCTGGAACAGAAAGGACTCGCCATCTGAGCTGTGACAGGAAGAGAGCTGCAGCAGAAAGGGCATGCCCCCTAAGCTGTGATAGGGGAGAGCTGCAGCAGAAGGGACATGCCCCCTCAGCTGATGTAGTGAGACAGAGCCAGCAGAATGGACAAACCCCCTAAGCTGTGATAGGAAAAGAGCTGCAGCAGAAGGGACATGCCCCCTGAGCTGCCGGCCTGAAATAAATGTAGCAGAACAATTGGAGCAATTAATGGGTATATTTCTGGACCCATGTGAGGTCCAGGGCTGGTTTTAACTTTGTTAGAACAGGATTTTCACGTGCTCCATGGTGTCTGATTTACATTAACATTAATAGTAACATGGGATTAACAGAAATAATGACAAACAAAGTGCCGCCTCGTGGATCTGCTTCGCTCTCGCTGCCTGGCTCTGCTTGTGCTGATCGGCTTCTGTGTCTAAGCCTGAGCTCACCCTCCCAGCATTGCCAAATGGTTCCCATAGTCAGGAGGAGACCAATGGGGGGAGATGAATCCATAAAACAAGCGACTAAATCCCCCCTTTTTGCAGTTGGTGCCCCTATTTAGGGGCCACTGAGCCACAGCAGAGGGGTTCTTCCTTAATATGAGCCTGACTGCCTCTTTCTTTGGATCTCGGTGTTCTGTAGACTTTGTCTCATCCGTTCTGGAGAAGTTATAGCTGAAATGACAAAACATTGTGAAATCAGCACAAAGATAAGAAGATTGTGGGGAAGGAGACGGCGGCTGAACGGCGCCGCGCAGTCACTTTGATTTTTATCTCGCAATCCTTCGTGCGGTAATTATGTCATTACAATCCTCATCATTTCATTTAAATAGTGTTCTTTATGTAAGACTGAGATTAATTAATCTCATTAATTTCGATGTTCTAAACGACTATAATGAACTTTTGTCAGGATTCTTGTTCAAACCCCATCCTCAAAATTAATGGGAAGATTAAACGAAAAAAAGGCCGGTGTGCGTCCCAGTCCTCCGGATCTCACCGCGCAGACGATTCCTGCGAGGAAAAGTGGGGGGTTATATGCACTATATGGCAGATCTATGTGCAGGCGGCGGTATGGCGGTACTACAGGGCCATAGTGACTGTGTGTGCCGCCCATGGTGCTCACTGCGGCGCCATGTTATTCTCACCATAAGGCAATGGTCGATAATACAAGATACAGGAGAGCGCCAACCGTGTGCGACCGCGTGTGACCATTTGTGACCGTGTGTGACCGCATGTGACCTCGTGTGACTGCGTGCGACCGCGTGTGACACCGTGTGCGACCGCGTGCGACTGCGTGTGAATAAAATCAGAGACAGAGGTACAACCGAGCCCCCAAAGATAATAAAAATACAGTGCCATATAATTAAAGGGGTTGCATCATCTCAGACAATGGGGGCATATCGCTAGGATATGCCCCCGTTGTCTGATTGGCGCAGGTCCCACGTCTGGGACCTTTACCTACACCGAGAACAGAGGCTCCAAAGTCACGGAGGGCACAGCGCTTGCGCGGCTACTATTCCCATTCATTTATATGGGACCGACGAAAATAGCAGAGACAGCACTCAGCAGCCCCATAGAAATTAAAGGAGGGCAAAAAAATTCCAAATGGGGTGGAATTTGAAAAAAAAAAAAAAAAACGCAATTTCTCCACCGTTTTACGGGTTTTGTTCCTACGGCATTCTCTTTGTGGCAAAACTGACCTGTGCCCTTCATTCTCTGGGTCAGTACGATTTCAATGATATCACATATGTATTGGTTTTTTATGTTTAAATAGTGTAAAAATAAATGAAAACTTTGAAATAAAAAGGTTTATTTACTTTTTTACATCACCAGTAGGTCAGGTATACATTTCTTTATTGGCAAATGGGGGTGTGGCAGGGGAGGAGCCAGGACAGGAGGTGGGATGGTCCAGGGGTGGGTAGTAGGCGGGGTTAGGGGGCCCAGTGATGTCCGCCCCTCATATCTATCTATCATCTGTCTAAGTGAACGTACACGACACCGTTGTGGATGTCCCCAAGCAGCAGGAACCAATGAACACGCTAATTGTCGCCTTAGGCATTGGTTAGAAATTACAAATATCTATTAGTCATGTGAAATTGACCGGAGAAACATAGAAGAAGAGATCTTATACTGTTCCAACATTTAGAATGTGGGGCCTTCACCGATCAGACGATTTTTAGCAATTTTTGAAAGGTACAACTTTTGATGTAAATGTTTTTTGTTGTAATTTATTAAAGTGCTTTATTTGCTATTTGGTTTTGCAGAATAGTTGTTGCTAAATCTACCGTATTTTTCACCCCATAAGACGCACTTCTTCTTTCCCCAAAGTGTTTGAAAAATGCCCCTGCGTCTTATGGGGCGATTCCTAATGAAGCGCTCCCATTATGGTACCAGAGGAGCGGGAAGCGGTGAAGGCTCTGTACTCACCGCTCCCTGGTCCTCGGCTCGGCTATCGGCTGTGCAGGGCTGCGCACAGTGTGGGGGCGCTCTGTGACCTCCGACTGTGCACCGCGATGGAGAGGAGCAGTGGCGTCCAGGAGAGGAGAGGTGAGTTTTTTTTTTTATTCATGCTGGGGGCCGATGGCTGACATATAGGGGCTGATAGATGGCTGACATATAGGGGCTGATAGATGGCTGACATATAGGGGCTGATAGATGGCTGACATATAGGGGCTGATAGATGGCTGACATATAGGGGCTGATAGATGGCTGACATATAGGGGCTGATAGATGGCTGACATATAGGGGCTGATAGATGGCTGACATATAGGGGCTGATAGATGGCTGACATATAGGGGCTGATAGATGGCTGACATATAGGGGCTGATAGATGGCTGACATATAGGGGCTGATAGATGGCTGACATATAGGGGCTGATAGATGGCTGACATATAGGGGCTGATAGATGGCTGACATATAGGGGCTGATAGATGGCTGACATATAGGGGCTGATAGATGGCTGACATATAGCGGCTGATAGATGGCTGACATATAGGGGCTGATAGATGGCTGACATATAGGGGCTGATAGATGGCTGACATATAGGGGCTGATAGATGGCTGACATATAGGGGCTGATAGATGGCTGACATATAGAGGGCTGATAGATGGCTGAAGGTTGGGGAGTTGATCTGAGGCATTGGGGGTCTGATCTGAGGTCTGATTGACATTGGGGGTCTGATTGCTGGTCTGACCTGTGGTGTAATGGAAAATATATTTTTCTTGTTGTTCTCCTCTAAAACCTAGGTGCGTCTTATGGGCCAAAAATACGGGTAATTTCTATCTCTTATGGTGCAAAAAAAATCACACACCAAGAAGGAAACAAAACTTGTATTTTTCTTAGGACTTTGGATTCAATTGTTTTCTCATTTTCATTGTTTATTAAGATATTTATTATTTATTTACAGTTTTACTTCTTGTCTCATTTTATTGTTTCTTTCTAACAATTGCCGTAGACTTTATGGATTTTGTTATTTTAATGTTTTTTTTCTCACACATTTCCTCGGACTGGAGCTGCCTTAACAGTCTAAGGCCTCTTGCAAACGACCGTATGTATTTAGCGGCCCTCAAAAAACAGATCCGCAAAAAATACGGATGACGTCCATGTGCATTCTGTATTTTGCGGAACGGAACAGCTGGCCCCTCTTAGAACAGTACTGTCCTTGTCCGTTATGCAGACAATAATAGGACAAGTTCTATCTTTTAGCGGAACGGATATACGGAAATATGGAAACGGAAGGCACACGGAGTACCTTCCGTTTTTTTTTTGCGGACCCATTGAAATGAATGGTTCCTCATACGGTCCGCAAAAAAAACGGAACGGGCATGAGGCCTTAATCATATGAGAGTTTTCACAATCCGTTCGTCTAGTTGGAGGCAGCAGCTTTATCATGTGACCAGTGTCCTGGCAATCAGGTGACCCCGGGACCGGTCTACAACTGCACAATTCGCCATGCTGCCATTATGCCCGGCAATGTGATATACCCGTGATAATCTCTGGCGGTCCCATAGAAGCTGCTGGACCCCCACCAATCAGATACTTATCCTCTATCCTACTTACAGGGTCAGGGGATACATTTGTATCTACAGTCAAGTCCTTTAAAAGGGTAATAACATTGTACCACTACCCCCGAGAGTCCATTCTTACTGTACGTGGAGATGCAATATGCAGATGATGGGGGTTGTAATACAGTTGCACATAGGCCTCAGTCTTTGCTGATGCATTGGATAATCCTGGTCTTTTAAGTTTTTCTTGCAGATTTATGATCATATTTCAACATAAGGAACATCTTTGGGAAAAATCAAATTCACTACTCATTCCCCAGACCTCTCAGCCGGCGCTATACTGAGTGTTTTATGCAAGGTGCATGACAGATTGTACATCATCGAAGGAACAAGTCCTGAAGATGTATGGAGGGAAATAAAAAATAATACTTGTACATAAGAGGAAAATAGATTAGAACCTTTAAGGCTTAAAGGGCAACACACGCAAGAGGCGGGAGACTGATAATTGATATTCACAGCAGAGGCTCATGGAGGAATATTGTGGATTTTATGTTGTTATTAACATTACTGCGCCCCGGAGAGCATTACACGTTTCTTAGCTGTCAGAAAGATAAGAGAGGAATTTGTCTTGGAGTCATATTTACTCTACGCCGTCACCGGGGGGTATAGGACGGGATAAATATGCTGCATATGTAAAGACTAAACTCTATCCAAGTAGCGCAATGTTTACCCCACGAGCATATTGATGGAGGATTCTGACACCTGAAACAATCTGTCCTGATCATGCCAAGCTGACACAGATGCAGGCCTCGTTACAGTGTGTCAGAGATCTGTCGATTAGTGAGTCTGCACCTGATCAGGTGGAGGAGGACTGAGGGTGATCTGGGCCCTTGAGCAAAGTGGAGCCCCCTGCTGGTGGACTGTCCAGCAACAAACACCACTCATCTGCTGCCAGTCCCACCACTCCAGCGCCATGGCTCCTCTCTAAGCCATTTCTCTGTCGGACTATAGGCGATGAGTTCCTTTGACCAATTACTGGTCTCAGCGGGAATCCAGAGCAGAAAGTTTCCCACGGTGCAAAGGACCAGCCAGAATTCAAAGCAGATCTTGGTTCAGTTTTTTTTTTTATTATTGCAGCAGAACAACGCGTTTCGGGGATTTACTCCCCTTCATCAGGTAAAAATAGGCTGCGTACCAACCAGTAACCGAGTACTCGGTATCAACTTTGATGAGCGTTTACTAGTGTTGTGCCTACAGACAGCACAACCTATCAAGGTGAGCCTTGCATCTGTATGTCCAGTTGTGGATCTCAAACGGTATTACCCTATGGTGCGCCCTTCTGTTTAAATACAGCACAAACCAAGCCTGTGTACCGGATAAGGCTGGAAAGACTGGACTGTCAGCGGGTGTTTTTTAATTTTTTATTTTTTTTTTCCAGTGGAATACTTTCCAGATGGTTTTTTATTTAGCTGTGAGGCCGGACAACCCCGTTCTGTAAATTGGGAGTCCAATTTTTCCTGATACAAATCCAATACATTACATCAACATTCTAGAAAAACCCTAGACAGGCCGCAATTCACATCATAGCCACTGGGTGGCTGCACATACAGTAGATACATGTAGCATAGACATCTCGTGACAAAGTTACACAGAAGTTTTTGTTTTTTTTTGTTTTGTTTTTTAACTGGTTATTGTATCTCACATTACTCCTGGTATATCTATAAACCAAGAGCGAAGGTAATAAAGGACACATCTGTGTCTATAATAGTGTGAGGGAACGAGAATCCATTTTGTATAAACATGTCCTCCATCTTGTGCATATGTGGAAAAAAAAAATTATGAGCCAGCTGGAAAGATGTAGGGAGTTTCTGTGTATATAGATGTCACGGTCATATTGTTGTTTGACCGTGACGCGGTTGCCGGTTTGCACGTGCATTTCCCCTTTAAGGCGAGGGGTTAATCCTCTAGCTAGTGGGGATATAGGTGTGTCCTGGGTGTGGCCACTACCTTTACTTTATCTGTGGATTCCTGGCTGGGGGCACTGGTACTCTAGCCCTGTTTGGTGATGGAGCGCTGCTCCTTTCCTGGGTGAACTTGCCTAGTCCTTGAGGGCCACCATGTTGGACATAAATTGTCTTCCTTTTGTATGCTCCTTATACCCTGCCTTGTTGTATGTTAGGTGAGGGTTTATGTTCAGAGTGTGTTGTACGTCTTGATTGTTGTTACATGTCTGAGTTGTTGTTGGTGTTTGTCCCTACATGTATGTAAGACATTTTCCCTGTGTGTTGTGTCCTCCGGAAGGGGGTTGGTTTCCCGGAGGGGTGAACCACTAGCCTGTATGCAGCGCTGCCAGGGGCTGCCATCCACCTTGCGGAATGGGGGTCCTGGCGGAGTCTGGTGTGCTGGATACCTGTGTGAGTTACTGTTACGGCGCCCTGTTTGGTGTTAGGGCTGCTGTACGTATGCACGGGTTCCAGTCATGGAGATTTCGGCAGGTAAGTGTGTTGTCTTGTGTTCTTACCTGCAAATCCTCTTGCTGTGTATGGTCTCTCCTTTTCCCTGCTATTAGGTTTTTAGAGACTCCTGTTCTTCTGTGTCTTGGATGAACAGGACGTCTCCCCCATCTCCTATCTGAGGGATTATCAGGGCAACTTAGGGTCCCAGGTTTCCAGGGTATGAGCCGTCCTACCATCGGGGTCCGCTCATACGGTGAGGAGTTGGGGAGAGGATCATGGATGCTATAGGAGGTGACCTGCTCCCTTTTCCTGGCTTCTTGACCTAGCAGCTATCACTTATCCTTTTACATTGTACAACGTTTCCCCCACTCCCCACCGTGAAAATAGATCAGAAGTTCCTAGCTGCAAGGTCAAGATAGCAGCTCCCTCGTTTCCTTATCCAAGTTTGACATACAAGAGAGAGTTATGTTCCTTCTGAGCTTCTGGATGTACTGCTGAAGAATGTCAACTTTGAGATAAGATGCTGCAGAAACTTTTTAATTATTATAAATCTGTTAGTATGGTGTGAAAGTATTACCTTTTATGAATAACGATTCAAATCACTAGCTTTGATTTCCACCCTCTTGGTGATGTGCCAGATTTGTCTGTGATTATCTGTAGTGTTAGGCTCCATTCACACGTCCGTAGCGTGTTTTGCGGATCCGTGGATCCGCAAAACACGGACACGGCAATGTGCGTTCCGCATTTTCTGGACCGCGCATGCCTGGCTCTAATAGAATATGCCTATTCTTGTCCGCAATTGCGGACAAGAATAGGACATGTTCTATTTTTTTCGGGAACAGAAATGCGGACCTGGAAGTGTGGGTCCGCATTTCCGGAGTCGGGCCGTACATCGTGCAGCCCCATAAAAATGAATGGGTCCGCAATTCCGTTCTGCAAAATGCGGAACGAAATTGCGGACGTGTGAATGGGGCCTTATAAAGATGTCTGCTTGTGTGGCATAAAGGAGAGAACCTGATTCAGCAGTGTGTCTGTGTCAGCTCTCTGAGCGCTCAGAAGAACACCTCAATTGGGACCCCAACAATTATAGAGATGGGGTTTTTGCCCTGACAATAGCGATGCCCCCCTTCCTCCCAGGCCCTTGAGGGCCCCTAGTCCAGCACAGCTTATTGCAAAATATTTGACAGTGCAATAGCCGTCTAATAATGGAATATCACCATAAGGTCCCATGCACACGGCCATTGCCCGCATACAGCTGGTCCGCAATACACGGGCACAGGTCGTGTGCACCCCGCATCACGAATGCGGACCCATTCACATTGCTTCCTGACTGTACTTAATAATGTTGTACAGGTTTAGAATGTCAGATTTTTCCAGAAAAAAAAGCGCCACACCTGTCCACGGGTCGTGTGCAGTATTGCAGCTGAACGCCATTTGACTGGAATGAAGCTGAGCTGCAATACCAGACACATCCCATGAACACATGTGGCGCTGTTGTTAATCCCCTTCGGTATAGAGCGGTCCCTTTAAATCCCCACACGTGGATCTTATTTTATTGCATCTGCTAAGAACTGGATGAAAGTAGCTCGTGAAGAACGCGGTGGCATTTAGTTAAATGCACAAGTTGAATATGAAAAGAAAAAATAGGAAGAAAAAAAAAGAATGGCATTAGAAGCGACGAGGAGGAGCGGTTTTATATCCCCCCCGTGTGTCGTCTTCTCGAAATCCACAGAAGACGCAGTTTGTTTGTTGTCTTAAAATTGGATGCATTGATTTTATTACACGAAAAAAGAAAGGATTTACTACCAGGCTCCATCTCTTTGTGGCCGCATTCATTTTCATAAAGACTAAAAGCTCGTAAAATGTCCCTTAAAATCTATGACAGGGCTTCAGTAAATTAGGACTAATCCCGTAAATCACTGCACAGCCCGCACTGTGTGAACGCGCTCCTGCAAGTGACCTCCGTGCTGCATCTACTGCTCGCACCAGAGGAACCAGCTAATGAATGCGCAGAGAATAGAGGGTCGGCAGAGGGCCATTCCGGTAATAGGGACATATGAGGTTCACATCCAGTAATTACCTAATTAGCGCATTTGTGGATTCACTACAAATAATGGACGCGGGGCTGCGGCAGGGAAGTCAAATCCCCCTCCTCCCTTGTAGGTCAATCACTGTATCATTTTGTCTCCCTGCAGCTGCCACTAGGGGGCTCCTTGGCTCTCACTGCACATAGAATACTTAAAGGGGTACTCCCACCTACGACATTGAAGACATATCCACACCAGCTGCCTTTTCTATAAATCTCCATTCATCCCTCACCTGGCTGCTGGCCAGGGGACCCCCATTCTCCAAATAAGTGGGATTTTCATGAATTGGACATTTAAGGTATATCCTTTAAGATCCCTCAGTGGTGAATACAGAATAAACACATTGTTCGAACATTTTGGTGGTTATTTTTCCAAGTTACGATGTTAAAAAAAAAAAATGGAATCCTGCAGTTCATCCTCTGTAGCGATCACTTCTCTGCAGTCATCTCATTATTCTCACAGGCAGGATTACAAGGACAGGTAACACATACATCTACACATATAAATACAGAATCATAATGATGTCATAGCTCACATCCTCCCCCTCACTGCCCAATGACCTCTGCAGGGGTCACACAGCATGCCCACAGCAATCCCCCATAGAAGTCAACGAACATCACCAGGCTACAGGTTTCAATGGTCCATGAGGCGGCTGTAAACCATATCTGTTAACAGCAGCTCAGGCAAGATGGCCGCCCCCATAATCACGTACAGGAAAACAAATAATAAAAAATAATACAAAGAACAATATGTATCACTCTGATTCTAATTTATAGCAAAATATAAACAATATACATTTAACATGTAGCAGGAAGTCTATGGAACAGATATGTAGAGAATATTGAACCTATTTGGGTAAAGGTAATCAATGGCATGATAAATAGCAGATACTTTTTCCCCCCTTTGTTTGAATTTGCTTGCTGTCAGTGAATTGAAACCTTGTTTCCATACAAAAACTGACACGTGTATTGGTCATATTCTTTACAAAAGCAGCTGTGATACAATGTAACAAGCTTAGTATCAGTAGGGCTTTTCTGCCTTTTGATGTAAGAAAGTTTAGATTCACTGACAGCAAGCAGAGACTTCTCGTAGGACTATAAGTTAAAATACTAAATACATTAGAAAGTCGTTGTTATCCCGCACAAAACAATCCGCCACACCGCCCGTGTAACGCTTTTGCATATGAGAGGACGCTGGGTCCCTATCGCGGCTTCACACAGCTGCAGGTAACAATCCATCTAGAAACAGAGATAATTACCAAATAAATCATTTCACTTAAATCTATCTATCTGGACCACCGGGAGTTAATTGTGTCCATGAAAGAAAAACACCCTACAGCGTGAGATTGCTTTTTTTTTTTTAAACGAGCGTAGGTTGCTCAGCATGGATCCGGAAAAGCTTGCTAAGGATCTGTGGTGAGAAACCCGCCAGATGAGCGTCATCAAAAAAAAAAACAACTAAACAGTGCCACCCTTGTCCATAGACTGTGACTGGAACTGCGGCTCAGCCTCGTTCAATGTTGTAGGAGCATTAATCCGAGGGCTCAAGTAGTCTTATTTAGTGACAAAGAATGACGGTTTCCTTGGGAGTCGCCATGTCTTAAGGGGATTTTCCAAGATTTTTAAGGTCATCAGTATCTGATTGTGGGGGTCCGACACCAGGGACCCCCACCGATCAGCTGGTTGAGAGACCACCAATGCTCATAGTAGTGCCGCAGCCTTCTCTCAGCTCTTCCTAGGACAGTGACAACACGGAACGGGCGGATCGCGGACCCCATTAAAGTGAATGGGTCCGCGATCTGCATGTGGCTGCCCCACGGTCGGTGCCCGTGCATTGCGGACTTCAATTTGCGGTCCACAGCATGGGCATGTTCGTGGGCAAGAGGCCCTAACTCAAAACTGAGGGGATCCCGGAAAACCCCCTCAGGGCTGCTGCACACAACCATATCCGTTTTTGCAGTCCACAAATCGCAGATCCACAAAACATGGATACGGGCCACGTGTAAGGCTACTTTCACATTAGCGTTTTCAATTCCGCTATTGAGATCCGTCCTAGTTCTCAATACCGGAAGATTCATTGTCAATGGGGACAAAACTGAACTGAATGAAATGGAGCGCTTCAAAATGCATTCCGTACCGTTTGGTTACGTCCCCATCGCGGACAGAATAACCCCGCAAGCAGCGTTTTTCTGTCCGCAATGTGGTGCGGAGCAAAACGGATCTGTCCTGGCAAATAATGTAAGTCAATGGGGACGGATCCGTTTTCTCTGACACAATAGAAAACGGATCCGTCCCCATTGACTTTCAATTGTGTTCAAGACGGATCCGTCACGGCTATAGAAGACATAATACAACCGGATCCGTTCATGCGGTTGTATTATTGTAACGGAAACGTTCTTGCAGATCCATGACGGATCCGCAAAAAACTCTAATGTGAAAGTAGCCTATCCCGTATTTTCCCTTCTGCAGGTCCCGCAGCCTGTAACCAAAGAACGAACAAGAGCAGGACATGTTCTATTTGTGGGGCTGCAGAACGGACATACGGATGTGGACAGCACGCGGTTCGCTGTCCACGTCTTTTGTGGCCCCATTGAAATGAATGGGTCCTTATCCGATCTGCAAAAAAATGCGTATCGGATGCAGACCTTTTTAGGGTGGGTTCACATATGCGTTATATATTTTGTTATACCGTACTGTTAGGGTCCATTCACACGTCCGCAAATGGGTCCGCATACGTTCCGCAATATCGGGAACGGGTGCGGACCCATTCATTCTCAATGGGGCAGGAATGGATCCGGAGAGCACACTATGTCCCGAACTTCCGGGCCGCAGCTCCACAAAAAATAGAACATGTCCTATTCTTGTCCGCAATTGCGGACAAGTATAGGCAGTTCTATGGGGGGTGCCGGCCGGGTGTATTGCGGATTCGCAATACACCGCGGACGTGTGAATGGACCCTTATAACGGATTTAAGGACGGAATGCAAAACAGAACCTTTTAGAGGCATTCCATTCCGAGCTCTATGGACACAAATAACGGTTCCTCTGAATAGGCAGACAGTATGAACCCCCAGGGAAAGGAATACAATCATTTAGTATTTAACCCCTTAATGACTGCCTGTCACTGTGGGGCCAGGCCGCTGCCGCCACTCTGGCTCAGCCTGCTGTTGTCTGTCAGTATAGCACTGACTGTATAATACACTGTACTGCATAAGTAGTACAGTGTATTACAGAAGTGATCGAAAGATCCCTTTTGCTAAAATACCCTTGTGGGACTAGGAAATGGTTAAAAAAGGTTAAATACAGTTTTATTAAATAAAAGAAAATCTCCCCCAAAAATTTCAATGAAAACATTAGGTATTGCCGCATCCGTAACGACTGCATAATTGTCGTGTAATTTATCCTGTACAGAGAACATTAAAAAAAACTATGACAGAACTGCTATTTTATTGCCTTTTTTTCATTAAAAAACTGAATAAAAAGTGATCAAAAGTTGTTATGTTCCTCTAAAGATACCAATGAAAACTACACGTCACACCGCTCAGCTCCACAGAACAAAAAATAAAAACATACGAGTAGATTAACAAAAAGGCGGTAAAAAGCTCCTTTTATTCTTCCAACCGGATGCAATAAAAATAGGGCCGGGGCGGACTCTTGATTCTACGCAGAACGCGAAGTGGCGACGGGCGTTTCGCGCTTACGCGCCTCTTCGGGGCACTGACCTTTTAAGCCTCACTCCATATGGTTGCTACAGCAATCCCTGACGCTATTTCTTATTAAAACAAAATAACACAAAATGAGAGATAACGTTAAAGCTGATACATGTTGTCGGCATCATACAAACACGCTCAGATCGTTCCTTTCATTTAAACGCCACTTCGCGTTCTGTGTAGAGGGAAGAGTCCGCCCCGGCCCTATTGTTATTGTATCCGGTTGGAAGAATAAAAGGAGCTTTTACCGCAGTGGCGAGTGACGCCTTTTTGTTTATCTACTCGTGCTATTGTATGGTAGACATAGGAATCCACCATTTACCTGGAGACGTCGGCGGGGTCGCCCCCTTCATTCTACTCTACTACACTGATACAAAAAATAAAAACCGTTAGGGCTGTTTCACACGAGCGGATGCCGTGCGTGTCATCCGCAGCGTGAATGAGAGCCAAGCCCCGCAGTGGCCAGCAGAGACACGGAGCAGTAACACGATTGACGATGCTCCGTGCGGGGCTTGGCTGTCGTTCACGCTGCGGATGACACGCACGGAATCCGCTCGTGTGAAACAGCCCTTAAGGGTCTTGGGATGTGGAGATGCAAAAACATTAAACTTTTTGTTTTGTTGTGCAAAAGTAGTGAAACAAAAAAAAAAACAACTAAAAACTTCCATATATTTTGAATCGCTGTAATCAAACTGACCCAGAAAATAAAGTTCTAGGTGGATGTTTACTAAAAGAGTCATCGATTATGGTGCACGCCATATGTACACCATCATTTGCAACTTTTTAAGGTTCTCGGCACTTATCTGAATCGCCGAGAAAAGGTGTCGGTTCTTAGCGGGAGGGGGTGTGGCTTCGCGACACCGCTGGATTTAATATAACTTTTGCCAGAAAGTGGAGTAAGTTATAGCTGAAATCTACGCTTCATTATCTGGCGCACGGCAGGGCAGAGATAAATTAGGCGCATCTTTCACCAGCAAAGGGAGATCAAGACTGAACGCCCCTCATAATGTTATTTATGCTGAAAAATGAATGACACAAAATTTTAAATGCGAAAACTCAAAAAATCTGCTTGCTCACTAGGGGGTTAACCTGAGAGTCTATAAGGGGGAGATAGCTCCGTGTACATTGCTAGGATATTTTCACCACTTTTTATGTGTTGTGTGCGCTCACATTCCTGTTTATAGGTTAATTCAGGGCAGAGAAGTAAAGAGAAATAAGCAGACAGATTAGACAATCAGGTGACATTGTGATTCTGCAGAACTTGAGATTCTTTACTTCAATTCAGTCCATTATGTCGGATCCTTTCCTTCAAAAGTCAGCTGTGTCCAAACTTTCCAAGAGGCTCATTGCAGAATACTTCAAGCTTTTGCTTTATGTTCCAGATATTATTGGTCTTTCATTAAGATCCCTCATCCATTAGCCAGAGCGTAGGAAGTCTACAGCAGCGACGTAGGTAGGCAAATTGTCATCGGGGCAATGATCCCACCCTCCTTTCCCATGGGCACAGCCAAAATTTATCAGAATTTATCTACACTACTCACAAAAACTTAGGGATATTTGGCTTGTGGGTGAAATTTCAGGATGAACCTAAAATGCCCTCTAACCTTTACAGGTGAACGTAATGTGACCTTCTCTAAACCTCTGAATGCTCCTGTCCAACTCTTCAGTGTTTCAGGCCTTTTTGCACAACTTGCTGTTCTCTAACAAGGAGCTTAATGGCAAAATTTGCAACAGGTGTTTGATCCTTTAATCGACCTATAAATTTCCTGGTCCAATTAGAACTGGTATTTACACAGTCCTCCTCATCATGCTGTTCACATTTTGACATCATGAGACCAAGACGACACCTAACAATTGATGATCAGTACTTCACCACTGCGTGGCTTCCGGCAGGATGTTTTCAGACAGAAGTGGCCCCTGAGCTTGAAGTGTCTCAGAGAGTCATCAGCAGGTTGTATCAGAGATACAGAGAGACTGGGAGAGTCACAGAAAGGCAGAGAAGTGGACGTCCTTTGGCCACATCCCACACTGATGACCTCTTCATTGTGAACAATGCCCTGCGAAACCGAATGATAAATGCCACACAACTCCAGGCACATTTAAGGGAGGTGAGAGGCACCCAAGTGTCCTGTCAGACCATTGGAAACCATTTACATCAGCGTGGTCTGCATGCTACACAACCTGCAAGGTACCTGACTGCACCACCAGGCACAGGTTTCAACATCTTGTATTGGCCAGGGAGCATCTACACTGGATGAGGGACCAGTGGGCCTCATTGCTGTTCACTGATGAAAGTCGATTCACGTAGCACAGAAATTATGGCCGCAACGATGTTGGAGACGTCAAGGAGAGTGCTCGGCATCAGCCACTGCTGTCACCAGACGAGCCTTTGGTGGTGGTGGTGTCACAGTGTGGGCAGGTGTGTCTAGTCCATACAGAACTGCCCTACACTGTGTGAGTAGAACAGTGACAACCCAGACTACTTGAAGAACATCATTAATCCAGTCATTGTGCCTCTGCAGGAACACCGGCCTAATGTCATCTTCATGGAGGACAATGCTTCAGCTCATCGAGGTCCCATCATTAGGGAACGGCTGCTGGAGACTGGGGGACCTCACATGGAGCGGCCTGCACTTTCTCCAGGTCTGAATCCCATTGACAACCTATGGGATCAGCTGAGTAGAGGCACGTAACTCTGTACCCCAGAACCTCAATGACCTGAGGGCCGCCCTGCAGGAAGAGTGGGCTGCCGTGCCTCAGCGGACAATAAGTCGCCTTGTGAACAGCAGGAGACGTCGTCGTCAGGCTGGAATTGATGCTCAAGGCCACAGGACAGGTTTCCTGAGACACTGACATTATTGTGGCGGTGTACCCAGCACTGGGGTCGGCTTTTGTTTCAATAAATTATTTGCGATGAGGAAATCACCATTGCTGCTTCTACTTAAATGCCCGACTCTCATGATATAAAATCAATGGATCTGGAACTTTTTACCTTTTCCATAAATTTCACTTGAAAACCAAATATCTGTAACTTTTTGTGAGTAGTTTATGTGGCTATAAACTGCAATAATGTACAGATCAGATACATAGTATCACTACACCACACACATTCCATACAATTATACAGCTCTGCTAAATAATACATACTGTATATACCATAGATACATTGCTTATACATACCCCCGACTTTTTGGACGGTCAAAAAGGGACATTTATGGGTCATTGTGTAAAAGGTCCATTTTCCCTGCATATTTATACATTTTAATAGTTTTCTTCCACACAATAGCGCAAACATTTTCTGAATTTAGAAATTTCTACAATCCAAATTGCATCAAATAATGAAATAATATAAAAAGCGAGTTTTAATATACAGAGAGGAACCAGACAAACACTTTCTGGATAAATATTATGAATGTAATAATGCAAATCTACAAATATCTTGGATAAAAAAAGGGACGTTCAAGGATCAAAGACGGACATAGGGATTTGAAGGTCTGCTTATACACACACATACCCATATCACATACATGTATTCATGCACATGCACATTATACATACGTGTAAACTCCATACAAACAGTGCACACACACTTTATACAGTACAAATAAATAGTACCTCCATAAGATACATGTATTACATTGCTTATACACACATACAGTTGTGTTCAAAATAATAGCAGTCAGACATCACTAACCTGATCAATCACTGTTTTTGGTAGAAATGATATGTCTACATGGCAAATAATTTACTAGCAGGTGTAGTAGAGTAATAGAAACCCAACAGTCAGGACATGCCTGCTGCTGATTCTGTGTAATTCAATCACTTATTGAAAGGGACATTTTCAAAATAATAGCAGTGTGGAGTTCAATGAGTGAGGTCATTCATTGTTTAAAAAACAGGTGGCAATTATTGCCCTTATTGAAGGACGGAAGGCAGCAAATGTCGTACCTGTCGGTTACAGTGCATTTCTCTCTGAAGTTCTGAGGAAAATGGGTCGTTCCAGACATTGTTCAGAAGAACAGCGCACCTTGATTAAAAAGTTGATTGGAGAGGGGAAAACATATAACGAAGTGCAGAAAATGATAGGCTGCTCAGCTAAAATGATCGCAAATGCTTTAAAATGGCAACCAAAACCTGAAGGACGTGGAAGAAAGCGAAAAACTACCATTCGAATGGATAGAAGAAAAGCCAAAATGGCGAGAACTCAGCCAACAATCAGCTCCAGGAAGATGAAAGAAGGTGTAAAGTTCCCTGTGAGTCCTGTTACAAGGAGAAGACGCCGATGTGAAGCCGAGTGATCTGCAAGAAGCCCCCGCAAAGTCCCACTGCTGGAAACAAGACATGTGCTGAAGAGCTTACAATCTGCCAAAGACACATTGACGGCCTAAAGAGACATTGTGTGGACTGATGGAAGTGAGATTGTTCTGTTTGGGTCTAGTGGCCGGAGACAGTTTGTCAGACGACCCCCAAACACTGAATTCAGCCCCAGAACACTGTGAAGACAGTAAAGCATGGTGGACAAGCATCATGATATGGGGATGTGTCTCAGACTACGGGGCCTATTTATCGCAGACCAGGGATCATGGATCAGTCTGAATCCATCAGAATACTGGAAGAGGTCATGCCGCCTTATGCTGAAGAGGAAATCCCAAACCCACTAGTAAACGGGCAACATCTCGGTTCCAGACCAACAAGACTTACGTTATGGAGCGGCCGGCCCGATCCCCGGATCTTAATCCAATAGGAAACTTGTGGGTGACATCAAAAATGCAGTTTCTGAGGCAAAACCAAGAAATAGAGAAGATCTGTGGATTGTGGTCGGATCCTCCTGGGCTGGAATACCTGGTCACAGGGGCAGAAGGTGGTGACTCCGAGCAGCACAGACGTCCAGCAGGTCTCAGAGACAGCGGGTATACAACTGAGTATTAGAGACGGGATTCAGAGGGAAGAAAATCTACTGACATTTCTCAGTTTATAGAGTGAATGTCTTAGTTTGTAAAGAAGAAGACAAACACTGCTATTTTTTTGAACAGTCTAATAATCACTTAACATTTTTCTAGAGGAACAACACAAATGTGATATATTTTTCTTCATGTTTGGATTTGGAATAGAATGTGTAGTGTTCCCAATGCATCTGTGTGGATGGAAATAGAAGCTATTAGAAGGATTCTGAGCTTTATTCACTTTTTTAAACACACTGCTATTATTTTGAACACCAACTGTACCTACATTACACACATATACATACTGTAGATACACATTATATTGTACGCATGTGGATACACATTACACACACAAAATGGACATACAGTACATACACATTACACACATTCATAGTACCTTTATATAATGTTGCTATATGATACACATATATACATACATTCACATTATATTATACACATATAGGTACACATCACAAACACACAGCACAATATATACATGGGGGTCATTTACTAATCTGAAATACGCCCAAATTTCATGCACAGATGGCAACACGACGGTAAGTTGCGCCGCTATCTGTGCCACACCCATATTGTAGAGCTGGCGCGAGGGCTGGCAGACCCGTCTCAATCATCATTCTATATAAATAAATTGATTTTTCTAAGGTTCCATGTTCATCCCTTCCTGGGTCGTAACACAGTCCAACCTTGGGCCTCGGTGTGTCCCGACGTCTTTGTGACAACGGTGCCCATTACCTAACACTCGGCTGACGGTGATTTCTGCTTCTCCATTACACGAATATGTCAACTGCAGGGCGAGAAGTCGCTTCCCTTTGATAGAAGTGTCTTTGTGTCGGCTCATTCCACAGGCTACACACAAAGCGCTCTCTTAGGGCCCTGTCACATTCACTTTGGAGGCTGTATGACAGTGTGACAGGCGCTTGATCTCAGCGACAAACCTCCGCACCCAGTCTCTCCATTTGGTCGAGCAGTTGGAAACAAAAAAATGAATTTCTCCTGTTTACAGTGAGAAATGCTTGGAATATATCCGCTGTAGTATGGTAACTGACTCCCAGGTGAGAAAAGGGTTAAATGTGCAAAATCTGAAATTCAAAAATAAAGCAAAAATAATATTAGATTGATTAGATGTGATTTTGAAAAAATAAAAAGTGATTATAACTCTGCAGCGTCTGTGGCGTCTACTTAAAGAGATTGCCCCACCATTACAATGCATCACCCTTTCTGTGGATATAGGTGATAATTGTCTGATCGCTGGGGGTCTGATTCCTGGGGTCTTTATCAGACACCACAATTGGGGTCCTGCCTGCGTTCCCTTTTTTAAAAATAGAGCAGTGGTCTCACATGCTGCTGCCTTCAAGGTGTGTGGGACTGATGAAGATCTCAAGCACTGTACTTGGCTTGTGCAATTGGTTGCCCGATTCAAAGGGGGCTTTATTCTTGTGATCGGTGGGGGTCTGAGCAGGAGGACCCCCAGTGATCAGAGATACCTAGGACCAATGCTGTGGGTAGGTGATAGGTGTTATTGTGGGACAACCCAATTAAAGAACTATGATCATCAGTTCATGGACAGAGGAGTCTTTAAGTCTGTGTCCATAATAAAAAAGATATACAACAAAAAGAGAAAGTTGGCAGCCATATGTGTACAAATAGGGTCCCATACCATAATTCAGAGGGGGCCCCACTCCCCTGTGAGAGCTCTTAGAAAGATACAGTGTCTCAGTGGTTAGGACTGGGTGGTCTTAAACCTAACCAAGGACAACATCTGCCTGGAGTTTGTATGTTCTCCCCTGTGCTCACTACATACAGATCATACAGCCACCACTAGAGGGAGCTCACTACATACAGATCATACAGCCACCACTAGAGGGAGCTCACTACATACAGATTATACAGCCACCACTAGAGGGAGCTCACTACATACAGATTATACAGCCACCACTAGAGGGAGCTCACTACATACAGATTGTACAGACACCACTAGAGGGAGCTCACTACATACAGATCATACAGCCACCACTAGAGGGAGCTCACTACATACAGATTATACAGTCACCACTAGAGGGAGCTCACTACATACAGATTATACAGCCACCACTAGAGGGAGCTCACTACATGCAGATTATACACCCACCACTAGAGGGAGCTCACTACATACAGACTATACAGCCACCACTAGAGGGAGCTCACTACATACAGATCATACAGCCACCACTAGAGGGAGCTCACTACATACAGATTATACAGCCTCCACTAGAGGGAGCTCACTACATACAGATTATACAGCCACCACTAGAGGGAGCTCACTACATACAGATTGTACAGCCACCACTAGAGGGAGCTCATTACACACAGATTATACAGCCTCCACTAGAGGGAGCTCACTACATACAGATTTTACAGCCACCACTAGAGGGAGCTCACTACATACAGATTATACAGTCACCACTAGGGGGAGCTCATTACATACAGATTGTACAGCCACCACTAGAGGGAGCTCACTACATACAGATTATACAGCCACCACTAGAGGGAGCTCACTACATACAGATCATACAGCCACCACTAGAGGGAGCTCACTACATACAGATTATGCAGCCACCACTAGAGGGAGCTCATTACATACAGATTATACAGCCACCATTAGGGGGAGCTCATTACATACAGATCATACAGTCACCACTTGGGGGAGCTCACTACATACAGATCGTACAGCCACCACTAGAGGGAGCTCACTACATACAGATTGTACAGCCACCACTAGAGGGAGCTCATTACATACAGATCATACAGTCACCACTAGAGGGAGCTCAGGAGATTACTACATACAGATTGTACAGCCACCACTAGAGGGAGCTCATTACATACAGATCATACAGCCACCACTAGGGGGGGGGGGGGGGGGGGGGGGGGGCTCACTACATACAGATTGTACAGCCACCACTAGAGGGAGCTCACTACATATTGATTATACAGCCACCACTAGGGGGAGCTCACTACATACAGATCGTACAGCCACCACTAGAGGGAGCTCATTACATACAGATCATACAGTCACCACTAGAGGGAGCTCAGGAGATTACTACATACAGATTGTACAGCCACCACTAGAGGGAGCTCATTACATACAGATCATACAGCCACCACTAGGGGGGGGGGCTCACTACATACAGATTGTACAGCCACCACTAGAGGGAGCTCACTACATATTGATTATACAGCCACCACTAGGGGGAGCTCACTACATACAGATCGTACAGCCACCACTAAAGGGAGCTCACTACATACAGATTATACAGCCACCACTAGAGGGAGCTCACTACATACAGATTATGCAGCCACCACTAGAGGGAGCTCACTACATACAGATTATACAGCCACCATTAGGGGGAGCTCATTACATACAGATCATACAGTCACCACTTGGGGGAGCTCACTACATACAGATCGTACAGCCACCACTAGAGGGAGCTCACTACATACAGATTGTACAGCCACCACTAGAGGGAGCTCATTACATACAGATCATACAGTCACCACTAGAGGGAGCTCAGGAGATTACTACATACAGATTGTACAGCCACCACTAGAGGGAGCTCATTACATACAGATCATACAGCCACCACTAGGGGGGGGGGGGGGCCTCACTACATACAGATTGTACAGTCACCACTAGAGGGAGCTCACTACATATTGATTATACAGCCACCACTAGGGGGAGCTCACTACATACAGATCGTACAGCCACCACTAAAGGGAGCTCACTACATACAGATTATACAGCCACCACTAGAGGGAGCTCACTACATACAGATTATGCAGCCACCACTAGAGGGAGCTCACTACATACAGATTATACAGCCACCACTAGGGGGAGCTCACTACATACAGATTATACAGCCTCCACTAGAGGGAGCTCACTACATACAGATTATACAGACACCACTAGGGGGAGTTTACTACATACAGATTATACAGCCACCACTAGAGGGAGCTCACTACATACAGATTATACAGCCACCACTAGGGGGAGCTCACTACATACAGATTGTACAGCCACCACTAGAGGGAGCTTACTACATACAGATTATACAGCCACCACTAGAGGGAGCTCACTACATACAGATTATACAGCCACCACTAGGGGGAGCTCACTACATACAGATTATGCAGCCACCACTAGAGGGAGCTCAGGAGATTACTACATACAGATATATACAGCCACCACTAGAGGGAGCTCAGGAGATTACTACATACAGATATATACAGCCACCACTAGAGGGAGCTCAGGAGATTACTACATACAGATTATACAGCCACCACTAGAGGGAGCTCACTACATACAGATTATACAGCCACCACTAGGGGGAGCTCACTACATACAGATTATGCAGGCACCACTAGAGGGAGATCACTACATACAGATTATACAGCCACCACTAGGGGGAGCTCACTACATATTGATTTATGCAGCTAGTACTGAACTCAATAAGACCTGTATACATTTGTATGTAGTGGAAAATGCAAATGTGATCGCACACTACATCCAGCACTCTGCCCTCCATGCTGGATGAGACGTTGGTTTATATTTTGGCCAAAGCATAGTAAGCCACTCACCGCGTCAAGGTCGTCTCATGAGTGGTCCCTAACTCTTGTTCCTACCTGTTCATGGGCCATGACAGCCACATAAAATCCAGGGAATGCAGGTCAGCATGCAAGCCAAGTACACTTTGCTTGTAACCCCGTCCGGTGCCATTACAGCTTTCATCGGATCCAGGGATGCAAGTACCAACATGCATGCTGAACCCACCATATACTTCTCCTGGAGCCAGATGGCTAATGGTAGGTTCTATACAAGCAGACTCAGTATGTATGTATGTAGTGCTCTCCCCCTAGTGGTGGCTGCAGGGGCGGCGGTGACAGTATAATGGCAAGCAGGAGAAGCAGTTCAATGCCGCCCATGATGGAATTCTTCATTAATTAATCATTCACATCTCTTTTGAATATTTGCAGTATATTGTTAATGAACAGTAGAAGGGAGATGATGGTTTCATTATTTTACTCTGGTGATCCTCACAACGCCTCTAATTGGGACATTATGTAACTGCAGATGAAGCATTTGCGGAGTTTCTTAATATTAAATATAGATTTAAATTGTGATTTTACATCGAAGAGAAAAGTTTTGCTTTAAAGGAAAGTGACTTTTCCTCATATCATTTTAGAATCAAGTCCCTTAATTGAATGCAAAACTTTCTGTTGGAAAGTAATGACAATTTACATCTATATTTAATGCTGAGAAACTTTTCACGTACTGATCTCGAGTTATAAACTGTGTCAGCATGGCTAAAGTGGTCGGATTAGAGTAAAGGGTCTCTACATAGTTCCCCTAAAGCAGCGCCTTCCCCACCACTGAGCCACCATGCTGTTAATATTGCAATTTCTTAACATTTCTAGGTACAACTATATATGTATCCGCTCATATATAATTATTAGTATTTTTGTGGTTGATTTGTGCTTCTCCTACATTTCTTTCTGCACAGGGAGCAGGCAGTGAATTCCCTGTCATGGAGCGCAGTTCCTTTGCCCAGTAGAGGGCGCTGTTTAGTGCTGCTGACTTCGGTGGCATCCAAGCAGTGAAATTTGCTATGCATTGAATAAATATAACTTAATTTGCTCTGTGAGCTGCTAAAACTTAATTATTCTGCTCTGTTATGAAGAGTAATAGACGTACACAGATGGAATTTCTTTTATATAAGGGAAATAAACTTACATTTATTGAGCTGCTTTAAATAACCCCGCCTGAACAGCCTGTGCCGCAGAGAGCGCTCCATCAAGTCACTTTACTTCTATATTGTAGTTTTTTTTATATTTATATAACTTAGTTGCTATTCGCTTTTGTTTCTGCTGACCGTGCACCCTCTTTATTACCGAGCAGCTCAATGAAAAGAAATAGCACATTTTTTATTTATACAATCATGACGAGTCCAATTTTAATTTTCTAGATCTGCGAATCCAAACTTTCAAAAAGCAAGAAAAAAAAAATGTTCACTAAAGTTGTGTTCTTGTTTGCAGAATACCAGGCTGAACTGGGTGCAGGATACGAGGCTGAACAGGGTGCAGGATACCAGGCTGAACCGGGTGCAGGATACCAGGCTGAACCGGGTGCAGGATACCAGGCTGAACCGGGTGCAGGATACGAGGCAGAACCGGGTGCAGGATACCAGGCTGAAACAGGTGCAAGATACCAGGCTGAACCGGGTGCAGGATACCAGGCTGAACTGGGTGCAGGATACGAGGCTGAACAGGGTGCAGAATACCAGGCTGAACTGGGTGCAGGATACCAGGCTGAACCGGGTGCAGGATACGAGGCTGAACCGGGTGCAGGATACCAGGCTGAACCGGGTGCAGGATACCAGGCTGAACCGGGTGCAGGATACCAGGCTGAAACAGGTGCAAGATACAAGGCTGAACCGGGTGCAGGATACGAGGCTTAATCGGGTGCAGGATACCAGGCTGAACCGGGTGTAGGATACAAGGCTAAACAGGGTGCAGGATACCAGGCTGAACTGGGTGCAGGATACCAGGCAGAATCGGGTGTAGGATACAAGGCTAAACTGGGTGCAGGATACCAGGCTGAACTGGGTGCAGGATACCAGGCTGAACTGGGTGCAGGATACCAGGCTGAACAGGGTGCAGGATACCAGGCTGAACCGGGTGCAGGATACCAGGCTGAACAGGGTGCAGGATACCAGGCTTAACCAGGTGCAGGATACGAGGCTGAACCGGGTGCTTCACCAATCAATGCCCCCCCCTACTCCTCCTCCCCTGTCCCTCTAATATATAGGATGAGGAAGGAGACTGCAGCATCATCCCCCTCCTCCCTCCCCCTCTCTCCTCTCCTCAATATCTTTAATCTTTATTTATTACTGAAGTGTTTGTTTTTCAGACTGAGGAGCTCCTGAAAATTTACTGAGATCCTAAAGCCGGGGGAAGGGGAACTACAGGCTGCTGGAAGGTGAGGAAAATGACACTTTATCTCATGTTCATCTCATGTTTAAATTCATTACTGATCACAGATGTGTGTTCCTTTTCCTGAACTCAAATTTGGTTAAAGGGGCTGCTCCACAAAAATAATCGGTAGTTTTCAAACCAACACCTGGATCTGAACATTTCTGTAATTGCATGCAGTTAAAAATTTAGTATAGCCACTGAGTCATCTAATAAAATGTATCTATATAGCGCCACCTGCTGTTTATTCTCTTTCTTATTTCTGTGTCCACCTCTCTGAGGACGCACATGCTCA